>NW_017729005.1:7410778-7415903 GCF_001723915.1 Gavialis gangeticus
TGAGACATGGCATGGCAGTGAAAACTTCCAGATCCTGCAAGACTCCTGGACACAGTAGTGAGGAACATCTTTTTAGACTGGCCAGATTGAGATTTTTATTCTTACAATAACTACTGGACTTTTGGTGGGGCAATGCAGTTGTATATCACTCCTGTAAAGGGCTCTGCATATGTGGCACACTTGAACCCCGTATTATAATAATAAAGCATTGCACATTACTGTTTTCCATTAGAGAATTTTTTTGTGGAATGTTTTTAAGATGTTGGTTAACCATGACATCTAAAATGAGTATTAGTGCAACTATATTTTACTGAAAACTATAACAACATACCAAGATAATAGTGAGATTGACAGATTTGATATCTCTTTAGTAATCTAGTGAGTTTTAGAAGAGAAAATAATACTTCACCAAACAATAATATTACATAGATACATAACTATAATGATAGGGTAGACAGCCACAGTATAGTGTACTACTAGTGACTTTACCATCTCATTTTCTGCATGAAGTACACAGCATGTCTCCATTTTCAAAAGAAAGTTCAACTCCAACTTTATCAGAGCTCTGGCACATTCATTAATATCAATGATAAATTCTTGCATGGGTTCTGCTTTTCATGAGTACAAGACAGTAATGATATAATAAAGATTAATTACAGTAAGTTATAGCATCTAAAATGTGTACCTTCAAGCTGTTAAATGTGTAGATGGAGATCCATTATGACAACAATGGGCATATTACTCTCAATAGGAATTATTGCTATTTGCCAGTATGAAATGTTCACACTCATTATTAAGACAAAACCACTGAAAAGGATTCTGTTTTAAACATAGCTAAAATAATTTCTTTGGTGTACCCAGCATGGTAGGCCATGATTTTGCAACAACTATTAGATATTAATTCCAGTATTATTTCACAGCATCAGAGATTTTATGGGGCATTTTCCCTATAATATAACAAAAGAACAGCAGCATACATGTTGATATTTTTCAGATGAAAAACCCTGTGATTTACAAAGAAGGCTAGAATAAGCATTATGGCCCCAAGCTGTTCATCTATAGCATTTACCTGTTAAAAGTGCTTAAATTAAATTAAGTTTAAAAAAAACCTCACAGCTGACAATGCATTTAAAATCATGGAAACTGAAGTACAACAGTAAAATATTTGCTGTAGACTTTCATTTAAAACAGTACAGTATGTACTTCTATAATTGATTCCTTTTTAAAATGCAAAAATGAACACCATTTCAGTAGATAAATTCAGTTAAAAAAGCTAATGCTTTAGCTAATAATCAGAAGAACTAGGTACGTACAATGTAGGCAAATTAATATTACTTTGAGATGTATGTATTTTTGTAAAACGTCCAAGATATCCTGGGGATTTGCAGGTCTCTAACCAGGAGCCACGGTCAAATCTATCACAGAAACCACAGTTTTTTCCAGCTTCTATATGAAAGGATGGGGCTTATTCAGCAATCCTTGCTGAATCCCTTCCAAGTGTTTTTTTTTAATATGCTTAGAAATAGTTTCTCAGACACTTCTAATTCCATATATTTCCCAAGACATAGGATCTAACCCTGCAAAGCCGGTTTCATGGCACTCCTGATGAAGTCTGCAGGAGTCCAGCAGAGGGGCCTTGAGCTAACCAGCTAGTCTTCATGGAGGAAGATGTTAATGCAGAGTTCAGACAGTTTTTCTTTCAAGCATTTTTTATTTGTTATCTGGAACGTGTTTGTTTTCTCACTCTTCCTTAACTGGAGTTTCTTCAAGTTTTCAGAAATAAAATGCATCACCTCTGAGAGGATAAACACAGAAGCTTTCAGCCCCAAAAGAAGCTTTAGGGAAGTTTTTATTCCTTGACTGCAAGTGCTCATAACAGATATGTCAAAATGGCTTACCTCATGTAGGCAAAAAAGAATGGCTGCCTCATTCCCTGTGTAGTTTAACCTTCTGCTTTAATCAGACTTCAACAAGAGTCCAGCAACAGCATCAGCCAAAGCCATATCTTCCTCAGTTTCTGTCCTGCCTGCTGGCTTTTTGCTGTTGTCTTCATCCATCTCCCACCAGGGAAAGATGTATGGGGACTTAGAATTCCCTAAAACATAAGTGAATGCTTGTACTAGGCTTCAACCACACACTTCCCTCTTTATCCCAAGACCATTTATTTTGCATTATTCCAAGTCCCTTCCCCCCGGGTTCCATATAAAATCTGGTCAGTCCATGTTCTGCTAAAAAGTAAGTCCAAATCACCCTTTCTATAGGACCCCCCAAAATTCTGCCCATACATTTTTCTTGTTGTCTTAGTCTTACTGGCCTTTAGCAGAGAGAAGGCACGTCAGATTTGCACCTGATAGACTAACTAAACCAGAGCTGCATACACTTTTGTAAACAAGAGCTTACTTCACCTTATGCTATCCACCCTTTCCACAACTCTTCCTAGTCTGATGAAAGGGCTGCTGCTTATAGCCCTCTTTCCCAGCATGCCTTGCTCTCTGTAGTGGAGTTCCCATCCTCCCACTAACTAAAGTAATCAAAATACTCCTGTGCCGGTGAAAAGCCTTCCTTAAAGAGCCAGCAGAGAAACAATTATAGGATGCCTAAAAATAAGCATAATTATTAGTACATAATTACAAAAGCATCTGCCAGATTTAGAATAACATTAAGTCTGCATTAGTACACCAGCAAAAGCCAGGGAGTTTGATATTATGATCTGATCAACAAAGAGTTCAGTATGCTAGCAAGCAGAGCTCAGGCTTTTACATTATGTTACTTTACTTCAGATGCATGTATTTCAGAAAGCTTGGAAAGCATTCTGGGCACTGACAAGGGAATAATCATATTATCAGTCTAAGGTACTTGTATGGTTCCTATTACGGTACCATCTGAGTACTGCACAGTCTTTAATTAACCTTTCTTTAATCACATGATACCTATAGAACTAAATGTTTCTCCCCATTTTGCAGAAAGGGTACTGAGGCAGAGAGAAACTAGGCCCAGAACCTTGTAGATAGCTAAGCCCCTAAATCCCATGGCTTTTAATGAAGCTAGGCACGTAAATACCTCTAACCGCCCAATACTATGGATTTGCCGAAGATCATACAGTAAACCTGTGTCAGAGCTGGAAAATGAACCCAGGTCTTATGTGTCCCATGCTGCATCCCAACAGACCATGCTCCCTCTCTTACTGCAGGGCCTCTGAACTCCTTCCATAAGTCCCATGTGTAGCATTCTCCTAACAAGTAGGTTTGGAAAAGAGTAAGAGTGTGCCCAGATCATGTGCAAATTAATGTATATTACATCAAACACTTAAGTCATTGTGCTTTCTACCACCACTACAAATGATATAGAAAAGACTTCATTTACACAAGTTTTTGTTTACTTTTCAATCATTTTCCTAGATGGTCTATCCAAAAAAATGTGTCAGCAAACAGGTTTTCTTCTTAACCAGCACATTTGCTTAAAATGGATATTATTTACCTAAAAACTCAACACGCTCCTCTAGACGCATCACAGTCCTTTTAGGGGTGGTATTTAATTTTTGTTGTTGTTGTTTGTTTGTTTTATATTTGTTTAAGCACCTATTCTCCTATAAATGATAGTGCCTCAATGTTAAATAGCATGTTGATCTCTCTCAGAAACAGAGCCAAGACCCAAACTCATCCCTAGGCAACTATAACTACTGAGTCATGCTGTCTGGAAGTGTATTGAGTAAGCAAACTATCTAAATATGAAAACTGAGCATAGCCCAAATCCTGGAATAACCATCAGATGGACAGAGTCCCCAGTTTCTTCATGTGGTGTCATATGGGCACAGAGGTCTACTTCTACAAAGCTTACTGAGGTTCTGACATAAAAAAACAGCTTACATTTTTCATTTAAGAGGCCTATACTGTTGCTCTAATGATGCATCTAGACTAGGGCGGGCAATTATTTCAGGTGGAGGGCCACTTACTGAGTTTTGGCAAACCATCGAGGGCCGCGCATCAGGCAGCCAGGGCAGATAAATATTAATTTTCTAAATTTTTAGGGGCCCTGCAGGCCAGATAGAATGGCCTGGTGGGGCACAGCCGGCCCACAGGCTACATTTTGCCCACTCCTGATCTAGACTGAAAAACTGGGCTTCCTGCAGGGAACTACATAGTAGTGAAGGAGCAGAATCCATTCCCTAGCCTTCAAGCAGCCCTCAAAGGCTGCTATTCTAGCAGGGTGCCTTGGGTCTCTAGAAAAAGCATTCCTTGTCACTGGATCTATATAGTTATCAGTCTAACAGTCCCTCCCAGACTTCCATGATGCCGCCTCTAACTGCACTCTGACAAGCTATTTGTAGCCAGCAGGGATCTTTCATAAAACCCTTGGGATATCAAGATCTTCCCCCACAATCCTTCCATATCTGGCCACTCGCCTGGCCCTCCCTCCTTCCTACTGATGGGCTCAGCTGCTACATCACGTCTTCAGGGGCCTGGAACAGTGGAATGAACATTCATAGTTGGGCCCTGACCATGCACACACTGACTGAGGCACATGCCCAGCCTTACACGCTTGGGTAGTCCCAAGTCTTTGCCTCTTTGGAAGCTAAATCATTAAATTATATGAGGTAGGATGTAGAAAATTGCTTACCATAGCTACCCAATCCTCATGGAAGAAAGGAAATTAACTGTAAAAAACCTAAAGTTAATAGACTACTAAGAGAGATCAAATATGCAGTTTTAAGACATGAAAATATCTTACGGTTTCTAATCAGCATTGGATATGAGGCTATTCTCATCAAATAGTGTATCTGTTGCACACTTTACATTTATCACAGAGAAGGCTATATATACTATATATATAATATATCATATATAATAAATAAATATTTGTATCTATGTGTATATGTATCTATACACACACAGAGATAGATAGATAGATAGATAGATAGATAGATAGATAGATAGATAGATAGATAGATAGATAGATAGCCTTCTCTGTGGTAAATGTAAAGTTTGCAAGAACTGTACTCTTTGGTGAGACAAGTCTTTATCCACTCTTCAAACAATTTAAGCCTTATAGCAAGGCTACAAAGTTTCCTCGTACTCCGGGGGGGGGGGGGGGGGGGGGCCTGATTTTCACCCCCCAGCGGGGATTG
>NW_017729005.1:7416391-7435642 GCF_001723915.1 Gavialis gangeticus
GAGGCCTTGCTTAATCCTGCCCCATGGAAGTTACTGAGAACTTCAGTAGGTGTCAGATGAAAACCTAAGACAAGATAAGGCTTGTTTCAACAGCAGTGTCATGTAATGTATGATTGTTTGGGCTGAATGGCCTGGAAGCCGCCACTGTTCCACCCTCGGAGCCCAACAGGCAGCTGTGTATGACGCGTGGCACAATACAACAGACATTGCCTGGGTTTTAGAGGAATTAATTTCATTCCTGTCATCCTCTCCCCCACCCTGAGGCAGATCCTGCTGAAAGCCCAATTATTTAGGCTGTCTGTAAGGGTCTGAGGGGTCTTGTTTCACCAAAATACTATTAGGGAGTCAGCCGTGAAGTCTTCAAGAGGGTAAAAATCACAGTGGAATCAAGAGGATCCTGCCCTCAATGACAACATGGAATCACAAAATATGCAGGATAAGTATTGTGGCCAAGGGAACATTGCCTTACCATAATTATTTCCAGGCATTTGGATGAACTCAGTTATACCCCAGTTAGGAGGGCCATTGTGTGAAGAGGAGCACTGGGCTGCTCCCAGCTTCCAGAGCCCTGCTCTCAATGCCCACTATGCATTTTATGCAATCACTTCTTAAGGAAAAATGTGTAGGCAACCTTAAGGCTTCTTTCCTCCCAGGGCAGTGTCACCTTCACTGAGCTACAGGGTGATGCACCTTCTTGTTTGCTGTTCTTCTGGCTCATGAATCGGACACTTGCTGCTATCCAATAGACTTGCTTTAATGGAAGGGCTGGAGGGTACTCTTAACTTAAGCCAGTCCGACTTTCCTGGGTTAGGAGAGATGAATTCAAGCTCCTCAGATTGAGGAGGGCCTAGAACTCAAGTCTCTCTTTTGTGCAAGTACCCTAACTACCAGGTTAGTGGGCAAAGGTGGTGACATCCAACTCCTTCTTTCTTTATTAAATATACCCTAGGTATACTGAACTGGACCTCCCAGGGTACAGACAGATATAACACTTATATAGGCCTAAATTGTTATGATGTAATTGGTATATCCACGTGCTCTATAGCAGGGGTGTCAAAGATACAGACCATAGGCGAGATCTGACTTGTGGAGCCATGGCATCTGCCCTGCAGGGTTCCTGAAGGAGTAGGGAATTTCAAGATGGGGTGAATTGGGGTGGGGCCCATCACTGAAGTATGGAGCCCCACTGGGGGTACATCTTAGCAGTAGCAGGGCAAGCAATAGCTTCATTAATGCCCTGACCTCCCTGAGCTGGCACAGTGCTGTTCACCCCACCACCTCTGCTTGCCCCACTGCCAGAGGTGGGTCCAGATCCAGCCAAAGAGGACAAACAAGTTTGGTATCTCTGCCCTATAGCTGTAAGTGGATCAAAATGGTTGTAACTTTAACCCTGTTTCATTTAGCATTTTGTTGTAACAGCTGATGCATGCTCCCCAGTAGCAGTTCCCTCTCCCTTTTTAAAAAGTTTGGAAGTTACATTTGTCCACAGCCTCAAGCAACTTAAGGCCAAAGATGCCTCACTGGTAAATCCCAAATAGTCTTAGACAGGATTCATATACTAATATACAGATCTCATTCAAAGTGATGGACTTACCAAGCATTCACAATAATTATGTTTCCAAATGCCTAGGTCCTTTCTTACCAAAACACTAAAACACATAGATCCATGATGAAGAACTAAGGACTTGACATACGCATAAACACTGAAGCAGGGATTTTCAAATTGTACATTAGAGAAAAGGAACATAAATTCTGACTAAAAGGTAATTAATGTGCATAAATCACTTTTTGGATCTAGGGCTACGTGAACAGTCAAGCCAACAACAAGTGCATGTGAAAAGCTTGCCATGCTATTATGTTCTCTCTGCCTCTTCTCCATCCTTCTCCTGTTCTTTTTCTTCACTCATGAGTTTCCAAAAAAAAGTATCTGGTTGAGTACTGAGATACTCTATGTCCACGTGAAATATAATAATCTACATATTTTTATAAAATATATTCATGTATGCATTGTATTGATTATATTTTTCAGAGGACTTGGGATATGACGAGATAATGTTCTGTCTTTTAATCCACTCAGCACCTCAACTCTGTAATTCATTATTTATCATCTTAAACCTTTGAATCCTGAAAAACTGTGAATTCATCTTAGTGTCTAGTACCAGATGGGGGATGTGCTTTATTTCTCTGGCAAAGCAGTGAGTGCTATATTGGAGAAAAATATAACAGAAGTGAGTGTTTTGATAAATAGGATACTCTGCAGAATTATTTTGATAAGGAAAATCAACTGAATTAAAACCATTTGGATAATGTTATAGATAAATTATGAGACAAATTGTGACATACAAAAAAGATTTAGGATACTGAATCTGGCAATTTGTTTAAAATTTTATGCAAGTCAAGATGACAAACAGATGGCACAGTTAGGAAAATCGAGAAAGCAAAATATAACCCCCATGCCACCTTAATGATGCCCCTGCTTATCTTAAGCTATATTTTAGATCAACGTATAAAGTATTTTTCTAAATCATAAAACTCTCTTGAGCTCTATTTCCTAAAGACAAACTGGTCTGTAAAGATGCATCAGTCAAGCCACAGATAAATTCCTGTTGTACAAAGTTGTTGTTTTTGGCACAGAAGTCAATATTTATAAGACAGAAAGCAGCTGTGGTACGCAAGTTAGCATAGTGCATAAATCTTTGCAGCAGGTTATAGCAAGATTATGATACTATCCACAGGTAATATGATAGAAGCATTGCCACAACAGAGCCTTCCTAATGGTGGTCATCCATTTAACAGTGTGAGCCAAGTTAATGAGGTCACACTGATTCACTTCTTGTCATTTTCCCTTTGGAAGCAATCAGACCAAATATAAAAAAGTAATATATTAAAAGAGGTCACAAAGCACAGTAGTTCTGTAAAGAGCTGTTTGTATAAGACTGTGAGCCAGATTCAAGCTTACCTAAAGCTATACAATGCATGCCTACTTAACACAGGCCCTGAAAAGCTGATTAAAACCCCATTCACCTACTAAAGCAATTTTAGCAAAATAATCTTTGGCACTCTTGCAAAATTCCAAATAGGCTCACCAAGGCACAGTGGTTGCCATGAGGGAGAGGGTGGATTTATTTATTTAATTTAGCAGAGTTCTCGCATTCGCTTTAACTAGACCTTTTGGCACCACTTGATATCATATCATCAAGGGTATCCAAAGGAATGAGGCAAAACACTCCAGCAAAGGTTAATACTGCCACAGCCCTCACTAACTCACAGCAGGGCCTGCCTCCCTTAGAGCTAGTGACAGGCAGCCCTGCCTGCAAAAGAACACTTTATTCCAATTGCCATTCCACCCCACAACTCCTCTCTTTCATACCACACCACCTGCAACCCAACTAGTGGGGGAGCGGAAGCCCTTTACAGTATTACCAACTATGCTGTTCTTTTGACAGATGACAGGGCCCAAAGTCACTGGGAGTTTTTCCATTGATTTCAATGGGCTTTGCATTAGAGACTGAATTGTTGGGGCTTTTGAATATACATATTGCTTGATCACCAATCAGAGTCCTAGTTACCTCAGCACCTCAGTCAGCAACAGCTGCCATGGGTCACCTTAGCTTTAAGCCCCCCCACCCCCATGGGACTGTGGTATATATACCATTGGGATCAACCATAGAAGCATTCCACTTCCCTTTTCTCAAAAAGCTACTGTAGACAGCACTATCAGAGGTTAAGTTGCTAGAAGTCTACTGGACTAGAAGTCAGGAAACTAGAGTACTGTTCTTAGCTCTGACACTGATCTAGTTTGTGACTGTGGGCACTTCAGTTTCCCCATTTGCAATATGAGGACAGTGAAAGCTACCTTCTTCTATATATGTACATGAAAAGAAATATACAATCTAACTGGTATTCAAAATCATATGGATTACCATTCCTCCCATTCAAGATCAGCCTTTTCCCTATGTTGAAACTAAAATTATTGGTAGGGCTGACGGCAGAATCATCCTGGTGGTATATATTATCCCTGGATCTACAAGTAGAAGATTTGACACACCAAGCTGCACTAATCATTTTTCCCCAGTTCCACACCTTCCTGTATAATTATTTCACAAAAAGTTCAATGTACTCAATTTCCTGACACTATTCATCTGAATAAAATTACTCACAAGATAAAGTGTAGGCAGGATCAGGTCCTTAGTTCTTACTTCAATCGCTATTGCCAGTGTCAAGATGTCGCTTTTATTCTGACATTCACAGCTGTGCTTGCCAAAATTATGTACATGGTTTTAGGCAACCACATTTGAAATCTGCTAGATGTGGATCAAGCTCACACAGGAAAAGGAAACAAAATTAAAATAAGCTTTCTGATTTTTTTAACCTATCACCATGCATTTCACTTGCTTTATAAATGCACTGGCGTGTTCATTTGTTTGATTCCTAGAGCACGAAAAGCTAACAAATGTGAATTTTGTAAAATGGGGGGATAAAAGAGTGCCACTTGAAATAAACAAAAAAGTTAAAATGCAATTCTCTTGGCAAGATTTGCTTGTATTGTTCATCAAATAAATGTACATTTTGTCTTGCGCTGTTACTCAGCTGTGATCTTATAATGTGCTCTCTGCATCCTGTCAGACATATGATCCTTTGTCCCATAATAGACCCAACTATCTCACAACCAGCTGAGCTCAGGGTCATTCCAGGGTCATGCTGGTTAAAGATGGCTGTCAGTTCCCTGCCTGATGCACAAATGCACTTTAAATCACCTTCATCTTACTTAGGCAGATGCTTTCCTCTGCTCACTATAAACATAACTATAACATCCATATACAATTTAGGGAAATGCTTCATAAAACTACTGAAAACTTATTCTCTGGCATGTTTGCGTAAAGTCTTAGGCATATATTGAATTTAAAATGCAATGTGGTGAATTACATAAAATAAAAACCATTTCAAATACATCTTTCCATAAGGTAAATAAATTACTATGATTCTCATCTGTCTCACAAATATAAAAGCAAATTTAAAAGGTGGGATCTAGACTTTAAAATTGGCATGGTGATTATTATTCAGTCAAAAATATGCAATGAAAAGAGTAATTACATAAGAAGACATTATAATCTGCGAAATGTATCACCTGGTCTTTTTATTGTGACAAATATCTCCCTTCAGATTCATGTGCCTATACAACTTCTTAATGTTTGTCACAAGTCCCTGCGGTATGGTGGAAAGACAGGCCTTAATTGTAAATTTACACATGCTTTATTGCCAGTGCAATGGCATGAACACATTTAACAGGATTGTCATTCCAGTTAATTACGCTGATTTTGACATGTACCTATCGCACATAAAATTGATAGTGTCTTTAGACTAGTTAGTAGCATTACAATATATTGCATCTTTTTTTCTCAGGCTAAGAATATCAAGGGGGTGGAGAATGTCAAGAGACAGAATGGCCTCAGACTGATTGAGCATTACTTTTAAATAGCAACATCGCATTTTAGCAGAAACTTAGATAACTTAAAAGACAGCAAATTTACTCCATTTCTTCTTTGTGCTTTCCAGTCCTATGCCAACTCCTAAGCAAAGACGAGGATTTACAGTAGGCCTAACAGTAGATAAAACAGGCTTGGACTTTTTAAAAATCTTGAGCTGGTTTAGCATGTGTACACCTAGGTATTGAGGCAAATGGTAGCACTTACTGAAGATAAGGAAAGGAAACAGAGTGAAGGAAGTATCAGAGGAATCCTTTCTGACAAGGTAAACTACTAGCTTTTAGGTCTTCCCTGGAGCAAAAATCTGAGTCTGTAAAATCTAGAGTGAATGATATGGGCAAAATGAATGAGCTGGAAAAAACAGCAACTCCATATTAAAAAAGTACAAGCTCACTCCTTGCCCTTCATGGCTATCAGTACTCAGATCAAAGCTGAAGTTAAAAACAATCCCATGCTGGAAAGGCAGATGGAAGTACATAGGAAACCGAATGCATTCTCCCAGTATAAATATTTGGGTGTTTCAGTGGGGAAGTGGAAAGATGTTCTGTATCTTCCCATCAGATGCATGCCTGATTCACAACCATGACAAGAAATTATTAGGCTGTTTGATTTAAGTTTAAAAAAAATCCCAATGTACTTGTATCCAAAAGAAGGAAACAAACAAGCCTCAAGCCTCCATTTGCCTCCTCAAGTGACCCAGATACCTTTTAAAGAAAAACAGCCTTTAATCATGTACGGTTACACACAAAAGGCAAAAGCATAGAGCAAAGTTTTGAGAGATTTGAGCTAGTAGTAAGCAAAGGAGTATTTTAAAGTGACAGCACAAGAGGTTGGATGCATCAGAAAAGAAATGTTAATCATAACTAGGGAAAATAAACTGATATAGAAATGGTTGGTGAAGAAGAGTTATTTCCTAATTTAGGAACTTTGCCATCACAATGATTTCAAATTTTAATTAATTGCTAGGAAAAAAAAAATCCTATTTTTTTTTAAATGGAAGTTTTCAAGTATGATGGTAGATTGGAGATCTTAAGTGGATATGGTCCCATGAAGAGAATACTGATTATTATAATGAATAAGTCCTTAAGAGATTAACTCAAAGATGGGCATGAGGATTTATTAATTCTGGACAACAGCTGAAGACCGTGTAAGCATGTTTATTTTATTAAAGAAGCATTATGGTTATAAAAAAGTTGTCTTCCTCCCCCCTCCCACCGGCTTTCTCCTACAATGGAAATCACAATATTTGCAATTTTGAGCCCTTAGACCTATGGATACAATTCACCTTGGTAGAATTAAAGAAAAAAGTAATGCTTGCAGTACCAGCACTATTTCAGAATACAAACATGATTGAATGACTAATCATAGTTATTCCTACTTACTTACATGGTTAAACTGAACCCCTTATTTGAAGTATAATAGGAATTGCCCCCCCATCATGTGGTACAGGCTTGTGGGTACACTGAGAGAGGTTGCTTTCCTTTGGACATGAAGTATCTAGTCAAATCAAGGAGGTGTATTCCAAGACATTGACAGAGGGCCAAATTAACACATAGGCAAACTAGGCACATATTGTCTAGGACCCTGGGCTGCAGGGGGGCCCTGTCCTTCCCCCTGCGATGGTGGCACAAATGGTCCCATCGGCCTCCCTTCCCTTCCCTTCCCCTCCAGTCCACCAGCCTTGCTGCCATGGCAGCTGCTTCCTAGCAGTGGCTCCGAGCCCCGCTCTCCACGGGTGGCAGTGCTAGGGTGGGAAAGGGGTCTCAACTGGCCCGGGGCCCACTAGTTTGTGTGCATAGAGCCCACTAAAGAGTTAATCTGGCCCTGCATGGACATGGCTGAACTTCATCCCTTTCTCCTTTTTTGTGTTTGAGCTCAGATTTTCTTTGTCTCCGTGACTTTGGACCTTTCATCTTATACCCTTTTTTTAGTAACTTCCCAGTGAAATAAACAGGATGTTTATCTGAATACGCAAGATTTGACCTTTTGTGAGTAAAGGTTTTCTTTTAAAGTTACTGAAGTCCTTTATATTAGATATTAGACAATATGCGGAACCATATTATACATTTAAGTTGAAAATTTAATACATTTTATCACTTACAGTAGTCTTCACAGATACTCAATTCAAAGGGCTATATATTTTTATTTAATTCTGTAAAATGAGACTATATGAATTAACAGCTTCTTTATTAATAGGGTTAAATGCCTACCACAAATAGCATTCACTATAACTCAGATCTCCTATTCTTTTATTAATGATTTTACAGGCTACATAAAAAAAAGGAGTTTGTGAAATAAAGGCCTAAAGGCTAAAAAGTAGGGGAAGTTTTCAACCACCGTGACTTATGCAAAAGGTCTACACTACACTTACAAGTGCATGAAAATTCCTATCTAGAATGGGAAAGAGGCCTAATCCTGCTCCCATTCAAGTACCTAGCACATACACAGATACCCTCCAGACAAAAAAAGAAAGAACAAAAAACCCCCGAAAAAAACAAAACAAAAATCTGGAAACAGGTTGCAATGTTTGAACATGTCTGTGTATTTACTGAGGTTTTTTTCTATATGCAATGCAAACCAACATTGTTGTTAAGAAAGCAAAAGCGCTTCACCTTTTGCACTCTGTGACAGCTTTCAACAGCTTCATTAAAACCCTCTTTTTTACTGAAAATTGTGGTCTGAAATATTGTTCAAAGCATTTCATTCTGTTATTAATCATATTAAATCTACTTTACTGCAACCAAACTGCTCTGTTATGTATGTTAGCCAAAGATCATTTTTGCCTTTCGGTTAGAACTCATTTTTAATATGACAACGGGGGGGATATAGAATCAGTGCTTTAAAATCAATACAACTATAAATTACATGTAAAAGGAAACATTGGGCTCTTAGCCTGAAACACTAGATTTATTATTAAAGTAGGTAGCTTCGTATCGATAGAGTACATTAGTTTTATAAAGAAAGAGAAGGAGACAGAGGGAGAGAAATCAATGATAACATGGGCTCACTGTTGCTTTTAATGCTGCATTTATAGTAACTACTTCTCACCTATTATTTTAACTTGTAAAATGTCACATTGAAAAATAGATAACAGCTACTAAATGCATACCTGCTGTTTTTCTCAGGCAAAATACCCACTGATTCATGTGTATAAACTGCAGCACAGAGATCCATAGTTAAGATGATTATTTTTTAATGTATTCATTTTAATTAATGCAAAATTCCTCCTCTCTGGTTTGCAGTATGAACTTCTATCACCTATTCTTCATATTTGGTAGGCAGCACTCCCCAGTAAATATGGTATAACAGACACCTTGGATCCAATCCTGTTCTCACTAAGGCCAGCAGCAAGGCTCCCATTCCTTTCAATAGAAATACCCTCCTTTCACTGCAGATCAGAGTATATTGATCCAAAACCCACTGAGATCAATAGGGCTCGTTCTGCAGACTTCAGCTGGATCATGTCTTTCTATGATTCTTTAAGAGACTAATTCCACTCCCAAATAAGTTTTGCCATTGACCTCAACAGAACTAGGATCAAACCTTATGATCTTATTCAGTGGATTAGATGCATAAGTGAACTTAGGCACCTATACCACCCTACTTGAGTCCCTGGAAAATAGTTAACATCAAAGGTGCATAGGTCCACCTTCTGGTCTCTGATTTGGTTTTAAGGCTAAGAGAGGTGTTAACATTTTTCAGGAACTTGAGCAGGATTGAATAGGATCACACTTAGGCACCTAAGTCCATATGGACATCTAACAGGTGGACTAGGATCTGGCCCTCTGTTTCCACAAAAATTGGATGCCCTAACATATTGATCTCCAATCTTTACATGGTTCTGCATATTCAAAGACACATGACTCCTGCATAGATTGGAGCAGAACATTTTCCATCATTAATATTCTGTAAGATTTGATATCTTTACTAGGTAAACATAGGATTCAGCAGAAGATACAGAGCAGATGAATGTTTTCATTCAGCTTTCTTCGTGAACAGTATTTCAACAACCTTTACTGGAAAGTCACACTAATGAGAAGAAAAAGGTGTGATTTAAAGCAAGGAAATTGCCCTCCTTGACAAGCTATTAGTCTTGGTGTCATCCTCTGATTTGCAGTCCTATAGTCCACAGGCAAGCCACCTGTAATAGGAGGTTGGCTGGCTTAGCTCCGATGGGAGCTAAGTCTGAGTTTGATCCAGAGTGCTTGGTGCCCTGGAACAAAGGTGTAGGCATCGCTGGACTTTTTAAATCTGTGAGCTAAACTGATGTAAGCAAGGCTTATACTGCTTAAGGCACAACTGCAATAGGGACGCCATTTATTTAGATTAAGATCTAGCTAAAACAATGCCTCCTTCTAGAACAGAAGTGGTCTTAGGTGTTGTGTTCACCACCCTAGTCCAGTCCTAAAGGTCGGGACTGTCAGCCCCTTTTAGCGCTGATGCTACTTCAGAATCATTGCACTGACTGAAATACAAATATAAACTAGGAAAAATATATAGAAAATAAAATGCAAAACTACACGCATTGCCCACAAGGGACACTGTTTACCTGCAGCATCCACTTCCATGTTGGAGAATATTGTTCATGCTAACGTTGCTTTGCTAGAAGGAATTTCTCCAAGCTGACTTTTCTGCACAATGAAATATACTTGCATAGTTTATGACATGCATTTTCATTTCCAGTCACTATTATTTTTTACACTATGCTATGACAGCCTGAGGAACTGCCTTAATCTACTTATTTTGTTTACAGTCCATCTTCCCCCTGATCTATTGGTGATACCTCAATTTGCTGGCAAGTCTGCAGGCTTGTTACTCATACATATTTTTATCAGGACCAACCAATGTGGCAAAAGAATTGGTTTGCTCCTGTAAGTGTAGTTTACAACTATTCTAAGAAACTAAACTAGGTCTGGATCTTATTCCCATTAAAATCAATGGGAACTTTGAAGGCTTTGCTGGGAACAGGAGCAGGCTGTCAAACAAACAGCTCTGATTTGGGAGAATTTTTAGCTCATTCATATTTCTGATTTCCAGTTATAACTATTTAGGAATCCCTGCTTCTAAAACCCTCCACCATACTAAATAAAGGCAGCAAAAATCCCTTTGAGTCTTCTCAGAAGTATGTGAGGAGCATTTGCAAATCTGTTTTTTCTGATTCTTTCTATTTATTTAACCTGCTTTTTCTATATTTGTTGTGGATTTACATAAATGTACTTTCCAAACGGATGCCTGCTGATGCCCAGTGGGAAATAAGCCCTCAACCTCTCAGTCTCTTTAAGAAGAACCTGGTCTCTTGTGTTTTCTCTGCTCTTTATTCCATGTCACCAGAACTGAGTGACTGCTGAAGATGAGAAAAGATGAAGAGTCTGAAGAGGGAAGCTTCTTCCTTTGGTCTTGGCTTGACTGGGAATGATGAAAAACATATGGGCCATGAAAAAGTCCAGTCCAACTTTGTGTTTACTAAGCTCTCTGTAAGCTTCAACATCTGTCACCAAGTAAGCCCAAAAGGGGCGCCCATTGCAGGACCCTGATGGCACATCCAATCCCTCTTCTCCCGTGTACACTGCTGACTAGAATAGTGTTGACAGAGAGAAAGGGAGGGTTATCCGGTATTCAGTGATGGGTTTATTAATAGACAAAGGAGATCATAAGTAATAGCTCTTCACTAATCTGCCCTGAGCTTTGTAGCTACCAGTTGGGGAAAGCAGGGTTTCTAGGCAAATCATAATCCTGAACCAAACAGGAAAGTACCTAAGGACATTGATGGGAATCCTTTCCCCGTCTCTGCCTGTCCCTCATGGTAGCGTCGCCAGTAAAGCATGGCTTTCCTTCAATCCCATCCTTTTTGAGCTCGGATCATTCCATGAAATCTCAGCCAGGGAGCCCGAGCCCGAGCCCGATCAGGCTGAAATCTATAGCTAAATTCCCGGTGGTTTCAATAGCAGCAAGATCTGGCTGTCAGTGTTGAGACGACTCCCACACCGCTTCTCATCGGTTCAAGAAAGTGCTGGAGCCTGGGAGGAAACAGCTAGTGAGAAGAGCCCTCTGAAGGCCACCAGGAAGGGGGTTAAGGTCTAAAGGTAGAACCGGAGAGACTAGATCTTGAACCTTTGTGCCCTGGGAGGGGGCGGGGGGAGACCCAGAGCCCATATCCCATGGGCAACGGGCTTTGAAGGCTGGCATGGAGACCCACTTTCATGTACTGCTCAACCTGCATGCAGAGGAATTGTCCTTTGAGCAATGGATTGCGGGGCTGAGGACGGGATCCCATGGGCTCCCTGAGTAATGGCTCCAGGATCTGCGCCTGGAAAACAGGCTTGGACTTTTTCACTGCATCTGCAATAAGAATCTACCACGGCGTGAGCATAGCCCCGGTTGGCCCAGGCTTGTCACGGGCAGCGACCCCCTGGCACAGCGCTGTCCGCCGCCAAGGGGACGGGGTGTCCTCAGCAGAGCGCTCTGGAGCCGCTGGGGTGCGGGGGGGAGGGGCAGCCCCTCCCCTCCCCCTAGAGAATGGCGGAGAAGAAGTGCCACGGGTTTGAGATGGAGCAGGATCGGCCCCTTTGGGCGGCTCTGCTTCTCCACTGACAACCGATGCGACTCCACATGGCCAGCGGGTCCGGGGAAACGACCTCTGCCCACGACCTGTTGGCTGCAGGCAATCCGCTTGTTAGATCCCCCGGGTCCTATTCCCAGGAAATAGGGCGCAGGTTTAGACCCCTAGCCCAGTCTTGCCTTTGCGGGCTGCCCTTAAACCTGCCTGGAGACAAGGAGCTGTAGTTCAATACACTTGAAAGGTGAAAAATAGCCCTGCGGAGGGAGATTGAGGCTTCTCGCTGTTTTCAGTCAAAATGTATCATGTCCTGTATTTAAAAAAAAAAAATTAAAAATCCCTTGTTGAAATTCCGGCAGCACAGAAATAGCCACGCGGGAGACACAACACGGTCAACAGAGGTCGTTACAAATATTTGAAATGTGCCCTATTTTTTGTAAATATGCACGGTGTGACTAGTTGGGACTTCCAACGCTGCTGAATATTTATTCGTTTATTTACACAGAGAGAAGTGGCCTTAGAGCAGTACTTTACTCTGATCTCTGCGGAAACATCTCGAGTTCACCCGCGATTCTGTTGCAAGGGAAATTCCTCTTGGCTGCCAAGCGCGGAGCCCGCTGTCCTCTCGCCCAGCCCTGCAGCAGTTGTTGGTATTTATTATGACGATTCACAAAACGAAATTTCGTTAGTCTCCTCATTTTCGCCCGCTCCAAATCGAAGCCAGCGGTAAGGTTCATCGCTCTCTTCCAGATATTAACATATATCACGATTTTGCTTTGTGTTTTTAAATATATAGTTAGACTATCTTTAAATATCTTCCCCCCCAAAAAAAAAAAAAATAATAGGTGTATTACTGTCCGGGTTTTCTCTGAGTAGGCGATGCATTATGAATGGCCTAGCAAGCTGAAGTTCGGGTTATGACTTTTAAAAAAAAATGAAATCAAGCCACAGCTAAAGAAAGAAATCACAGCCCAGACTGCTGAAGAAGCCCGAGCCGCTCTGAACCCTAAAAACAGCTGGCACGGGGTCCCCCTCGCCTTCTGCGGACCTAGCACGTCTTAACAAACATAAGGTTGCCTCCTCCTATGATTTTTCTAGCACCCAAACTGCCACTGGACTGTAACTCTGATGATCCACATGCAATAGGTAAACCAGTATGCTACAGGGATTTCTCTTAGGCTGATGGTTTGCTATTTGTCTCGGGGTGTTAGGGTTTGTTTGTTTTTAACTTTCTTGAATTGGGCAGTTTTACGCACTCTGTCAATTTCATATGTTTTAATTGAACTGGAGCAAAGGAAATCTCTCCATATCCTGGCATCTGATCGCATTTGAGGGTGCTCGCCAGCCCTTTCTTTCTTTCTTTCTTTCTTTCTAATAATCAATAATTCTGATTCCCGCCACAGGATCAGATATGCGCTCTCCAGACAACCCGAAACTGTTGTAAAATACGAGCTGAAACACACAGCATGTGGGTTTGCAGCAAATGGCTGGAAGGGATCAGTAACCTATAAAAATACCGCGGATGCTTTATTCGGACCAAACCCCGCTCAGATTACTCAGACCCTTTGAAGTTATCGGGCGGACTGAACTATTCACGTGATCAACATAAACCCGGTTTGCCCCCAAATTCTCCAAGATGAGATGACACTTTTTTTTTTCACCACTCCCCATAAGCTCCATTGATTTCAGCGGCCGTTCTGCGTTTGAAACCAGCGCAGCTATGATCCGCAATATTTTATGGTACATCTGCTATAAAAGAAGACTATTAGTGAAAGAGAGCCAAGGGCCATGGCTGGAGAGATGGGATGTTTGCTTTGGAAAGGGAGAAAGCAGGAAAGAATAGAGCGTCGCAAAGATTTATCATCGCTTTAATTTTAACATGCTATGATATATCTGTTATTAATTTAATTATTTCTGTATGCTGTTTATGTATATATTATTTTATTTCGGGTCTAACTGAGCCAATGACTAAGGCAATGCAATAAAGTCCCCCCCCCCAAATTAATGTCCAAACTATTATGAATACGGTTGTTTTTCTTTAATCGAGTTAATGACGTGCTCCGATTCTCACCCGCAATCTGTCTGTCTGCTAGTCTGGCTGTCTCCGGCCCCGACTGCTATCATTTCTTGTACCGCCTGCACCAAGCGTTACCTTTCGCTTCGTGCCCGCTCTGTTTAGTCTAAATATATTACTACTGTAACAAAAATATAGGACCTGCTGCAGATCTCCAAAGAAATCAAAATGCAAATGCCCAGAGTTTATGGGTGATAATTCCTGAGAACCAACATCGGAGGGAAACCGCTCCCAAGCCTATACCCAAAACGTGAGCTGCCATTAGAAAAGGGCTAATAAATTCCTAGTCAGTATGCATTTATGCAGTGATTACGTGAACTTTGACCCCTGGAGAGTTGCCGCAATTAGCTGCAACGTCCACTACTTTTCCAGATCTACATTGCTTGGACTCCTTATTCGTGCAAACGGTGGATCAGGAGGAAATAAAAACACACGCTACTTAGCTGCTTCCACCATTCCCTCCTGCTTGGTTTCCCATAGGTAGATTCAGAATTTAGGACTGTCACTGAAACCTAAGGCGCTCTTCCATTAGCTCTTGTCCAGCACTGTCCTTGAAAGATATGCTGCAAAAGACCGCTTTAAAATTCATGATCTCTTCCTGAAGGGTTTATTTCGAGAATTCATGCCGATCTGTGTTAATTGGTGTTTTATCCAACATTAATTGACAGCGTGAAAACCTGGGGTGGGAGGCGGGGAGCTCTGCCTCTGCAGAAGAGAAGAAAGTGTTTCAAGCTTTTAGTAAACATGGCTTAGCAGAAGAATAATAGGAAAGTTGGAGCTCGCGTAGGGAGGGATGAGGCTGTGATTGTTGCCTTTACCAGAGCCCTGAGATAAACCACTGAGACTCATTCTAAAGTGACCCATCACTGAATTCATTCCTGCTTGAACTTTCGGTGAACCTAAGATTAAACAGGGGTGAGCAGCTAAGCAGTTTGTTGTTAGCTGCCTTTTCAACAAGCCTTTCAGACTGAGTAAATATTGATCGGCTTCAATCTGATTGCCCCAGAGGAAAACACTAAAGCATCTCAATAGCCTCCAAAAGTAAACTTTAAAGGTGAACAGCAGAACCGGCTTAAGTAGGGGAGGAAGATGCTAAACTTCGTTTGCCATGTGGATGCATTGAAGCTCGGGAGGGACAACAGCGTAAAAACAAAGGCATAGGAAGAGATCAATTTAAAAGAGCCTTGTCAAATCATGTTTTGACCCTTCACGATTTTTTTTGGCTGGCTCTCCCTCGCAGAGCAATCGCGCCCAGGAAATCGGTAGAATTTTTTTTATTCCTCATCCCCTTATTATTGGTTTATCGAACCCAAATCCTAAGTAAATGCGAGTGTTTGAATTTCCTTGCATTTCATCGATTAGGGCGACAACAAGATAAGCGAGGCTTTCCTTTTGGAAAAGCAGAGGATTCTTCTCAAATAAATCGCTTGCCAACAGCTTGGCACCGTGACAGCGGGGGCTGAAACATTTAGGGGCTTACTTATTGCTCCTCTTTCCGATACATTAAACCATCAGCGAGAGGATCCAGGTTACACACTCAAATTCCAGCACGTTCAGATACGGTGTTCGATATTGCAATCGCTTCCCTGGCATGCATGTACCACTTGAAGTCAGGCAAGGCTCTGGAAGAGAGCCATCTGTTCTGCTTTGTAGCCTTACACTAATAAACAAAAGGTACAGCATAAGCCAGGCGGGAAAATGAAAGAAATATCTGCCTCTGCTTTGAAGTGCCCCTGCATTCACAAGAACCCTTTGGTCAGCCCTGTGCTATTGCAAGGTCTCTCAGCTCTTGATATGGCCGACGTGGCTGCAAATCACCGCTTGTTTCTTTTGACACTGAAGTGAAGAAAATGCCGTTGATGCTCCATAGAGCCTCCAAGAAGCATCGAGAGGTTTATCTGCAGCTCAGGCTTTGGAGGGGGAGGAAGGAGGGGGATGCCCAGCAGATGTGCAAGATGTTATTTGTTCGGACTGAAACTCAAATGACACCAGGAGTCTTACACAACATCACACGTGTCTATCCCAACATGTCTCTACTTAGCTTGGTGACACTGCAGGAAAGGGCGTGGGGCGTGTTTCATTGAGTTAAAAGCACTAACTTAAATCGAAAACTCTGAGAATTTCCTGAAATTACCTGCAGGGACTAGTTTTTTATTGTTATTGTTACTACTATTCTTCCTATTATTATTAGTGTTGTTGTTGTTTGGAAGAGGACATGACCACTTGGGTCGGTGGAAGGTCCTGGGCTGTTTTGGCAAGAGCACACTACCAAGACACCTGGAGACGGGAGATCTCTGAAATAAGAGGGGGAAAGAAGTAAAAGGTAGCGGGAGGGTCACCTTTCAAGACAAACCAATCACCCAGCTTGCCAGGTCTTAATAAAGTGGTGTCCCTGGCAATTTCGAGGGAAGGAGAATGCAGTTCTTGAGTCACCTTTGTCCAAGGGATAATGAAATGTGAATCTCTTGCCTCTTGGCCTGGGATGTGAAGAAAGATTGGTTGAAGACGGTTTCTGCGTTTGAAGCGGGCTGTGTTTATATATGTCAACATTCAGTTGGAGGTGAAAAGGTTAGCACTTGACCCAGGAAGTTCTCGCATTTGTGTTTCAAAAATAGATCTGGTTCAGAAATGCCCTCCTGCTGTAAGAGAGGCGGTTTTCCTATATGTTGGAAGGAAACATTGTTAATATTGTCATCATCGAGCGCGCGCGCGCGCGCACACACACACACACACACACACACACACACACACACACACACACACAACCAGGGGGGTGCGATGCCGCATACTGGGCACTGTGGAAAGGACACACAGGAGTCCTGGCCTCCACAAAACAATGAGTAGGAGAAAGGTCTTTTATTGAATAGCATCTCGAAGGCCACGCCAGGAAAATAAGGAAGCTAACTAAGTAGGTGATCAATGACGTCACACATGCACTAAAACAACGTGTACCTGAAACTTGAATATATTTATTACAGACATTTTAGGACCCGTAAATTCTGCTCTGGATTCCATCACTCACAGAACCGCAGAACCTTCAATGATTGTACAGGAAATCAGAAAGATAGTTAGCTCACAAATGACAACTGATAGAACTCAGTGCACCTTCAGTACAGCAAAGCATTGTGCATCATGCAAAGTTCCATACACGAATCACAGAAAATATACATTCATTTGGCCAGTCATCACATTTACGATTAGGCTGTAAAGACATCGAGTCAAAGGAAGGGTTACTTTTAAAATAGGAGTAGGTGAGGTATTTTGGGGGAGATAAAATACCGTTTTAGGTCCAATATAATCCAGCGCAGATTTCTGAAGGGGGGAGGAGAGGGGGAGCACACCAGTAAGGTTTACAAAACCTAGTGCAATTGAAGCCTTCTTCTGTCTCATAAAAAAAAATGGTGCTACAATTCGAGGTATCTGATTGCAAATTTAACTGATATCGTCAGGTTTACCATTATAAAATTGGAACCAGTTTTGAGAATGTACCCACCCTGCTTAATCTAAACATCATTTCTAGAAAATCTGTAAAAAGATAAATCTCTTGGACAAAGTATTTACAACCAACAAACGCATACACACGAAAAAAGAGAACGCATTAAATTAATAGATGAAAGTTCTATAACTCGTGTAAACACTTTCAATAGTGCATCTCATCATGAGGTCATGTATTCTCGATAACTTTGTGTTTCTGTAGGGAAAAAAATATAGAAACATCCTTGCAATTTGGCTCTCCTGAAACAGGGAGACCCTTATAAATGTGCTAAGGAGACAAAAAAGAAATCACAACTCCTGCTGGAATGTAAGGAATGAATGTAGGACTAGTTAATTAAGTGGTCATCAAAAACTGACATTAGAACCCGTGGTGTTTAGCTCTGCATAAAATAAACAGCCGAGGGAATTTCTAAACCCAAATGCTCACGGAACAAGTTATTTGAACGTCAGGATGACCCGAATATTTAAAAAAATATATTTACTTTAAATCAATGAGGGTACGCTAAAGATGTAGCTATAGGGTGGGGCCCAGGGATATCTCAGTTTGAGGTAGTAAGGACGTCTGAGGTAGAGGAGGCCGGTGAAGGGGTGCACGGGGATGAACTGGACTTTTCTGATGACTCTTCTGCTTTCTCCTCGCACCCCGTGGGGGTAGCCGGGGAAATGGGTAGCAAGCCCTCCTTCTCCCTTTTCTTCTGCTTCATCCTACGGTTCTGAAACCAGATCTTCACCTGCGTCTCGTTAAGTTGCAGCGAAGCAGCGATCTCCACCCTCCTGGCCCTGGTCAGGTACTTGTTGAAGTGGAACTCCTTCTCCAGCTCCGTGAGCTGCTTCGTGGTGAAATTGGTCCTCACCGTGTTGGGCTGCCCCACGTAGCCGTACTCTCCCGCCTTCCCTGTGAAAAGCATAGGGCAAGTTTAAGCAAGTGCGGTGATTTAGAGGTGACATAATCAATGTGTACACACGGGCAGAGCGATATGGAGCAGGAACTCCTCGGGATGCGGGGGAGCCCGGCAGTGAGTGATGGAGTGGGTCGTGCTAAGCCGGAGCCAGCCACTAGTGTCAAAGGAAGCCTGATGAGTGGGCTATGAATCGCAAGACATATTACCACGGGGGCGGAAATAAGAGCCTGGACTGTCATGATGGCAGGGGGGTGAACCTGTCCGCGCTGCCTTGCCGGAGATCTCCTTACCTGTAAAAAAAAAATAAAAATCCAAATAAACAGGAGGCCAGGGGGAGCACAGGTTGGGGGGGGGGGCGCTCTGCCTTGTGTCGGCTGCTCCAGAACAGAGAGAAAGAGGAGAGAATCCCCCCCAAAAAACCCCAAACTTTGATTGCGACTGACCTGTTTTAGGTGGGTTTCTTTTCACTTTCATCCAGTCAAAGGTCTGCGCTGGAGGCGAGGTCTCTGCGGAGGGGGAGCGCGCGGTGTCCGGGTGGGTGGCGTGCAGAGGGGACAGGGGGTGGCTGTACCCGGCCAGGGGCAGGTTCTGCTGCTCGGCTCCGTAGGAGGGGTGCATGTACGGGGCAGGCCCCGCCGAGCCCGCGGCGTAGCTGTGCTGGGCGGGGTGCTGCTGGCCCGCGGGAGGGGAGATGTTGCCCGAGTACAGCGCGGGCGCGCACTGGGGGTACCCGCCGCT
>NW_017729005.1:7441428-7442009 GCF_001723915.1 Gavialis gangeticus
GGGCTGTACCCCGCGCTGAAGTTCTGGCTGCCATATCCCGGGCCGCAGCTAGGGTGCGAGTAGGACATGCCCAGGCTGCCGGGGTGCTGGTAGGCGCCCGCCTGGGGGTGGTGCGGGTGCGGGTGCTGGTGGGGGGGGCTGATCTGGACCCCCCTGCCCACCAGGAAGCGCTCGTCCCCCGGGCTGCAGCCATTGGCACTGACCGCGCAGGACTGGAAAGTTGTAATCCCGTGCTCGGGGTGGTGGTAGGTGCGGGCGGAGCAGGTCCCAGCCTCCCCGCTCAGGAGGGGATACTCGAGGAAGGAGCTCATCCTCGCCGTGTCCATCTGTCACGGAGTGACCGGGTCTTCCGCGCCCCGGGTGCCCGTGCCAACTTTCTCACCTCCTCCATGGGGCCAGGAGAAAAGCGAGATGGATGCACAGGGAGCTGGGGACACGTGAGGGCCGCAGCCAATGGCTGCGCCTCCTGCTAAACTTTCCCAGCTCCTGCTGGTGATGGATCACCGTTTCAGTGGCATTTAAATCCCGAGCGCTCCTCCATCAAGGTGACGCGCAGCCACCACCACCTCCCTCCCCCGCAC
>NW_017729005.1:7447658-7448154 GCF_001723915.1 Gavialis gangeticus
CTAGCCGCTTTGTCATGGGGTGGGAGCGGAGGGAGCGAGCAGATGGTCAGTGGCGGAGGCTCCCGGGGGACGCCCCCCCAAGACGGGCTCAAACTTTCCCTCCGTCCACCTAGGGAAAGCCGGGTCCGTGTGCGGGGGTGGGGATGGGGGTTGGTGTGTGCGCGCGCTACCACGGGCACATGCAGACAGGCAGGGCCCAGGTGCCGTGGGTCCACGCGTGGGTGTGGATACCGCCCCTGCCTGTGCCTGCTCAGACGCACACGCGGGGAGAGGACGCGTCGCCCGGCCGCAGCCCCGGGGAGATGCATAGAGAGAGATGTGCCCTGGGGGATGCTGCAGCTGCCTTCCTGCCAAGTCCGCCTCGGGGGGGAGGTGTTGGGGAGGAGGGGGGCATGCAGGTGCACTTCAGCCCTGCCTTATTTTGCCTTGGCCCCCTGCCCGATTGCTGGTTTCACTCTCAAAGGCTCCTGCCCCCTGGCCCTCCCCCGCACCCACT
>NW_017729005.1:7448274-7452930 GCF_001723915.1 Gavialis gangeticus
TCCCTTCCACCCGCCAGGCACAAAAAAGCCGCCCTCCTCCCCCCGGGCTGCTTTCCCGCACCGCCATGAACGGGCCAGGGCCGCTTGGAGCCACTGAGTTACTAAAACCTCTTGGCTTGGAGGGGAAAGGGGGGGATTCCCTGAGATGCACGAGGCGGCCTGCACTCCGCCTCTGTGGCTGCAGAAGGGGCTGGAGGGGCACGTTTTCCTCTGCCTGCCCCAGCTGGGTGGAGATCAGGGCAGAGGCAAGCCACAGGGGCCGCTTACTAGGGAGCTGGCTCCCCCCTACCACCCCAGGCATTACCCCGCTTTTCATCACTTGCTCCCCCCAAGTCCCTCTCTCAGCCGGACACCCCAGCCGCAGCCCGGCTGCCTTGCACTCGCTTTCCTCGCCACGGTGGGGAAGAAATCCGGCCCTTTTGTTACATTGTCTCTGCTCCAGCGCGGCACAATGAGGTGGGGGAGGCAGAGCAGGGGCAAATGGAGACCAGCCTTCAGAGCAGGGCTCTATGCCAGCTCTCTTCCCCCTCCCGCCGCCCCCAGCCTCACCCTAGATCTCAGGAAGTCTCGAGGGGGGCATCTCCAAGGCACCGCTGTCCTCCCGGTGCCCTAGGCGCCGCTCTGAGGCTCTCCCCATTTCAAGCCCTCCCCCCCCCCTTTTGCCCCCAGCGCCCAGGCAAGTTTCGGGGCTTCCCCGGGAGACAAGAGCTCCGCGGAGATGTATTGATTTGCAAAGCGATCGGGGAAGAGGGTTCAGGGCGGCCGATCTCTCACTAGGACGTGGCCACCTCCGGGCCCGGGGTGCCTGCAGGACAGCGCTGCAGTGAGATCTGAACGAGTCCAGCTAAACAGGAGTTAAAATCCCCCCCAGGCGGGGGAGCGAGCCCCTTTTGGGCCGAGAGAGCCGGAGCAGGGAGAGGGAGCAGGAGCAGGCCGGAGAGGTGTGCCGCACCCGCAGCCCAGCCAAGCTGTTGTTTTAAAAGAGCAATAAAAATGAATTATGACTAAACGCCTTCTAACTTAATGGTTTTAGACGGGGATCCCCAGCCCCGGCACATACGTAAGAGGGTTTTTATTTGTGCATGTGTTCCTGCAATTGATCTCTTTGATGACATTCTCATTCAGAGAGAGAGTTTGATTTATGAGGCTTGGAAGGATCGCGGCCAGCCCTTCTAGGCATTACCCACGCGGCCCAGCTCCACAACGTGTTGCAGAGCGGGGAAACCACCCTCCTCGCAGGGAGAGGACATCAAGTGCCCCGCGCAACTGGACGCCTCGCCGGCCAGCTCTCCCCGCGCACAGACACAACACACGGGGATCCCCGCCATCGCCGGGCTCTGGGAACCGCAACGCTCCCTGCCACCATCTGTTGCTTGATTTCTGGCCCTGGCACTCTCGACGGGTCTTCCAATGCAATCCTCCGTGGGGGTTTTATACCGCGCCACGAATGGGGCAGCGGGCCGCCGAGCGGGCTCCATTGAAATCTAAACGAATGAAGCAAGAGTTTGGCAACCGCGAAGAGGTTTAGGGAGAAAGAGCCTCCGCAGAGCCCCGGGAGAAATCGCGTTAGCACAGTCTGCAGCCTTCCAAAACGCAGCCCTATCCCCCCCACCCCCAAATAATAACACTTGCATTTTTTTTATTTCCCCTTTTTTTTTTTTTGTAGGTTTGTTTTCTCGGACGCGTTCAGCACATGGGAGCTAAGCAATCGCGCACTGCGCTTGTATTTTTAAAGAAGTTTTCCTTAAAACGAATTGTTGGACGCACTGAGGTTTAGCCTGGGGATTTCTAACTAGCCTTTTCCTCCAGCAAGAGGCCAGTGTCTCTAGCCAAGCATTCCTGCCATTTTCTTTGGATTACATTTGGTCTGTAACGGAGAAAGCTGCACCTTTGTTTGTTTGGTTGGGGGTTTGGGGTTGGGTTTGTTTTTTTTTGTTTGTTTTTGGTTTTTTTTGTTCTGTTACAGTTTAGAAAACCCGAAATTTGTATTCACACGCAGATAATAGAAGCTCTTCTATATATGCCCAGGTTAAAAGGAGGTAACCGTGTAAGCTTTGAGCGCAGGCTTTATACTAATAATTATTATTGCTTGTAAGAATCCTTTCAATAAAGAATTGGAATGTGCTTTTTTCTCTCTAATAAATATGTCACGTTACCAAAAGGAGAGAGGTTGTGAGCGGATTGTTTAATTTTATTTCCGAAGTTAGGTTAGGAGAGGGAGGAGGAAAAAAAGCAGCAGCAGCAGCAGACCCGTTAGATTACCAGTGGTGAGGGAGAGAGAGGGTGGAAGAAAAAGAGAAAGCTACTTGTAGCAAACAAGAATTTATTCTACCAAAAATACTTATGACAACGCATCCTAATGCAATACAAAAATAAAAAGAAAGTGACGATACAATTCTATATGATCACTTTCTTACAGGCCTCAGATATTGCTTTCATAGAAGGACCTAGGATGTGGCTAGGTTAAACTGGACACAACTAAAACTCCATAAGAAACGGTAAAATGGCTCTCCGACACAGCAAAGGGAATTAAGAAACAGAAAATACTGACCAGGAAAAAGGAAAATAAAATTAAGTCATTTCAAAAAGGAAGGCAGAACCCTTGGCGAGATGAGGTCTTGACTTTTCTCAGTAATTCAGGTGCTGCAAGTCAATTGTGGTGAGTGTGTCTGTAAAAAAGTCAAAACTGTCAGCAGAGATATCTACAGGACTGTCCAGAGATCCTGGCAAACTGGGGGAAACTGCATCTGAAAGCTGTAGGCAGGAATCTGTGGAGAAAACGTTAAAGTCCTGTAAAGAAGGGACATCCAGGGCCTCAGGACTGTCATTGTTCAGGCCAGCTGCACAGTTCTGGGCCATTGTTGATAGGCAGTTCTGAACAGTGGGTGACTGATGCTGAAAATGTTTCAGATTTTTCTCATTGCTTGTTAAAGGCGAAACTGGGAAACTTTGGGACTCTCCATTGTGTACATTCTGAGCCTGCTGTTGAGATAGTGCATTTTGCTGAAAAGTGTAACCTTCCCTTTCCAAAAGAGCCCCTGAGACATTATTGAGGGCTTGTTCAAAGAGGGATTTCTCCTCTTCCTCTTCTGCTTTCTCTGTGTCCTCTAAACTCTTAAATTTCCCCTCACTGTTTTGGTTCTCCTTACACTGGGTCTGTCTCTTGTGCTTCATCCTCCTGTTCTGGAACCAGACTTTGACTTGTCTCTCAGTCAAATCCAGCAAGGCTGCGATCTCGACTCTCCTCGGTCTGCAGAGATACTTGTTGAAATGAAATTCTTTTTCCAGCTCCAAGAGCTGGGTGTTGGTGTAAGCCGTCCTCAGCCTCCTGGAGCCACCGTTCCCACTATCGGGGATTTCAAGGGAGTCTGCAAAAAGCAAGCACACAGGCAAACAAACAACACCAGATAAATGCACGGGCTGGATCGCAACCCCCAGGCGCCCTCCACTCCGCGAGGGGGGAAATATATAGGTATATATAGCATAAAATATCAACTGCAACAAAATGGCCGCCCCTGGATGCAGTAAATCCATTGTGTTGCTCTCCTATGCGCCCGGTGCTGTGGATCCCTTTCCCCTTCAATAAAATCATCGCACCTCGCTCCCAGACCTCCCCACACCAGAGCAAACTTTATATTAGCCATACTACAATTTATAATTAATGCATCAGCTGCTTAGCTGAGCAAGAGCAATCTATCACTCTTCATTACTGTCAAATATCCTAACTCTAGGACAGCAAGACAAGGGGAGGTCAGCTCCAACTCAAATAAATCATCCCGCATTACACAAGTTGGGGAAAGTTGGGGGGCTTCAGAGCACGGTGGAGCCCGCCAGCGCCTTCCCTCCTCCTCCGCCAACCCATTTCCAGTGCCTCCCAGTTCAGCTGGGGAAAATCCAGCAGATCCAGAGGGAAAGTCTTTGAACTGACCTTTGTGGCTCAGGCAGGCTGGTCCAGTGGCGGAGGCTGAGGCCGTGGCGAGCGGGAGGGCAGTTTTCTTGGAGGCTTTTTTCTCTTTCATCCAGGGGTACTCCGGAGGCTGCAGGGCGCCCGTTGGCACCGGGCTGCTGCTGCTGCCATTGGGGCTCTGCCTGGGGCGGCTGCTGCTGCCGTGGCGAGGGTGGCTGCCTGGGTTCAGGCTGGGGATGGTCTGCTCAAAAGGAGGAGGAATCAGTGTCGAGTGTGAAAGCGTCGAGTTCTTGATTGATGAACTTTGAAATGTATCACCGACAGGGGGAAAAGATGTCAGGCACTCAGCAAGCGATGGCTGACTATTGATAAAACCAATCTCTCGCTCAAATTCGAAATTCATGGCCTTCAACTCGCAGCCCCCTTGGAGAAAAAGTTCCCTCTGATTTCGGGGGCTGTTGGGGGGGAAGGCCCGGGCGAAAGGAGAGAGAGAAGAAAAAAATAGATCATAGAAGATCGCTGGTGGGGTGTTTTTTTTCTAATTCACTGATTACAGCCGTATGGGGACCGTGCTACTATTAAACTATTGAATTCATGGAGACAAGGTTGAAATTGGACCGAATTGGCTGTCACATGATTGCCTCTGCCCAATGACAATTTGGGCTTTAATCAAAAGAAGCCACTGTCTGTTTGATTGATCCAAAAAAGTCGGGAAGGAACGCCTCATTGGGGGCCAGAAAGGCTTTATT
>NW_017729005.1:7457930-7458393 GCF_001723915.1 Gavialis gangeticus
AAAGTCGGGAAGGAACGCCTCATTGGGGGCCAGAAAGGCTTTATTTACACTTTTTTAGGGGGGAAATCCTAGATCTGGAGTGCTCCCCTTGGCGTCCCCGAGCGAAGGGCTCGGCGTGGGGTGCGCGGGTTGGTGTGTGCCGGTGGCTTGTCCTGCAGACTGCCGTGTGCCCCCCCCCCTCCCTCCTCCTGCAGCACACTCCTTCTCATTGTTTGGGACTGTCAGGAAAACGCTTTGCACCTCACAAATCATTTAAGCACCTCAATCTGACGCCTTGAGTCATTAACAAAGTAATCCATTAATCTTCAAAGTTTTGACACCGCCGGGCCCCCACATAAGAAGTTGCACCCAGGCAGGACTCGCAGGCAGAGAGCCCTCCTTTTTTCCTGGGGAATAGCACTTCCTCGAAACTAGTGTCTTGCTCCCGAGTTGGCCTCTTTTCTCTTCTTTTTTTTTTTTTTTT
>NW_017729005.1:7463393-7463785 GCF_001723915.1 Gavialis gangeticus
TTTTTTTTTTTTAATTGGCTGTACAGTATGGAGAACAATTGACCGCCGATCTCCGATCCCATTGTTTAGCTGGATTTTTCCTTTGCAGCCTCGCTCCTTATGGGAAGACTAAGCTAGAAAGGAGCTTTCTGGTTCCTGCCTTCCCACTGCAGTTGACTTCACAGGAGTGGACCGTAAAAAACAAAATACAGATTATATAAATACACAGAAGTATATGCGCTGTGAATATTTTTTTTTCCCCACAAACTACAGGGCATTAGCTAGATTCGCGACCGCTGACCTATTTTGCTTAATAACCGTAGTAAACTGGGTCTGGTGAGTATTTTCGATTCCAAGGAAATGTATTGGAGACGACTGTCTGCATGTCTTTTTTTTTTTTTTTTTTTTTTTTT
>NW_017729005.1:7468785-7478091 GCF_001723915.1 Gavialis gangeticus
TTTTTTTTTTTTTTTTTTTTTTTTAATGTGGTAGGCAAGGAAAAAAAATGCTACCAGGATTGTAATGTGAATAACTGTACACGCTCCGGGAGCATTGGCTCTGTTCGCAGTCGTTTCAGTGTGCCACTTACTGGACTGATTACATGCTCTGGTCTGGCACAAGCTTTTTTTTCTCAAGCAAATCCAGAAGAGCGATGAAAATGATTACGAGAAGAGAGCGGATAATAATAATTAGGATGATGATGATGATGATAGCACTGCATTGGACACGTCTGAAGTTCTCCTTTGCTCAGAGCCCAAGCCAGAGACTGCGTTTCCTGTCGTTATTTGTATTCAAGATGAAAACTGGAAGATCTGTGCCTTGTAAAAAAATATATGCATGTATGTGTGTGTGTGTGTGTGTGTGTGTGTGTGTGTGTGTGTGTGTGTGTGTGTGCGTGTGTGTATTCTCATGTAGCCCACAGAGCACGACGGGGGCTTGGGCTTGCCTTTACTGTTCCAGCCATCACGAGAATCTTTGTAAGTGGCTAAAATAATAAACCGATCAGTAGAGCTCCAGTCTGTACAATGTTGATCCAAAATCCTCGGTTTTCGCTTAATAAACCCACAAGCTGGAAGGGACTGGGAGGGGGGAGGGGTTGGGATATTGTTAAGTCTTCTTTTTTTTCCCTGGGTTGCTTGTTTAAATAAAATATAGATCGAGACTTGTCATTTAATCCCTAAAAAGGGGCTGCCTTACAAATATAGATGCTGTTGGAAAATGCAAGGGGTTTCATTTTCTTGCTTTTACTCCAAACAAAGCTCTGGTGATGCCTGCGCGCGATCAATCTTGTCCGCCAAAAGGTTTGACAGCTACTGGCCCTTATGACCACATTTAAAGCTTCTTGCTCTTTCCAAGATCAAATGTGGCCGAGAAAAGCGGGAGAGAGCAAGAAACGCAAGTAAACAGGGAAAAGGGCTGCTTGTAAAATGTGCTTTCACAGGCTTCTCAGGGCTGTGCGACCAGTGCAACCCGGTTTTACCTTAATGATGCCAACTTTGGATCTACTTTCACTTGAAAACCTTGCGATTCCCAGTAGGAGGAAAATATTGGGATTAACAGTAGGCTGAAAGGGAGAGGCTTGGAGTGTAACAAGGCTTTGTGAGTAAAACCTGTGTGGGTGGACGTATTCTGCACATTTTTCCTGGTGGCCGATCTAATACAAAAACCACCTGGAAGAGACCTTTCTATGGACGGGAAACGCCGAAATCTTGTAAAAACCAACTGCTATGCTTGTAGCAATGGGTTTTAGCCGGCAGCAGTCTTTTAAATTCCAGATCGTTGTTTGCAATGGAAAGATTTAAAAATTGCATCCTATCTTTGCTGGAAAGCTGGGGAAAATCACTGAACTTCCGAAAGTGTGGAAGGGGAATGGGAAATCCTCTCTCTTTTTTTAGCATGAACTTAGTTTTCTGTGCTGAAGCAGCGACACGTTAACATTTCTATCATTTCCTTTGATTTTATTTAACCTGTTTACAACAAGGGGTGGGGGAGGGTGCTGGTTTTAAACGAGGAAAATGTCGCCTATAATCTTTTATCAGTTGCCAAAAGATTCTTCTTTCCTGTGTCAAAATTAATAGTCAGTCGTTGGTCTGTATTAATCATTAATTGCGATTCAATCACCGATATCAGACGGTAGCCGGCCTCTTTCCGTTTGAAGTGTATATCTCCGTGTACAAAATAAATCTGTATAATATACAAAATCCCTTTCTGTGGCTCCCAGTGTTATATATATATTTATGCAGAAGAGCTCTATGCAGATGCATGGCTGCATTAGAGTCGTTTCAGCATCAAGCAAGGATGGATCTCGGAACAAGATAAAGACTAAAGATTCATAATATTTCTGAGAGACCAAAATGGCGACATTTTTTTGCTGTGCACTAAAAGATACAGATGGTGAACAGCGTAGGTTACTATCTCTGCGGTATACGAGTATGTCTTTGTACACATACATATACCCACATTTCACCCTCGTCTATTAAGGTCCATTCTAGTTTCAGCTCTCAAACTTGAAATTAAAAACTGTGGACGTTTGGGAGGTTTGCAAAAAAAATACCTGATTTGAATACGTGAAGTCTCTTCTCTGGGTTGTACTTTATAGAGATCCCCTTCGGATTGTCCTTGCAGTGGGAGCTATTTTTGGAAAGGCTGTTGTCCAAAGCCATTCGGAAGGCAAATATTCTTGAAACATTGCTTTCTTTTCTTTTATTATTGGAAAGCTAGCGAGCTCCCTCATCCCCTCCCCCATCGGGTCCAGCAAGGGGAGGAGGTAGAGCGGAGAAGGAAGTCAGAATAGCAAAAATGGGGGAAAAAATACAAAAATCAGGTCATTTTATTAAAGAAGGCGAGGGGACTATACGAGACGGATGTGTTCATTTTAAATATTCCCAGCCACATTGGGATCTTGGTGACGGGCCTGGGCTACCAGGGTTGCTCCCAAGACAGTGTAAACAAGCCGCAGTAGCTCTTTGAGGGCTGCTTCTCCAGGGCTGGGGTGTTTGATGATGCTCCGCACCGTCCCCCTCTCCCTTCCGAATTCGTGCCAGCCAATTATAATGGCGCATTATTTTATTCTCGGCTCTGTTTGTCTTCACTTGGTCCCCTCCCTCTTCCCCGCACAAAGTAACAGTCCCCGGCTTGTCTCTTTCCAGCGTGGGAGGAAAAAGTGTGGGAGTAGAAAGCTCCCTGCTTTGCACAGGCCCCCAGTGCAGAGACGGAAGGGGCCTTTCCATGGGAAGGCTGGGGAAGAGTGGGCTCCCTCGGGGGGAAAAAAAACCGAGAGTCCAACATGGCGAGAGGCAAGAGAGCAGGGAGCAGGCTCCCGAGCCCAGCCGCAGCCCGGGCACCTGAGCGCTGTGCGTGGCATTGCTGCTGGCTTTGTTTCTGCCCGGCTCAGACACGAGTCACCCCGCCGCCGCCGCGCAGCTCAGCACCTACTGCTGCGGACACAAAAGGCGGATCGCTGCCATCCGTGATATTTTCAACGCCGGAGCTGTCACAGCTCATAAGACACATTGGGATTTACCGCTACACAGCAGGTTTTAAACCCTGATAAGCAAAATCGCAGGAGCTAGAGGCTCCTTGGGCTGGGCTATGGGAATCTCGTGTATGTAGAGACCCGGTGGCTTCCTCGTCACATGATGTGGGGCTTGCTTTTTTTTTTTTTTTTTAAAGCAAATAATATTTTCTTAACTCTTTGTTATTCAGAATAAAAACTTTATTTTTTTCAGAACGTGAGCAGCAAGGAATGTATAACTTTCAAAACAAATCTAGTGTTTTCAGGTTTACACATTTTCCGTTTTGCTGGATGTTACAAAGCATAAATTATTCAAATTGTGATCTATGTCTCTTTTTTTCCTCCCAGATCTTATTGCATCATTATATTTACTTTTTCATAAAGGACTTAGAGTTTCCTTTCAAACGATATTTCCTACGTGTGCCAATATGCCATCTAACATACGGCCTCCTGAATATTCAGGGTACAGTTGTTTTTTTTTTATATATATATAAATATGAACAGATGGGGATAAATAAAATTTTAAACACTTAGATTATTCAATGTTTGCAAAAAAAATATAAATAAATCTGAATGTTCACCAGCATACACACATTGAAAGACTTACACGTATTAATAATTGTCCAGGGAATCCCTGTTCAAGCGCCTTTGATGTCTTTCTCGCTATTTAAAAGAAGTGCAATAAAAAAAATTGCTTCCCCGCGGGATCAATCATGTACGAACAAATTCACATTTCAGAATCATTTGTATAGAAAATTTGTTCATATACCCTGTTTTGATAAAAGTGTAGAAGGTAAAGTATAAAGCCTATGTATACTCCCAAAGCGAGACACAAGGCTACAGTTCAAGAAGATAAATATTCACTATTGAAACTATAGAGCAATTCAAGCAACAAATATTGCTACGTCACAGAAACTAGAAAACGCTTTTACCAAAGGAAACAAAACAAACCCAAACAAAAAACCAAAACAAAACAAAAGGGGGAGGGGCTGGAGGGACGGAAAGTACTTTAAAAAAGTTGGGGGACTCCACGTTTCACTCAGTAACTCCTGTCTATTACAGATGCGTGAGTTTGGGCGCTTCCTGAATTCTTCCCTGAGAAGGATGGTGAGAAGTAAGGTCTGTGTATGTTGGGTGTGGATCACAAGGTCCATGGTGGTGATTGTTGGTCATTGGGCCAGCCCCACCGTAGTCCATGTTGGCAGAGGAAGGATGAGGGAGATGAGTTAGACCAAAGATGGAAGGGCCAGTATTTGTCATGGTCTCCACATAGTTGCCCCCCACATAGACGGGGCTTCCCTGTATATGTGGATTCCCATAACCGTTGCCTTGAAGAGGATGAGTATCATATTCAGGAGTAACCGCTGCTGTCCCCGTGTATCTCTTTTGAGGAGGCGGGCAATTATTGAGAGGAGTCGGATATGATGCAGGGATGCCATAGGTGTTTTGATGAGGCTTGTTAAATGATGGAGGCGACTGGGGCTCGTAGGGAACACTGTTTACTAAAGAATGCATAGAGTTTAGATACCCCCCAGCAGCGGGAGGTACAGGACTTCTGCTTGGGGACTGTCCTCCTGAAGAGGTCATCATGCCCTTTCCCTTCTGATCCTTTTTGTATTTCATTCTGCGGTTTTGAAACCATATTTTGATCTGTCTCTCTGTGAGATTGAGCAAATTAGCCATCTCTACCCTTCGTGGCCTGCACAGATATCTATTGAAGTGGAACTCCTTTTCCAGTTCTACCAGCTGGGCACTTGTGTAAGCTGTGCGTGCTCTTTTAGAGGAGGCTTGCCCTGGAGGGCTTTTATCACCAGCGCAACTCTCACCTATGTAAATCACACAAAGAATACAATAAGCATGGTGGAACCTGAACACAGCGACCAGAAACAATGCCTGTCCAGACACCATGGCTAGGAGTGGTGTCTGGAGATTCCGGCTAGCTGGCCTAAGAATATCCCGGTCGAATAAATCATTCTAGAGCTAAAACATGCGGAAATACAAGCCTTAACTATCTCACGATTATTTCCCTTCACCATGGAAGTGGCACTGCATGACTATCGCTGCCTCCATTAACAACAACAGCAAATACCATAATTTCCCTGAAATAACATTTATACAAGACAAGAAGATGCAAAAAAGCGAGTAGTAGGAGTTCTTCATGCACACATCTGGCTGTTCTTTACATAAGGCACGTACTGGTTTCAAAACAGGGGAGGGGATTTAGATACTTTCCTTTCCTGGAAGATAGGGGCCCAAATCCCCTGGATTGCTCTGAGAACCTGAACATACAAACAGGGACCTTATACCTACGCATGCATATATCATGTATGCAATATATACAACAAGTATAAGATCAAAATGCTATATACATTAATATATGCACCTTATATACAAACTATGTACACATATATGTGTATATATGTGCACATATGCACACACACATATCTACCCAGTTTGTATATACATACACACATAAACATATTGCTTTTTTAAATCATACATGATTTAAAATAGTAAAACGTAAAATTTTACATGTAAGTGCCAAATAGTAAAATGTAAGATTATCCAAGTTTAGGAAATACATTAAAGATTATATGCCAAAGTGTTTGGAATCCATTTCTAGGGGACACTAAAAAGGGAGGAAGCAGTTAATATAAACAGAATGCCTAGGGATTGACCCTCACACTCCTATCATCTATTTGGCTTCCCTTACATAATAACAGTGTTGAGATACATGATTATCCCTCAAATAATATTTGATGGACCTGACTTTATTGTACTCAGAACTGATCTTTGTTTACCAGACTTGTAACTTTGCCAATCCATCTGCTAAAATAAGACTGGGTTCTGAATATAAGTAAAGCATTGATCCTGACTGGAGATGATTATGAGCTATTTTATTCGTATTACACTTCAGCAGGGATAGGTCAGTGTCTTATTAATATAATAACACTGTGCCAACAAAATACTCAGGACCTGCCTCTGGCTAAAGGCCTGGGCCTCTGTATATTGACATAATCTAATGGAAGGGAGGCACTACTGATGGAATATTATAGACTTCAGAAGTGTGTAGCTCCCTCAGACACTAGGAAGAAGGGCTTGGAAAAGAAGCCGGAATTCATTTGCAGGGCTGAGTTCACTGCTTTGTCAAGCTCACTTTAAAGCAATTCAAAACGTTTTCTAGAAGACACCCAGTTAGGAAGTTATATTGGAAATAAGATTATAAACAAAATGGGAAAAAAATGACGCTACAATTTACCTTGCCAGCATAAGCCAGTCACTCATAATGTAAGCGCATTTCATACCTGAACTGGAACTGCTGTTTTTCTGCTTTGTATTTTGCCGAGACTCTTTCATCCATGGGAATATCTGTTTGGACATGGTGGGCGAGTTAATGATCGGGCTCTTGGAAGTATTGGCTGGGGCAGAATTGCTGCTGGCATTTTGAGGTGGTGAGACAGAGGGCGGAGGTGGTGGTGGTGCTTGTTGGGCTGGAGGCTGCTGCTGTTGCTGCTCTGAAATAACTGGGGGCTGAATGGGTTGGCTGGTGATGGTCCTCATACAACTCTCATTGATTTCATTGGCCTTATGGTGGGACACAGTACTGCCAGGTGACTGCAAAGAGCAGGCAGGTCGATGGTATTCAGTTTCCACAAGTGATGAAGACGGAGGATATTGCTGCTGACTAGCATTATAAGTGAAACCATTTGCTCCTTGGTAGGGGTAGCCACCATAGATTGCAGAGCTGTCGTAGTAGGTCGCTTTTTGCATTTCGTTGTTTCCCAATATTTATTTCACAAACTGACAGGGTCTTGACACCCTTAAAGAATAACATTGGCACCCCTCTGTCACGTGACGTTCTTCCTCCAATGGCCTCTCCGGGTAGACCTAGGGTGTATGGAAAGCACACTAGAGTGAAGAAATAGTACAAATCCATCTTACTTTCAATAGCTAAGTGACATGAAAGCCATAAAAGAAAAAGTGGTCAGCAATATTTAGCAGCATGACTTGGCCTTAGGCGGAGAGAATTTCGATAGAAAGGCTGCCTGGATTTCTTGGCAGCTACAAATATGTGGTTTGCTGCACCAGGAGAAGGGCTTTCTAGGGTTTCTTCTTTTGTTATTTATTTATTTTAAACACCGCGGATTGTTTTATCGTTTTATCACCCGAGGAACCAGAGAGGTTATTTAAATCCAGCGCTTCGAGATAAGGCGGATCAAGGGAAAAGTGCAGGTTACAACAGGGGGTGGGTTCCCTCCTTCCAGTTCACGGCTGTGGGAATCCTCTCCCCAGGACCCGGGGGGTGAGGGGAGTTATTTGTAATATTTCTATTACGGTTCATCTGAGCAATGAGGCCCTTTTGCTTTCAGAGTGCAGTCCCCTTGGTCACAGAGGGAAAACAGTGATCCAAGCAGTGTCATTTGAGGAGCTTAACATAGCACACCGAGTCCGAGGGACACCCGGTGCGTGTGCACAGAATGCGTGGTACCAACAAAGCGAGCGGACACACGTTCGCTCGAAGCACGTTGCGGGTTAAGCAGCTATTAATGAGATGTTGATATTAGGATGTTAACACCGACCCACTTCACCCATATAAACCAGTTTTTAACTGTAGCGGATTTACTCTGGGATTAAAGCAGCTAAATTAGAACACGGGATAATTTGGAAACTGGGATCTGGCTGGTCCTAAGTGGGGATTATTCTCCAGCGAGGGGGTGCTTGCTCTTCTGGAATTTCCATCCCTATGTTACTTCCACCTCGAAACAGTCCAGACACGGTCTGTTTTTCTCTAGGAACCAAGAAATATAAGAAAGAGCTCATCAAGTCCAGAAAGAGATCGAGAGACTCTTTCTGGTTGTTTTTAAGGTGTTACTTTTTCACAGAAACTACCAAATTCTACCGGTTAAAACAGGGCAGATTTGAGGGGGACGAGACAGGGACCCACTAGGAACCAGAAAAAAACAGTGTTCATCTCCATGACCACGGCTTGAACTTTCCTTCCAACTTAGCGATAATAGGTTCTGTCTTTGCAACTGCTATGTAATTTGATGTATGGGGGTCATTTGGCTGGGGAGAGAAGATGGACACACAAACCACAGAATGCTCCTACAGCCCGGGCGAATCGGTTTTTCTTAACTCACACTGTTTACCTGTCTGAAAATAACCAGTTAAAGATGTGTCCTCAGTAAGAAGAGAGGAGAGCTGAATGTTATCTCCAATCTAGGACTTCGAGCACACATTGTTCTCCGAAATTAAAATCCCTTCCCCACCCTCTCTTGCCCCACTGCTGACAAACAGCTTCGTCTACCCAGGTCAAAACAATTCCCCTTAATGTCTCTTACTCCTGTGCGGCCTGCTATTTTCTTTCTCAAGGCATCTAGCAATCTCAGACGCCTGTGGGAACGTGTTCCCCAGTACATCCCACAGAAATGCACTTCAAGTTTTACAAGTTTCTTAGAAAACAATGGCCCGGCCCTTCGTTATAGTTAAGGCAAATGAAAGAAATAACTTTCCAGGCAGAGCGGTTCCGTTCCTATTGTTAGCAATCAAACCCTTTGGATCCGTTTGAACTAACAAACTAGTGGAGACCTGTAAAACACGCACAATTAATTCCCATCGCCTGCCTCCGCTCTCCTTAGGCCCTGGCGTATTTTTCATTGCGTTTCCTTGAGATCCAGAGGACTGGACATCGCAAGAGGAGGGAAAGAGCCCGGGGATGAAGAAGTAACAGGGACTGCACTCCCCACCCTCCCAGCAAGGGTCACCGCAGGCGTCCCCCAGGCTCTTGGGCAAGTTAAAGTTTGTTGCAGTCACTTGGCTGCCACGGGCGGGTTCTGCTGAGGGGAAAACCAGGTTGCGGCCGAGGCTACCGCACCCCAGGAGCTAAAAGAAAAGACAACTTGAGTTGGGGGTACCCGCGGTGCAAAGCAAGGGAGGAGAGGCCAGGCCGCGCTGCGGCCGGGGGCGGCGTGGCCTGTGTTTTCAAGAAAAGCCCGGGGCAGGAGGGGCGAGAAGTTTGCAGCAGACCCGGTGCCCTGCCAGCGCTGCCCTCTTCCCCACGGAAGACAAAGAGCTGCCCCAACCCGGATGGGGGGCACCTGAGGGTGCCAAATCCGCCCCCCAATTTGCGCAGGGCCAACATTGCTCCTTCCCCCGGAGCCGTGCGAACAGCCCCGGAGGGACAGGGGGCAGGGAGGAGAGGCGCCTCCTTGGGCAGCCCCCCCTGCTCCCCATCGCCCCCCTCGCCTCA
>NW_017729005.1:7478113-7478362 GCF_001723915.1 Gavialis gangeticus
CCCGCCAGATAAAGCAGAGCTGAGGGCAGGGGGAGCGGCTGCCTGGGCTCGCGGGGCGAGGGGATCCGTCACTGCCTGGGAGGAAGCTCGGGCGTGTGAACTCTTCTTGAACCGAGATTGAAGTCCGCGGTCATAAATCACCGGGACGCGCAGCCTGGCGGGCGGGGAGCGGCGCGGCGCGGCCGGGGCCTGCTAGCCTTACCTTAGCGGCCGGCGGCCGGGGCGGGCAGCATGCTCCGGTGCGGCGCG
>NW_017729005.1:7478833-7485608 GCF_001723915.1 Gavialis gangeticus
GGGTGCCCGGGGGAGAGCCGGCCCCGGCCCCGGCCCGCTGCCGGGAGCTCCCGGGCGCCGAAAAGTTGTGGGAGCAAGTCCGCCCCGAGCCCAGCCCAGCCCAGCCTGGGGCCGCAGCCTCCGCCTGCCCCCCGCGCGCCCCTCCGGGAGGAAGGATGGGAATGATTACAGGGGCTAATGATTAACTGGTGCGCGCGTGAGTACACGCGCGCGGGGAGAGGTGCACACGCACGCATGGACACACACAGGCGGAGATGTAGAAAGAGACACACAGAGGTGTGCAACCTCCCCCACCACCTCCATGCACACACACACACACAGATGCACGCACCGAGCAAGGTACACACGTCCACACAGATGTGTCCCCACGCACACATGTGGACACACACAGGGATGTACACTCAGAGAAATGGACCCCCCCCACACACACACACACAGATGCACAGCGCCCCGTGCCCGCGTACAGAGCAGCTCAGAGTCACCTCTCCCCTGTGCATGTGTACACCCCCCCCGGAGATGCACCCTGCACGTGCGTGCGCGGGTCTGTACTCACATATGCAGCCTGCACGCAGCTTGTGCCTGAGTCAGTGGGTTTGGTTTTGTTTTGTCTTGTTTTTAATTACCCAAGTGTCCCAGCAGTAAAATGTGACCCCCGCCACAACGGCAACACTTTCGCTTCCACACCCCCCACCCCCCGCGCATCGAGTTGAAGCCTGTATCGCAGCCGGAGGTAGCCGGCGAGGGCGAAACACATTAAATGGAGATTTAGAATAATTACCGGGCGTAAATTTGTCGTTACTTCGTTAATTAAGGCATAAAAAATATATAGAACTAGTGCGTGGAAGCCGCCAGGGAGCACGGTGTCACCTTAAAGCACGAACAAAGCCAGGGAGAAGCGAGAAATAAGAAGCAGGCTAAGGCCAGGGTGGCCTCTTCTGCATACCAATGGTTTTTGTCATTTATGGCTATACAAGATTTATGACTTCATGCACCCGAGCTGTAAACAGAGCGCTGCTACAGAAAACACTTGCTCCGTGTGGCACAACCGATGGCACCACATGAAAGGGGAAGCCGGGCAGCGTAGGAGGGGAGAAGAGGCAGAAATTCCCTCGTAGGCATTTTGCTCCCGGCCGCCCCTCCGAGGGTGCGGGGGAAGAAAAGCCTCTCTAGTCAATAATCAACCCCGCACTTTCTTCGGAAACTGCTGATTTGACTTTCTCCCCGCGGCCGCCTAAAATAGCAAGAGGCAACCCCAGAGCCCCCCTGGAGCAAGCGGGGGGACTGGGGAGATGGCAGAGGTCTGCGGGCTCGGGCGTCGGTGCCGCTTTTGGATCACTAGACTCTCCGCTCAGCATCTCCCGGGCTTTCAGATGGGGGCATGCCGAGCTCGGACTCGAGAGATACAGAGAGGCTGGAACTTTTTTTGGAGGGGAAAGGGAGAGGAAAAGGGGGCAGATACTGGCTTTAAGCCGCAGATTTTTCAAGGTATTTCAATTCGCACATGGGTCCCTTGGAATTACTGAGCTATTTTCCTCGATGCCTTTGATCTCGCCAGAAAAGCCCTCTCTAATCGCCTCGCACGACGCCTCTTGTTCTCACTACCCAACTCTGTCATTTGAAAATACGGCGGCGATTTATTCTTATTTTGCCCCCCCGGCCGGTTGTCATTCGATGCATCCTGTAAACGCGCAGCTCCTTCCACCGCCGCGTCCACGCAAAGAGAAACTGCTGCAGCTCTCCCTAGGAGAGGGCCGGCTCCTCTCTGCGGTAAGAGCCGAGCAAACTGCTCGGAGTCGGACCCGGGGACGCATTTGCCCTGCGTCCTGCGACGAGGACTTGGCTGCATTCTCCGGAGGGCGCGGGCGGGAGTGGGGCGCCCCGGCCAGCGGGAATGTCGTCAGTCCGGGTGGAAGAGAGACCAGCTAGATCTTTATCGGGCTTGCTCTGAACCAGAAGCTCCCAGGATAGCTAATGTATTAACACTTCGGGGCTAGTGGAGGGGGCAAAGCACATTCTGCCTCCTCTAGAGTAGGAAGAAATTCCCAAAGAAGTGTACCCCAAAGTCCTGGCCGAGCTGATCGGGGGGGTTAGCCGCCCTCGACGGAGTGCCCCGGCAGATCTTGCGGACACACCTGTTTTAAATGTGTGCCGGGGTGTATATTATCGAGCGCCATAAAGTCACAGCTGACACTTCATTGTGTGTTTACTCGACATCTGGGGGGTTTACACAGGCATAAAGCAGCTCGGAATAGCCCTGCTCCACTCAGCTCTCCGCGCCCCCGCAGCCTTTGCGGCGGGACTGGCTTATTTATGACTGTTTTAACTGGGTCAAAATGCGCCCGAACTGGGTCATAAATCATAAGAAACGATGACAAGTAATTGAGCTGCAATTAAAGCTTACATTTTATTTGCACGGCGCGTTTTGGCCCATTTAAAACACGGGAAGGCAGTTTTTAGCTTTTAAACACGCTGTGGGGAGCGAAAGAGCTCTCCTTTCAGCATCTCCCAGAAAGAAGGCCGTGTTTCACGGTGGAAGGGGAGAGAAAAACGGCATTTCTTTGGGCCAGCTCTGAGCTAAGGATATACATTGGCCGCTAAACAGAAAAAAAAAAAAAAAAGGAAGAAAAAAACCCCTCCGTTTCCGTTTGCTCGGAGTGGATGGCAGTTTTAAACCGGCCTTTCTGGTTCAAGTAAAGAACGTTTTGTTTCTAAAAGGCTGATTTTTTATTTTTATTTTTTTTGCCCCTGACTCGCTCATAAATTGAGTAATTACAAGTGCTCAGCAATCTGGGACAAAATGGGACAGCAACATCGAGACAATCCCCCTGCCCCAGCTCACTGGAAACATAAATCACAGCTCCGCACTCTGACCTTTCCCAAAGCTGGAACCCACTGGTGGGTGTAATTTCCTCCCAACATTTGCACCCCTCTATAACACAAGTAGCCCTTTAATTTTTCGTAATTTAAGGCGCATTTCGACCCGATCTCTGGAGAGCAGGTTAGGACACGGTGGTGGGGAGAAGAATTTAGGGAGAGTGGTACTACTCCTACAAGAGATACCCCCTCCCCCCCCGCCCCCACTTCTGGCTTTCCAAGAGCCCTGCTCAGAGGGAAGCACATTTCCAGAAGCTGATTTATGGGCATAAAGCATTTGTTCCTAGGCAGATCATTGTCGGGTGCATCCGGGTTTGGTCAGACTAAGGGAATCGCCGAGCAGCGCGAGTCCCAGCCCGCCTGGCAGGATAAACAAAGTAGCACTAAGCATCATAAATAAAATGGCAGCACAATTGCATACTCATCGATTTCCAGCGCCGGCATCGGCAAACCAATCGCCCAGAGAACCAGATAGCCACAGCCCCGGCCCCAGGCGAGGAGGGTTTCTCAAAGCCGCTCCAATCATTACAGTAAAAAAGAATAATCAAAATAAAGCCTCCTCCGTGCCCCTTTTTGATCATAAAGGACCACGCGAATAGCAGCATACAGGGGCTTTAGCAGGGGCTCAGGCCAGCCGAGACACACGACATCTCTACGGGACAAAAACCAAACCCCAATAATCAGAAACTCTCTGCTGTGTTGGCTGCCATGAGATACTTCGGTATTTTCCGCTGCAAATTGAAACAAAGGGGGGAAGGCAGCTTGATTTCACCGCGCGCGCGCGCGCACACACACACATACACACACCCTTCAGCCTTTTCTCCTGACCTTTGCCTTGACCAGCAATAACTCACCACATAAATGAACAATCAACGGAAATACCTTAAAATAAAATCCATCCTTTCTAACGAAGCATCGCGTCCTATCAGCTCGCCAAGAATCTTTCCATAAGGACCCAAGGCTGCAAACCGAAATGGCAGGCTCTTGCAAGGGAGGAAGGGGGTGGTGGGAGGGGGGGGGAATAATAGAAAGCAGTTCTTGCTCTGAACAGAAACTGGAAAAGCGTAATCACAGACGAAGCCAGCCCGGGTCTCCACTCCAAATGCCACAATAATGCGCTGTATTATGTGCTCACGTGGTCATACGTCAACTTAAATCCTTTTATTTGAAATAGGGAATCGGTGAAGGAACAAGGTTTCTAAGCGCAATCCTCTGATTTTGAAAGCCTCCACCAAACCCATTAAAGAAGAGTTTTAAGAGAAAAAAATATGTATCAGGCGATGGAGCTGATTGCATTTGTTTTCTCCCACACTAATATTTCTTTACACAAAATCACAGGCAAGGTAAGACGAATTGTTTCCATATTATGGGATTACATTGCACTTTTCTATTAACCCTAATTAACTGACTTTTCCTTAAATTGACCTGCAACACTGAACCACATCTAACAGCGGTGGGCTTCGCAGTCCAGTAAGAAAGTCAAATCTTCATACCATTCTTTCAATAAGGAACTCCTTAATGACTAACAGTCTTTCCCACCGCCTTCTCTATACTGCTATTGTATGGGTCTTGCTTAACACCCACACTTTACATCAGGGCATCTGTAGAAACTTAAAAGAGCTATAATTACCTGACAAAGGCAAAAAAGAGTCTCTTCTAATACTGTAGTTGATTTTTGTCCTTGTAACACACTATGCAGAATGCGTCTTCTTTCACTGGGGTGGATCCGAATTTTGCAACATCTTTTGGGACATTCCTGTTAAACCTGCACTTACGTATTGCCTATACAACTGCTTGAGTGATGCACAGAATTATAGGTTTCTAAAGATGAAAACAAATTGGAAAGAAATGATCTGACTCTCCAGGAAAAAAGAATCACTCTCACACCTCCCCCAAGTCAACTTGCAAAATGAACTGCTAATGTGAACACATACACTTCCTCCTAAGGCTGATCAGTTTTTAATATTTACACAGTACTTTAGATAACAAAAGAGACCTGGATTTCACAGAACTTTGCTGAAGACAGTTAAGGAAAAAAAATGTCACTGTTCCAGGTTGGTGACTGAAGATTGGGAAGTTCTTGTCATAATTTTGCATTACAATACATGGATTCATTTAAATATTTCCAAGCCCCGCTCTAGAATTTTTAAGAAACTTTCAGGCTCTCCTTCTGTTGCCATTTTGCATCTTCGCCTCTGCTTTAATGGATAGAAAGATAATTTTTGTGCAGTGAATTTTATCACTTACGGACCTCATGGACAAACTGTAGATAATCTGATTTTGATTGCAAAGTGGAACCTAAGAGGCAGATGGAAGTTAAAGCCATCAATAATATTAGTAGACTTTACAACAGAATCAGCGTGACATTAAAACAGAAGGAGAATTTGCAATTTTTCAAATGGAAGTGACTTCCATAGTTATAGGGGCTCGCCAAGAACCTGAATGAAGAAATATCTGAGAAAACACAGCACGTTAGCCACACACAACATCTACACCTCCATAGCTCTTAAAGCTATCTTTAACCTTACTAAATTTAAAGCAAGGGTGAAATATGCGAAGAAGAATTTTTAGCTGATTTCAATAAAGTGCTTTTAGGTCTCATAAAAGACACATGCACACACACATGCACAAAGGTTTTTTTTTTTTTTGTCAATAATGCAATTGAAATTAATGCATAATGAAGCAGAAGCTAAAAGAGCATAGTAAGTCTTCCTTGGGTCTCTTGTAAAAAGTTATCGACTGCTTTGACTCAAAAGCAGGAAGATAGCTTTAGAACTTGCAGTCCTGAGCAAATAGAAACTACAAAAGCAATAAATCACAATCATAAGTCAGGGGTTCAGCTTCAGCTTAAATGCCTTAACGCTAGCTCTGGCCATTGGTTTAAAAAAACTATTTCTATGAACATCTTTATTGGTATTAATGATCAAGCTAATACTAAAACTACTGTTTAACAATTAACTTAGTGTATGCAGTGGAGAAATTAATTCCTAGGAAAAGTAACTTCTTGATATATGAATTCCTTCTTTAGGGTGTGCGTTAGACGAACGGAAAGAAAGTCTTTCAAACTTTACCGGGTCTTGGATCGCAGCTGAAAATGATTCCCTTTCATCGGTTCTGGAATTCATTTTCTTTGGTCAAGTATCACGATTACGAGTTTTCAAAGAGAAATTCAAAAGGACTTGAAAGCATCACCAGCCAATAGAATACAATGCTCCTGGAGATTCAACATTATGTTTTACTAGCTCTACCAAATGCAGACCTGAAAACTTTCCTTTTTTTATTTTTTAAAAGCTGAAAATATGCAGTTTCTCGGAAGGTTGATACTCTTTTTTTTTTTCACGTGGCTTTGAGCTGAGACTCCAAGCAGCGATAACTGCAAAAGCGAAGTTTTAATCTGTGTGAATGAAGTGAGCCTCTTCGTGATAGATTTGATTTCAAATATTAGCATTGTAAGTAACCCTACACCTCTGATGTAAATAGATTCCGAAATACTTTTGCTCCCTCTCTTTCATGTTCATGCTTATTTCATTAGTTTAAAGGTAAGGCTAGCACTTCAGGGCAAGGTGGAGTTGGAAACACTAGTTCATAGAGATGTTTTAGTATTTCCCCTTTGCCTGGAACACTTGATAATCGTACGGGTGTAAAGCTGTTTACTTGCATCCATGCACTGGATACGGATGAAGTTGGCTCCATTCGATTTTGATCATTTTGAATCGGATTAAAAAGAAAAAAAAATCCCTAAAAATCGAATGAAGCTATTTAAAGGCAACTTTACTGAGCCTCAGTGGACCTCGTGAATATTGGATTAATATTCAGAATCTGAAAATATTTCCGGACAAATTTTATAGGTATGTGAATCATGCTTGAAAATGCTTATTCTCCCCCCCCCCCCCCCCAAAAA
>NW_017729005.1:7485700-7493129 GCF_001723915.1 Gavialis gangeticus
TTTTATAGGTATGTGAATCATGCTTGAAAATGCTTATTCTCCCCCCCCCCCCATAAAATGAGAATGAATAGACATTTTCAGTGTTTCCTTGTAAGAAAGGTTTCAGCAGCCTATTAAATCAACACAACAAGCCCTTGTAGCCCTGTAATTTATGGCTGCTTTTAAAAGGTAGTAATCCACAGTAATTGTACATCAGCATCCCAAAATAAGCAGGAATTTGAAATAACCGTATAACCCTCTCTCTCCTTTCATTGACAAAGAACACTATCACTTTGAAAAGCGTTACATTTCTATTACAGCCACGCATACACACACTACACACATCCCCATACATACATTCATACATACACCTTCCAATAATGATTCTAACAACTGAATCATGAAACTAACTTAGACCCAACTGAATTCAGAAAAGGCCAGGATATATAAAATACCTGAAACTTATTTCGGATCCATTCTGGTGCACATATAGTCAAACAAAAGCCAGGTTTTCTAAAATAAGAGCAAATGAGTGACTCACACAGGAGTCACTACAAAACTACTCAAGTGAATCAAAAACAGCAAGCCACGGAAGCAACCCAGCATTATAATTGCTCCAACTACCCATCTCTTGCTCTGAGACTTTGATTTGGGAACCAAGAATGGCCAAAGAAATGATCAACCTCTTTCAATTACTTTTCACCCTTCCTGTCCCCAATGCCTTTAGAAGGCTGGCTATTACTAGGGGTTCCTATATTTCTTTGTCTGTCCGGACACACGCATTCACCAGCCCTAGAAGATGAATCGACTGAATCCAGAAAATTCCAACTAGGTTAAATATTTATCACAGCAGAGTCTCATTCTAACAGGTTATTTCTCTATGCAAGCACTAAGCAAATGACTTCTCGCCTATGGGTAAATTAAATCTCCCAGAAAGTATCCGCAAGTAGATTATCGTTCTTACCTCCCACAATTTCAGACCGTGGACTAAATTGTTCCCAGCTTCTATCATTCAGGGGATCGTCTTTTTCGGTGCCCAGGACTTCTGTAAACACGCAACAAGCAATACCTACATGAGAATGGTAAAGGAAGCTGTTTGTCCACTCAAAGACAGTGCTTGGTTTGCTTAAGACTTTTGAAAGGCTGCAATCGTGGAAGTGCAGAGAGTAACTAAAGGGACTCCATTGATCACTGTAACATGTAAAATGTTATTTGCTACAACAATAAAGAGCACTGAGAAATATCTGAGAAACAAAAGCATGCTCTTCTTCGCAGACAGCTATGCTTTCTGTCTCCAAGTGTTTGGAAATCTTGTCATTTCAGACTCTCCTTACATGAATGTATGCTCTATTTTCCTCTGGGAAACCTTTGTTTAGGATCATTTAATCATGAACAGGCATTAAACACAACAAGTGGTGTTCATTTTTGTTGAATAAAACAATTTTTAATGTAGGACGTATTATAGTAGCAATTTCTATTCAAACACTTAAGAATTCGGGCCCGAGTCTGTTCCCATTGAATTCAATGAAAAGTTTACAATGGATTTCAATGGGAGTGAACGGGCCCTCTAACTCTTTGCTGAGAGCTATTCTGGGAGAAGAAAAAATCTAGAGCAGTGAGCACTTCCACGCTAGGGTTTTGTGTTGTTTTTTTTAAATTATGTTATTTTGTTTTATTTTATTTTTTAGTTAATAAGCTTCTCCGCCCTGAAACCTCTCTGCTCAGATATTCCTTAAATATTTGTATTGCATCGCGTTTACATATTATTTCTCGCATATTACCGTATACCTCCTGCACTCATTCTTCTTGATATGATCCCACCTAGTGCGACCTAAGAGTCTCAGTAAAGGTAAACGCTAATAATTAAATAACACAGTTTCTTGGAAGGATGTCATCTGAGCCTTGGCAAACATTAAGCCTGCCTTGGGAGAGGTTTTCGAGAAAGGACGTTAGCAGTTCCATAATTACTATAATAATTTTAAATTTTGTGTTGAACTGCAGCCGACATAAAGTAATGCAATAATCGCTTACTAGGCTGTTTATTGCCTTCTCATAAATTTCCTGCGCTGACTGCTAAAATCCACTCCCGCACGATCAGGACGTGGGAAGTGCCATTCGCTGGAGAGTGATCTCCAGGGCTGGGCGCTGTTACTCTTAGCTCTGCTTTTCATCCCATTCCCCGAAATCCAGGGGCCAGAGAGGGAACCTCGTCCTACAGTTCACTCCTAACCAACTGCCCCGTGACAAACTGCAAGAAAGAATTGATCCGCCCGTCTCGACTGGATCCCCTTCTCCCCTTAAAAATGGAATGTGTATCTCAAAACGGTGCCAACGACTTCTGGCTATTTATTTTGGAGCTATTAAGCCACGCCAGGTTATTTTATACTGCCCCAATCCACAACTATACTTCTTCTTGAAAGAGTTGCTAAGTAGCAATAAAGCAGTTCACTAACGCTATGACTTTAAAAAAAAAAATTGTTGTTATCCCAAACTCTAATATTCATTGCGACACTTTAACTTCGTACATAAATCGTTCAGACTAATGAGTCAGAGAGAAATTTGCCCGTGACTTTCTTTTTACAATGCTCGCTGCCTTCCCATTGCTTTTTTGGCCCTGCATTAGGAGCCAGTGATTTATTAGAGCCAGGAAAATTGAACAAAGCAGTGCTCCTTCACTGTGGTATCCAGCCTTCCACAGTGTGAATTAGAACATTATCGAATGTGTTTGCCTGGGCAACACTTAATCACAAACAGCCATAATGTGACCACAAGGCAGCTAAAACAAAGATTTAACATTTCTAAATATTAAACTTGCTAAGTAAATGCGCGGCAGCCCTCCACAAAGCAAGCACAAACAATTAAAGCAATCAAGCTAGAAAGGCACACTACATACTCACCAACACAGTCCCTACTGCTTTCTTAGGGAGTCTAGAATCTTTCAAGATAAATCAGTTTTTTAAACTCAAATAAAAGGAAGTTGAGTTTCACTTCTGAGAGAATCACTCCTAGTGAGAACTGACGGCCACAGATCCATTGCTGACTATCTGCATTAATTATTTAATGAGTCACGTGACCCCAAGGATTAAAATTTCAATATCTACACAAGAACAGACGCAACACCTTTATCTACTAGTGCAGGGTTTCTCTTTTGCTTATTTAGGTCCCATAATCTCGCTTGGTTTTGACAGCTTTCCAGTTTCTTGGGAGATCATTTGGACATTAATAGTGCTGTGCTTGTCCTGCTGTAGCAAGATCAGGCAGGTCCACAGTCCTAGCTTTAAATTAGTCATTTGAGTCTGGGTTTTTATTGTCTGCAGTAGACTGTGTTAACATGCATAATTACAATCCATCCTTCTCGTAATTCTTAGTATTACACACCATAGTGTGATGGCAAGACTGGTAGTCTCTATATTTGCCCCTATAATGCTCTTAAAAGTGACAAAAGAACCAGCTCCTCACAGTTGCTGAATACGGGTCTGACATTATCCGTGTCTGGAAATAATTTTTCTACATTGCCATTTACACCTCGTATGGGAGAGCATGAAAGAGCTTTCCTATCTGTATTTAGGAAGTGTGCTGAGAACTGCCTACCACCCCGGCCTTCAGCTTAGGGATGAATTTGAACCAGTGGGCCTCATTCCCATCTCTGATACCAGTGACTCCAGCGAGGTCAATAGGACCAGGACAGAGGTCAGGACCAGTCCCACTGTTTCCAAAAGCTCAGGGAAGAGTAAAACCAGTTCTGCCCATTCTGTGGGCCTTGGATGGGTTGTGATAGAGCAAGCAGGCATCAGGGTCCCCGTAGGACAGCCCTGGCTGCAAAAGGTAGAGATCCTATTAGGTGCTTATGGGGTTAGCAAACCCCACAAACCCAGGACCAGGGGAGAATGTGTTCTTTAAAGGCCTTGCAGACTGTGTGCTGCAAAAGTCGTGGAGAGGGCCCCCAGCTCGCCATGTTTATTGCTCTTCGTAGAGATTGCTGTCATGGCTGTCACAAGATGCAGCCGAGAGGAGAGAACAATCTCTCCTCGATATTTTCATCCTGCTGAAAGGGAGGTGCTGGCGCAGCCCGATCCCCTCCCGCTGGCCCAGCGATCCCCAGTGGCAGGAACCAGGTCTTCTGGCCCCGACACAAGGCTGGCAGGGGCAGGAGAAGAGATCATGTGGAGCAAAAAAAAAAGGGAGTTTGGTGCCAACTCTGTGGAAACCTCCATCCGCGGGGGTTTCGCCCCTATTTCCCATCCCCAAAGCAGCTCGCTCTTGGGGGGCAGCGCCCCTGCACTGCCCCAGCAGTGGGCAAGCCCCCAGCGCAGAAGGGTGCTAGCTAGTCCACACTGCAAGGCTCTCACAGCTCAGCTCCTGGAGTAATAAAACACCGGGCAGATCTGGCGGGGAGGGCTTGAAAAAGACCATTTTTCTCCCTGGAGGGGCGGGGGTTAGCGACTGGGCTCGACCGGTGACAATCCGATTGACTCGGACCTGATTTTGCCTTTATGTGAAATATGGACAAACTTCCACCTCCAGCATTTTCCGCCGCTCTCCTTTGTGGCGAGAGCAGCTTCAACGCGCGAGAGGGACCCGGGGAGAGCAAGCCAGCGAGACATTTAGGTCCAAGTGCTGGATTAAAAAGAATACTGTCTTTAAAGGTCAAGGGTTTGCAGGGTCAGTCTGCTCCTCTAAAAAAAACAATTAATGGGATAGAAAATTTGTCCTTTCTGTGAACTCTCGGGGTTGCCCTAGCAAAGGGAGGACAATGAGAGAGCTTAAATCCGACGATGTAATTTTCCAAGTTGTTGTAACAGAGCTTATATATCAAACCAGAATCAGAGTCACACTCGCAGACCAGCCACCGTGCAGCTTAAAAATAAAGGGAAGGGAGGAGGGTAAAAACGAAAATGTACCTTAAATGATGATAATCTGCCATGTGATATTTTGCAGTCCGGGACTGAATCTCCACCAAGAAAGTATATTTTTTTTTAGCAGACAGCCAGGATGCTGTGTCTTTACACATGGCCACATTTTTTCCAGGAAAATCCTTTGCGTCTTCACAGACTTTTCCAAGAGAATGCCTTTCAGAACCGCTGTTGAATTACAAAGAAGTATTTATTGTAGGAGGTGATTAATGGTTCTCAGTAAAATTGCTATTTTCAGCGTGATTTAATTTTGTTTTACAATGGGAAAAATAGGTTTTTAAGCACAATCCTCAGAAATAAAGCGTATCTTTTCTGGTGTCTTAAAAATGCTGGGACTGGGATTTTCATCATTCTGTAGTAATTTTGTTTAAAATAAAGTGGAGAGGAAATTCTATGCCATAAAGCAAACAAAGAGTCAGGGGTGGAAGAGAGGGAGATAGCAGTAGTAACCTCACTTTCAAATCTGTTCTGTTTCCTATATAATGAGGCATCTGACATGGGTAAACATTTTAAGCTTTAGTAAACAGCAATATGTTAAGGGAAACATACTATTCAGGCCTGTTTGTTGTTCAGTTAAAAAGGCAACACTGTTTGCTAAATGTATTTGCAACCGCCACAGCTTTGATTTGGACCATACTCTCCCAGTGACATGTTAAATTTTTCATTTAAATGATACCTATCCTTGGACAGGCAGCGATGCTCACAATATTGTGTTTTCTTACAGAGAGAACTGTGGCGTGTTGCAGTCCTGGAACCAATTCGTGCTGGCCTCACTCCCTTGAGCATCATTGATTCGAATTTAGTATATGCTGGTGTGAGCGTGGAGAAAAATCATTGGCCCTCAATTCTCCTCTAGGAGGAATACAGCGATGGAGGACCTGCTGGCATGTTTTCCTGCCTAGTTGCAATAGGCCTAGCCAGTTCTTGAGAAAGTTTTATGAATATCCTTATGAATTAAAACGTTAGACAAATCATTTCCTCTTACTGATTGCCTCTCTGATACCGTATTTCTTAACTATGCAGGACAGTGAAAAGGTTCATCTGTATGCGAAACACCTGAATAACCTTTTCCATAAACATTTCGACAAGATTTATCAATTAAAACTCTGGCTTGGCCAGAATTTCATTAAGTTCTTACAGCGTTCTCCAGGCATTTCAAAATACGCATCTTCAACACACGCAGCCAAGGAAACTAAGGAAACTTCTGTCATCACTCATATATTTTCCCTTACAACGTGCTGCTCAGTTGTAAAGGCACAATAAATGCCAAATGAACGAATAAGTAATTACTAGCTACTTATCATGGATGGCTTTGTTATCATGGCTAACCGTGTACCTTTACTACAGCAGAACAACTCACATCAGTCCATTGGCTCATGTATGAGTTCCATTTCTCTCTACACAGACGGGGAGATGGCTAAAGGTTTATACATGAATAGACAGACTCTGAGGTTGTTGCTGAAGGCTACAACTCACCAACTCACCTAGGCAATACATAACACCTTTCCTTGTTTCATAGTGCCCTGGGATTCTTTTGTTGTTGTTGTTCCAACATGGCAGCAGAGCTTAAGCAAGTGCTTAGCTAAGCTTGAAACACAACAGTATGAACAAGATCAATTCAGTTCAAACGTACTAAGCCCTTACTTTTTTTCAGGAATGGCGGCAATCTCAGTAAAGCAGAAAGTGTAGGAAACGGAACTACAGGAATTTGTGTTTGAAGCCTTTAATTATTTTGTACAGAACATTTTGTTTATTACCAGCATTGGGCACTATATACATTACACCAAAATCCACAAATTGTACACGGACCCAAACGATTTAGAGGGTGCCAGATATGAAGACAGCAACAGCCTTTATAGCAATATATATATATATATATATATATATATATATATATGTGTGTGTGTGTGTGTGTGTGTGTGTGTGTGTGTGTGTGTATATATATATGTATATGTGTATATATATGTATATAAATAAATGCAATAAGGGATATGGGGGACACTAGTATATCACAACTACCGCAAGGGGCTACACTTAAAACAGTTAAATTACTCTCAATACATAAAACATTTCCCCTCAGACTGTAGGGGGACAGCTTTCATAAGAGCTTTTAAAACCTCCATGAAATAAGATCTGCTTTCTTGCGTGTGCGTGTGCGTGTGCGTGTGTGTGTACATGAGAATCCACGAATATTCCACGAAACAACACAATTCAAGTCACTGTCTTACACAAGTGTCTCACAAATTCGTAGTTTTGTTTGTTAACCGCATTTTATTTGGAAAGTGATATATACAAAAAGAGTCCTTCTTAGGTACAGAATCAATCCATTACAACTTCCAGCCCTCTGCAATACTGAGGCTACAGAGGATTTCCATAAATAGAAAAAAAATGACTGTAATGGGATCATTAGCTGTATACAATGTAGACTTTTTTTTGTCCAGGTTTTGGTTTCAATACGTGCCCTTGTACAGAGCACGTTCTTTCTTCTGACTTTTTGTTCTGGGTTTTTTGTTCCTTTTTTTTTTTTTTTTTTTTTT
>NW_017729005.1:7493244-7494234 GCF_001723915.1 Gavialis gangeticus
TTTTTTTTTTTTTTTTTTTTACACAGTTGTTTGGTCCGAATGGTCAACCACCAGCAACAAAAATAGGCAGCTGGGAAAAAAAAAACCACAAACAAACATATATTTCTCTCTCTCTATGTATCAAAAATAATTATAGCGCTGAGGAGTTTGGTGTGGAGCCATCCAGCTGATGGTGGCCCGCTGTCTGTGCTTTGGATGGCTGACTAAGGGTGGAGGAGTTGGAGGAGCGCATCTTGGTGTTAGGCAGTTTGTGGTCTTTCTTCCACTTCATCCTCCTGTTCTGGAACCAGATCTTGACCTGGCGCTCGGAGAGGCAGAGCGTGTGCGCGATCTCAATGCGTCGCCTCCTGGTCAGGTACCGGTTAAAGTGGAACTCCTTCTCCAGCTCCAGGACCTGCTGCCTGGTGTAGGCAGTGCGAGACCTTTTGGGCTCCCCTCCGGTGTAATTGGGATTGACTGGGCGCAAGAAAGCAAGGGAACAGAATCATTACAGCATAACTCCACACCCGGCTCCAATCAGATCCAGAACTGCGAAAGGAGGGGAAGGGGGGGGGAAGGGAGCAAAACCCTTTTCACGGGCTGTTGACAATAGGAAACAATCGAGGAGCAATAAAAAATGCTGATGGGCATTTGGGCGAGAGAACAGCTTCAAAGCCGCGCGGCCCAGAGCCGCTGCCAAGGCGCCTCAATTTATGGGGGCTCTAATTGCTGCCCGAGCAGCCGGGCGGCTCGTAAATCTCTGCCTAAAGGGCCCCGGCTACAAAGGGCGTCTCGCCTGAGGCCGGCAAGTGGGGATCGGCCCTGCCCGGCCCGGCCCGGCCCGGCCTCCCCGGGACTCACCCGTGCTCACATGGATCTTCTTCATCCAGGGGTACACCACAGGCTCCTTGCCCTTGGCGCCGCCCAGGCTCTTGTCGGGCAGCAGGGCGCAGCCGGGGCCGGCCGCGGCCGGGGCCGCTTCGCAGTGGCGCTGCAGGACGTGGCCGGGGA
>NW_017729005.1:7688182-7689013 GCF_001723915.1 Gavialis gangeticus
GTTCAGGGGGTGCCCCCTGTGCCCCCTCAGCTTGACAACTGGTGCCTCCTGGGTCTGGGGGTGCACCCAGGGCCCCCCCACAGATGATTGCTGAGCTGGGGGGGTATGGGGAGGGCCTTCGCCCGCTCCCCAGCAGGCCCAGAAGAGGACAGGATGTACTTCCGGTCCAGGTTCCCCGCTGAGCATGCGGGGGACCCCCCCACGCTCCTGTGGGATGCTCCATCTGCCCCAAGATCACAGTGTTCATGAGCCGTCTCTGGTACCTCAAGTTATGTAGAAAAAACATTTCAAGCTGTGTCTATGGCTGAATCACTGATTCTCTGAATCAGCATCAAATCTTCAGATTTGGATTTAGCTGAATCAAATCAAGACACTGATTCGAATCAACAAATTGAATCACTGTCCCTGATTCAGGATGAAACTGAATCTGAATCCAACTCAAATATGGCCTGTTTCGCACACCCCTAGTGACTAGTCATGAGAATAGGTTATTTATCGCAATTTGAATAATTCAGTAAAATTGAAATAGTCAAGAAATATGCATTTAATCCAGCCATTTGCAAGGTCAAGAACTAAAAGTGCAATTATTATGGGATGTAAGACTGATATCTAGAAAGGAATGACTGGAAAAAATTTAGGCGTCATGGTACATAAACATCTAACCATGGGATCCTGATGCAATACTAAGGCTAAAAGGATAATGTGATAATTTGAGTGTACAAAAACAGTGAATATCATCTAGGAGAAAGGATTATCCCTACTGATAGTGAGACTACTGCTAAAGAACTCTGCATTCTTTTGATATCCATCCTTTAAAATAAATGTCTTGCG
>NW_017729005.1:7689377-7690975 GCF_001723915.1 Gavialis gangeticus
ACCTAGAAGAGAACACACGCTTACCTTTAGGGGAAAGGTATGCTTTCCCCTAAAGGTAATGGGGAAAGGCTATGCTTTGCCCATTCCTCCATGGTTTGTGGTGTGGATCAACTGATGATTACTATAGGGATTTTTAAATAATAGAGTCATAAAGGACTCAATGGCCAGAAATTTAATATAGGAACACTTATGCTATAATAATGAACAAGCTTTTAAAATGACAGTTATTTGCCACCGGAACAGTCAATGGCAGTAGAGATTCTCCATCATTTGATGTTTTTAAATCAGATTTCTCTCTAAAATACAACTAGAAGTTCTTAATTCTGATGCAGACATCACTGAATGGAATTCTATTGCCTATATTATACAAGAGGTCAGATGGCCCTTTCTGACCTTAAAAATCCATTAGTCTATCAATTAAGGGTTACTGTAGAGTGAGCACACCTTAATCATGCAAAAGATGCTGAAGTAGAATGGAAAGCCAAACTATCATAAATGAGGCCCACCTTTCAAAGAGAATGAGTCATTCTCCAGAAGGGTGAATAGCAATGAAGGAAAATTTGTGGCTGAAATAAAATGATTTAGGTTGCTAAAGAATGGAAAAGACTGTAAGGAACTTCTGATAAGAGTCATAATTAAATTCAGTGAATAAGTAACATATGATAAATGTCTTGATAAATGCAAGGTAATGCATATTGGAAGGAATAGTCTGAACTACTCAAACATGCTGTTAGATTCTAAATCAACTATAACTACTCAGTAAAAAAAAACCCTAAATATCATTTGTGCATTAGCATTCAAAAAATAAACAAAATGTGAGGATGAATAAGGAACAGGATAGAAAATAATATTGAAAATATTATAATACCATAATATAAATCAATGCGCTGCCCTCACTAGGAAGAGTGTCCCGTTTTGGTCCCCTATATCAGCAAGAATATAATAGAAGAGATGAGGAGCAGGCAGCAGAAATTACAGGCAAGGAAAGACTTCCATATAAGGAAAGATTGAAAGGCCTGTCAACATTTATTTTACAGAAAAAATGAAGGAAGGAAGATAATGGAGGTATAGAATAGACTAACTCTCTCATAGTACAAGAATGGGGGGACATACATTCATTTAATTTAAATTAAATTGAATTTTAAAATGTAAATCCTGTTGAAATTAAAGGACAACAGGTTTTTTACACAGTGACTAACCTGTGTAACTCCACAAATTAGTGTGACCAAGAACTTAGTAAGAGTGTACATGAATAAAGAGAAAAACCAGAGCTTCCTTCAGGCAGGAGTTCTAAAAGGGTTTTTTTTTTTTGGAGGACCTTTAAACTCTTATGTCAAAGAACAAGAGTCAACCCCTAAATGACAGGCAATTTCCCTAATGAATAATTATTACTGCATTTGCATGTTGGCAAAGCAAAGCAGGGTTTAAATAAATTAATAAATAAAAAAAGTTTCATGGTTTCATAGATGTTAGGGTTGGAAGGGACCTATTAGCTCATCGAGTCTGACCCCCTACCCTGGGTAGGAATGAGTGCTGGGTTCAGATGACCCCAGCCAGGTAGGTGTCTGTCCAATCTCCTTTTAAATACCTCCAAGGAA
>NW_017729005.1:7691528-7697435 GCF_001723915.1 Gavialis gangeticus
GAGGCTAAAGAGGTTCAGGTCTCCCAGTTAGTCCACATAGGGTTTTTTCTGTAGGCCTTTAACCAGATAAGTGGCCCTCGTCTGAACCCTCTACAGGCCATCCACATCTTTCCTGAAGGGCGGTGCCCAAAACTGGATGCAGTACTCCAGCTGCAGCCTAACCAATGCTGCACAAGGGGAAGTATCACCTCCCTAGACCGATTTGTGACGCACCTACTTATGCAAGAAACGGTGTGGTTAGCTTTACTTATTACCTTATCACTGGTGACTCATGTTCATTTTGGAGTCAACTATAACTCCGAGATCCCTTTCTGCAGTTGTACTACTTAGAGTGGTACCTGCCAGGCTATAGGAGTGTTGATGATTCTTCCTCCCCAGGTGCAACACATGGCACTAACCCTTGTTAAACTGCATCCTATTTTGTTCAGCTCATTTCCCCAGCCTGTCCAAATCAGCCTGGATTTGATCCCGGCCGTCTAGTCTGTGTACCTCCCCCCAAAGTTTTGTGCTGTCAGCAAATTTGGATAGGGTGCTTTCTACTCCCTTGTTCAAGCCACTAATGAAGATATTGAATAGTACTGGTCCCAGGACAGAGCCTTGCCTACATTTCTCCAGGTAGAAACTGACCCATCCACCACCACTCTCTGGGTGCTCCCCATAAGCCAATTTTCTACCCTCCGGACTGTGTAATATTCTACATTGCAACTGTTTTGTTTATTTATAAGAATTGGGTGTGACGCTGTGTCAAAGGCCTTTTTAAAATCTAAGTAAATAACATCTACCTCTATTCCTTCATCCAAGCATTTTTTGACCTGGTCACAAATGAAACCAGGTTAGTCAGGCAGGATCTGCCTTCTATGAACCCATGCTGATTGTCCCTTAGCATTATTTTACCTGCTGGTCCCCCACAAATGTGAGCAGGGACCTTTACTGCCTTCCTAGAGAAAAGGAAGTGGTCCTATGCCAACGACCTTACTTTCTGGGTGGGCTCCCTTTGGGACGGCAGAGGGCAGAATGATGATATAGACCTGGTCTTGCAGCACAGCCCCATGAAGGCATGTGTAGCACCCACATTATATTAATCCTGCCAGGGGATTGCAGCTAAGTGTGATGGGCTGGCTGGCAGTGACTTAGCCCAGGGGTTTTGAAAGGGCAAAAGATGATTGGAGGACTTGGGATTCCCTTTCCTCACCAATCAGGGCCCAGAGACTCACCCTCCATGTCCCCTGATTGGCCCTTTGGATCTCCTGGTGGGGGATAAAAGGGGCAGCACAGCTGACTCAGAGGAGACCAGCGAGGGACCACAAAGAGGGAGATTCAAAGAGCTGGCAAAGAGCTGAGCCAGCGGGGCGGGAGCAGTTGCCCCAGAAGCACCTGAAGGAGTGGGACCTGCAGGCAGCACTGGACCCTCAGCACTGCGGCATGCAGCCGGCAGGAGAGGCTGTCTACTGGGCTCCAGGATCGCCTATGAGAGGTTGCAGCCAGCAGGAGAGGCTTCCCCACTCCAGTAAGGATCTGAGCAGTGACCTGAGAGGTTCCCAGCCCTGCTTCCAGCTCCTCCAATCAGAGGCCAGGAAGCTCATTGTAAAGCTGGGGCTCTGGGAAGGTCAAGACCCCTAGCAGCCTGGAACAGTACTAGCACTGGTGGCTGCGTGGTAGAGTTTCTCTCACATCACATGTGAAAGCTGAGTTCAAGTCCCAGCTGGGATGAGTGAGCTAACAGGGAGAAAGTTTTCTCGCAGTGGAAAGGAGCCTTTTCTGCCCCTCCAGGTACCTAGGCCCTATATTCCTTGTCATCTGACATTTTGTATTTTGTGCCTTTTATACTTCACCAACCAGCATTGTTTGTTATGCTGTTTGTGTTTTACATTTTGGTTAACCCTGTCTTTTGTCAACTGGATGAATATGCCTATGATTGTAAGTGTCTAACCTTTGTTGAATCCTGCCCCCTTGGGGCATTGTAATGTCCCCTATAGCCCCTGGTTTATACCGGTTATGTTCCCAGTATTGTTCTCTCATAAAACAGTATATGGTTAAGTCCCCATTGGTGGTCTGGCTCTGCTTTATAGGGGGAGGAGAGTCCCTACACCTCCCACAGCGCTTGTGCACCTGCTTTGATCCTTTCAGTTGGAGAGGGGGTACTTCTTCGAGTACCGCCCAGGTTACATTTTGGGGCCTCGTCCAGGATTGCCACGTAGCAGGTGCTAGAATATTATTCAAGCACTGTATACCCCTGAAGAGAGAGAGAGCCACCAGGAGACATGTCCAATGCCGACCAGTCTACCGTACCTTCCGGGAGTGATGGGACAGTGCAAGGGGGAGTGGGGCAACCTGTTGGTACTGAAGCTACCCGGAATGGGTGGGGGTTTTCCAGCAGATTCTGTGGGAGGTGACCCGTTCCTCCAGTGACCAGGCAGCCTATAAGAGACTCTGGAGTCTCTCTGGAACCCTTCCAGTCCCTGCAGGAGAGGAAGGATTCGATTCTTGGCTCTCCCATATTCAAGACACTTTACTGACTTGGCAAATATCTGATGAGGATAAGCGACGCTGTCTGCTGGAGGTCTTGAGGGAGCCTGTCTTTGGGGTTGTGAGGACTGCCAAACTCCGGAACCCTGCTATCACCACCCAGCAATGCGTGCAGGTCCTTCAGGATGCTTTTGGCCAACCCACGGGGAGTGGGGGAGCATACTATGAATTGCTGGGAACTTTCCAGCGCAAGGGTGAGACTCTTTCAGCATATGTCCTGCGCTTAGAGCTGGTGTTACAATGCCTGGTGACCCAAGGAGTGCTTATGTCACCGACGCCGCTCAGATATGACTCTGGCAAATTCATATTGGGGCACGGTATAGCTTGGACTTACTCTGGAACCTCAACTTAGCAGGGAGCAGGAGCAGCCCACCTGACTCCAGTCACCTCCTCCGAGAGATTCGTGAAGAGGAAGAGATATTTAGACTCAGAGAGACTATGTGGATCCCAGAGGATATTTCCCTCCCGGAGAGGACCCATGGGTTGGATGCTAATGGTGGCTCCCCATGAGGACACGTTGTTGGGAGCGAAGGAGGAACCTGTGGCTCCAGCACTAGCAGCTGCCGTGGCCAGAACCCTCCCCTGAGTCAGCCGCGCTGCCCCTTTTATCTCCCTAAAACCACGCTCTGAGCTGCTTCAAGGCATTCCCGCAGTTGGATTATGTATTGGATGACATTCTGGTCTTTACTTTTCTGTTCTTCCCAATTTTCTTTAATCAGGTCCAGGATCCCCCTTGGTTTCCAGCCGTATAATAATTCAAAGGGTGAAAACCTGGTGGAGGCCTGGGGTGGCTCTCTTACTACAAACAACAAAGGGGGTATCATTTTGTCCTAATTTTGAGGGCTCTCAACCACAAACTTTTCAGCATCTGCTTCATTGTCTGATTTAAACGTTCCACTAGCCCGTCTGTTTGGGGATGATACACGGCTGTCTTCAGGTGTTTAATCCCCAAAGCTTTACTCACTCCCTCAAACACGTGTGATGTAAAGTTCATTTCCTGATTGGTCAGTAGTTCTTTAGGAGTCCTATTCGTGAGAATATCTTCAAAAGTTCATTCGCCACCTTTGGTGCAGACACCGTCTGCACTGGCACAGCTTCTGGGTACCGTGTTGCATAATCCAATAGAACTAATATGTACTGGTTTCCAGTGCTGCTTCGGGGAAGTGGCCTGACAATGTCCACCGCCACCCTTTCAGAAGGAACCTCTACCAGCGGCATCGGAATTAAAGGAGACTTTGGGGGTGGTCTTGGGTTTACTTTTTGGCAGACGGGACATGAACCGCAATAACTTGTGGCTTCCCACATCAGACCTGGCCAATAAAACCTTGCATGAATTCATGCTTCTGTTTTGTCCCGGCCCAGATGCCCGCCCATGGGGAGCTCATGAGTCACCTTCAATAAGGCCCATTGATACCGCTGTGGGACCAACAGCCGAGCGACCTCCCCTCCTTCTGGCTTCCCTTGCTCAATCCGGTAGACGAGGCTGTTTCTTACCTCGAACCTAGGGGTTGTCCTCATCAGTTCTGGCCTCAGTACCTCATCATCTCTTCGGGCAAGGTGTTCCTGCAGCGCCCACCAAAATTCCATCTATTGACTTTGCTTTAGCTGAAAATGTTCATCTTCCCCCAAATGGGCGACATCCACCCTTTGTCCCGCTTCCTCTTTGGTGGGGGAGCTGCTCAGTTTCCCCCACGAAACCCTCCGCGGTCTCCCCACGCCTTACACCAACTAACTCTTCCAGCAACTCGGGCCAGTTGCAGCCCAGTACTACTGGGTATGGTAAATGTTCTGTGACCCCCACTAGCATCCGGTGGGTCTTGTTGCCTACTCGTAGGTTGACCCTTACCCTGTCAAAATTGAGGGGGTCCCCGCACCAACACTGCACCCTCACACGATCCGCTTTTCCCCTCTCCCTTTCCGGTAGCACGTTGCTCCGCACCATTGTCTGCACTGAGCCCGAGTCCAGCATAGCCACTACTCTTTTTCCCTCTATTGTTGCTTCTGTGAGCAGTGCGGGTGGCGCCTCTCCCACCCCGGGGTTGACTCGGGCTCCGTAGCTGCACAGTCCTACCTGCATCGTGGGCCGGGGTCAGGTGCTTTCGATCACAGCAGCCAACTGGGTCTGTTGTCTTACAGCTTGGTCCAGTAGGCCTTGTACCATTTGATATAACTGATCCACAGCTTGTTCCTTTTTCCACATGGGCCCAAGGGCTCTCTTCTTTACATGGGTAAACCAGCGTCTTATGATGCATGCTGCTGTATAAAAACTTCCCAGCCAATGCACCATTGTGACAGGAGTATCGCTTTCGGAGCCTTTCTAGGAGTGACTCCACCCTCCTGTTATGGGCCAACCGCCTGCTTACTCATCTGCCACGCTTTGATCTTAATTGATTAATGTAATTAGCGGGAGGCTGCCCACTTTACGTGCCTTGGTGCTAGGGGGTGCTACCTGCGGCTCCTTTTCCTCCCCTACACCGCAGCCCAAGCCTCACAGATAGTACTGACGTGGTTTGACCTTGGCCCTGGGGCTTCTCACAGCCCCCCCCCTTTGCCCTGGGGCTGGGATCAATGCACCCCAAACACTGTGCCCTCTCTGGCACCAGAGTCCCCACGCTACCGTGGAGCTCCAGTGAGGCCTCCTCCAACACCTAATAGCCTCACCCGGTCCTCCGGTCAAAACAGTAAACACAAGAACACAAAGCCCCTGGGCTACAACATAAAAAGCTATACCATCCAGTCAAACAACTTTTGATCCCTACCAGAGAGGGCACTCCAACCACAGCAGCAACCAGGGGATGCTCCCACCATCAGAGCTCTCCCTTCTGTCTGTACTAGCCGAACTCCTCCTCCCTCAGTCGCTGGAGGGGAACTGCCCTCCTGGCCTCCTGCCTGGGCTTAAGAAAGACTAAGCCTGCCCCTTCCTGTCAGCTGGTTTCACTGGTTGCCCTAGCAACCAGCACCTGTGCTGCCCTGGTGACTGGCAGCTGAGCCTCCCCCTTCGCGCCACTAGGGGTCTCTCCTGAGCCGTTTCTGCTTTCAGGCGCATGGCACCTAAGTGCTCTGTGACACTCCCCCACTCCTTTTAATGGAAATACCTCTCTTTTCCTGACCAAGACAAATGGTCAAAGGGTATGTACATGCAGTGCAGTATGGGTGTTTATGAAAGTGCCAAACACCCACTGGAGCCCATAGCACACATGTGCATCAAGGCCAAAAGGGGAGAAAAAAATGGAGCTCTGAGGAAGAGATATAGATGCGGCCAGCGTAGATAAATGGAGGCACGTAGAGGATGGCCATATTAGGGAAATAATGGGGAATATATGGCTTCTAGAGCAGATCCTGAAGAGCACTGTGAAGATCTAAGGATGCATCCCTCCAGAA
>NW_017729005.1:7702435-7704002 GCF_001723915.1 Gavialis gangeticus
CTTTCTAGGAGTGACTCCACCCTCCTGTTATGGGCCAACCGCCTGCTTACTCATCTGCCACGCTTTGATCTTAATTGATTAATGTAATTAGCGGGAGGCTGCCCACTTTACGTGCCTTGGTGCTAGGGGGTGCTACCTGCGGCTCCTTTTCCTCCCCTACACCGCAGCCCAAGCCTCACAGATAGTACTGACGTGGTTTGACCTTGGCCCTGGGGCTTCTCACAGCCCCCCCCCTTTGCCCTGGGGCTGGGATCAATGCACCCCAAACACTGTGCCCTCTCTGGCACCAGAGTCCCCACGCTACCGTGGAGCTCCAGTGAGGCCTCCTCCAACACCTAATAGCCTCACCCGGTCCTCCGGTCAAAACAGTAAACACAAGAACACAAAGCCCCTGGGCTACAACATAAAAAGCTATACCATCCAGTCAAACAACTTTTGATCCCTACCAGAGAGGGCACTCCAACCACAGCAGCAACCAGGGGATGCTCCCACCATCAGAGCTCTCCCTTCTGTCTGTACTAGCCGAACTCCTCCTCCCTCAGTCGCTGGAGGGGAACTGCCCTCCTGGCCTCCTGCCTGGGCTTAAGAAAGACTAAGCCTGCCCCTTCCTGTCAGCTGGTTTCACTGGTTGCCCTAGCAACCAGCACCTGTGCTGCCCTGGTGACTGGCAGCTGAGCCTCCCCCTTCGCGCCACTAGGGGTCTCTCCTGAGCCGTTTCTGCTTTCAGGCGCATGGCACCTAAGTGCTCTGTGACACTCCCCCACTCCTTTTAATGGAAATACCTCTCTTTTCCTGACCAAGACAAATGGTCAAAGGGTATGTACATGCAGTGCAGTATGGGTGTTTATGAAAGTGCCAAACACCCACTGGAGCCCATAGCACACATGTGCATCAAGGCCAAAAGGGGAGAAAAAAATGGAGCTCTGAGGAAGAGATATAGATGCGGCCAGCGTAGATAAATGGAGGCACGTAGAGGATGGCCATATTAGGGAAATAATGGGGAATATATGGCTTCTAGAGCAGATCCTGAAGAGCACTGTGAAGATCTAAGGATGCATCCCTCCAGAAAGAGGCCTCACCAGCAGAGTGGGATTTAAACAAGAGTCCTTCCCCTGCTGAAGACATGGACAAGGGAAAAAGATAAAGGTTCACAAAGGAAGATCCAAGGGCACTGGTTCCATGATACAAATTAACTCAATGAACAGTGCACATACATGAAAGTACAGGCAAATGTGTAAATATACATACAGGCAGACTCATCTGGCTGCATAGGGATGCTACAACAGGACAGAGCAGTGGATTTGCTCGTATGGATTTCCCACTGTGGCTGTGACAGGATGGAAAAGTGAGATATGAGGGGTGTGAAATGAACAGACTCTTACTCCAAAGAAACTGAATTCACTCCTCTAAAGAGTCTAATGGTCTCAAATTTCCAGGCATATTATTTTAAATTCACCTTAAGGATTTAATCCCATGAAACCTCTGCTAGCAAAATTCCTATTGAAGTAATCTGGAATTCCATGCATAAAGACTATGTAGGAGTTGGAATCAGATACTGTAAATGTAT
>NW_017729005.1:7709002-7720202 GCF_001723915.1 Gavialis gangeticus
TGTGTGTGTGTGTGTGTGTGTGTGTGTGTGTGTGTGTGTGTGTGTGTGTGTGTGTGTGTGTGTGTGTGTGTGTGTGTGTGTGTGTGTGTGTGTGAGTGAATCAGCAGAGAAGAAAACATTTTCTGGAAAACACAGAGAAGAATAAAACTGCAAACAAAATATGGATCTAAGAAAAGGGTGGCTTTAATACAACAGCATCATACTAAGCTCCTTCAACCCACACCTACATTGGACTCTATATTTTCAGTTCCCAGCAGTGACTTAGCAATAACCAACAAGAAAACAAAAATGTTTATTTTTTTGCTTATACTGCAACAGATTCTAAAGATTGTGTCCCATGGAAGCATTGCCTTTAAAAAATATATAAATTATTTGACTATCATATGACAAAAATAAAAATTATTTGACTATAATTTGATAGCACGAGAGGGGTTTTATGAAAGCTTTTTAGAAACTGTGCAGCTATATATGCATAGAAAACACAGGCCCAGATTAGGCTGGCTTCAGCTCTAAAAAGTTTCAAATACAAGGTAAAATTTATTTCTCTGAGTCAGGTCCTCAGCTAGTGTCAGAGCAGTCTCAATGCCAATCATTCAAAGAAAAAAAAACAAAACGTTGGGTTCCCCAGTGTGAAAAATAAAATAAAAAAAATAAAATCACCCTCTAAAAATTGAACTTGGGGGTTTTTGGTTTGTCTTCTGTTTCTGATCCTTTAGTGGTCAGATTTGCAAGATTTTGTACACACCTGTAAGAGCCATAAACATACATTTATAAAATAAAATGAAAATACTCACATAACTACAGGATTTCAGTAGCTGGAGGGTTAAGAACAAACACCAACTATCACAAAGACGTTGGACAGAATCTGGAGTTTGTCAACACTACAATTGGCATGGCTCCATTCAAGCTGAAGGAGCTATGCCAATTTACACCAGGTGAGAAACTGCCTCTACATCACCTATCTATCATATCAATATAGATTTTAAATAAACCTACTGTTGATTTTGATCCAGAAGCAAAATTAATCACGTTTGTTGCTGTCACCGGTTTACTAGCTTTTGCCTAAGTGTAGCGTGTGTCTCATAATAGAAAGGAGCTGGAAAATCAATGCATCATGTCCAGCTTTTAAGAGTTGCCTTTCACCTGCATAATTAACAAAATTACTTCAAAACTGAACAAGTACCAACCAGTTCTGACAACTGTGAACTGGTTCCGACCGGTTCCAACCAGTTTCAGTTTGAACCAGTTGCAACCAGTTCCAACCGCTTTGAACCAAGTAAGAAAGCTTTGAACCAGTTCTGAACAGTTATGACCGGCTTGAGTTTGAACCAGTTCTGACCAGTCTGAACCGGTTCTGACCTGTTTCGGTTTGAAATGGTTCCCACCAGTTTAAACCAGTTCTGACTGGTTTAAATTGGTTCCAACTGGTTTGAATGATCTCCAAAAGGTTTAAACTGGTTCCAACCCGTTCCAACTGGTTTTGACCTGTTCCAACCAGTATGAACTGGATCTGACCGTTTCTGACCCATTCCGACCAGTATGAACTGGATCCGACCAGTTCTGACCCATTCTGACTGGTGTGAAGTGGATCCAACTGGTGTGAACCAGATCCAATTGGTTCCGACCAGTTTGAACTGGTTCCGTCCGGGTTTAAACCGGATCCAACCGGTTTGAACTGATTCCATCTGGGTTTGAATCGGTTACGACCTGAACTGGCCACGACCCAGCTCCGACCAGTCTGAACTGGCTGTGACCCGGCTCCAACCGGTCTGAAAATAAAAACAACAAAATGTTTTTGAGCAAGTTAATAGTGTCTAAGTCAGTGGTTTAGCCTGATAAAGAGGGACCTACTTAAATCACAGTGAGACAGAGTTTTTTTGTGGCCCACTCATGGCACACAGAGCTAAATTTCATAGGCATTTTGTGTTGGCCCCGACCCTCACTACTGACTGGTGGAGTGGTCCCAGCAGCCCTGTCCCTTGCCACTGATTGGAGCCAAAACACTTTTACTTTCCTGGCTGGCACCTTCATTTAATCTACATCACTAGTTCAGCCTCACAGTAGCTCTCACTCAAATAACGTGCTCTCTGGCTGCGGTGATTGCCACACTTCCTTTGTATTCCAGTAAGCACTTTTGGGTGGGGGGCGGGGGGTTGGGAAGCGGGGTTGGCGATTCCATGGAAACCTACTACCTACACCATTTTTTAGGATTTGAAAATGGCAGATTGCAGGAATGCATAGATTTTAGATTCTAGTTGGACTTAGATGCCAGCTAGGCACCAGCATTATCAAGCCTAGAGCAGTTCTGGATAAGCACAAAGGTATCTCCAGAACCTTAAAGTAAAAACAGGAAGGCATTAATGGAAATGGGTAACATCCAGGGTTAGATGGCTGTCAAGGAAAATTTTGATTGAGTGCTGCCAATGCAGAGAGAATCAAAGCTGATATGCGTAGGAGAGCTCCTGAATGGAAATTTCCATTGGGCTCACCCAGCATGTGCCCCCTGGGTGACCTCAGGAGCTGTCAGTCAGCTCTGACCTACTTTCTTCACTGAGGCGTGCTCAGTTACCTTACAGGGCTTGTCCTGGCGCATGCCTTGTGAGTGACTGAGTGAGGTAATCAGACTAGAAATTTCTGTGGAGAAAGAGTTCTAATTGGCCACCAAATTGGTATAAAAGACTACTGAGCTCCTACCTCGGGGGGAGATCCATTCAACTGAGGACAGAGACTAGTTCTTAGGGACTATCCCTCAGTTAGGCTCTGCGGCCTATTGGTCTCCTCCAGCGTGGGCTCTCGCTGTGTTTCGTACCTCGTTTGCACTGTATTGATTATCCGGTTACTGGACTGTTTTCGGCTCTGATTTTGACCTCGCTCTCGGATCACCCTCGATACTTCACTACGACTTACCTGGCTTTCGACTTCAGCTATCACCTCGATCATCCGATCGTCCTTCGGGACTGGCGTCATGACTCTAATCAGTTCATCGAGTTACAGTTCGTCCTATCGTCTGTTTATCCTTCCATAAGCTGTCGACCAGCTCTGGGACTAGCCAGCAGGAAGCCACCCCTAGCCCTCCAGGGTTAGAAAGCAAGGGCTTGCTGGTGAACCCCGTGAGCTGACAGACCCCTCTGTTTGTTTATTGTTACCATCCACTGTAACTGAAGATCGTTGCCTACGCCTCAAAGTGTAAGTCAAATAAATCCCACTTGTTTAAGAAACCACACGGTTCCGTGCCGCTCAGTACTCCATTGCCAAAAACTCCGGCCTGTCCGCTCCAATTGCCACCACCCGGCCGCCCCACTGTGACCACGACCATGAGCTTGGCTCACCAGCTCCGGGGCTGTGACAGTGGCAAATAAGCAGGAGTTTTCAGCACTATGGTTTTGGACTTGGATGCCTACATTCTGCCTAGGTCCCATTTGGGCCTAGGCCCTTTTTTGGAGCTGCTCAATTTTGTTTTGAACCATTATTATAAAATACTTACTGGATATTTCCCATGATACCATGCAGAAAAATGAAAACTCACATGCTGTGACTTGAAAGTAGAAAATATTCTGTCCTCACAGTCACAGAGCTAAAATCTCAGTTGGGCTAAAGGAGATACCATCTCTACAGGGTTTTTTTTTTAAATATCACTGCAAATTCTGTTGCATCTCTCATATTCCCTAATGGATTTTAACTTTATTACTGCTCAGTTTTATTGGAAGGCAGTGGGAGTGAGAAAGCCTCCACATTACTGAAACAGTTAATTTTTTTTGAAGCAGGCTGAAGTGCAGAAGTGCAGAAGTGCAGTTTAAAAGAGGGGAGCAGATCAAATCCATGTGCAGGTCTTTTAAGAGCTCAGCCACATTTTTGAAATATAGATTAGCCAGGATAGTATGAATTCAGCATTTCCATGTAATGTTTCATTGATTCTTTAGGCCAACTGGACTGGTTGTAGATAGATACCTACAGATGAGTTTTAAAACTTTACAGTTTTTTAATGTTTTATAGCTTGTCAGAAAATCGGTTAGGATCTGCTTTTCTCAATTCTTGGTATCAAAGCAGCAGATTTTTTAGCAAGAGTGAAGTTTTTTAAACATGACTGAAGAGTATTTGCCATAAAAGTACTCAGTGAGTCATGACACCACAGAAATTCTTGGATGAACAGTTTTAAAGGTGAAACGAACAGCCGTCACCTGCCAAAACCTGCATGTAGACTGCTGATGTCATCACTAGAGCTATCACTTCGTAGGCAAAGCTTCAGCTCAGGTCTTGACAGTTAAGGGTAGGAGGCTATGACCTTCAAATATTCTATTTTAAGATGCATTTTTGTGTGGTCCTTTTAAGTCTACACACTCATTCTGTAGGGGCTTGATCCTGCCAATTCTCATGTTCCCTTAAGTCTCAGTGAAGCCTAATCAGGATCCAGCCACTATTAATCAGACCTTTATTTATGTTTATTTATAAGCTTTTTCATGGAGGTCATCACGGTAACATCTGAGCACTTCACGTATATTAAAGGACATGTCCTAATATTATACTGAGTGTTAAGAAAGTATTACTCTCATTTGGTAAGCAGGGAACTGAGGCAAAGAGTGATGAAATAACTTAGCCAGGTCACACACAAAAATTGAGGCAAAGGACTAGATCCACGGACAGAACTAGGTAACTACTAGTTAGACATGACAACATGCAACTTTTAGGTGGCTAGTCCCTGGAGTACCATCCAAAATACAGAGCATTGAGGTGCATGGAGACAGGTAGGCACCGAGCATTAAAACCTTCTGCTCTCAGAAAGGAAACATCTTGAGCTAGTCAATAGGGAACACAGAACACAGAGTTGCAAGTGAGTTTTCACCTCCTTTCCAGAGCCAGTATACCTAAATTTGCATTGGGTCATGAGTGACTAAAGGGCTCTGGTGACTGGGCTCAAGGGGCTAGGGACACAAATATTTTTTCCTTCTCTGCTCCCTGTTGCAGGCCACAGACCTAAGAGGGAAGGTTGTGTGGAAGAAATAAAGACACCTCTGACAGTGGTGCTACCATGAGGGCTTTGGTTTCTTCAGCCACAGCACGCACTTCAGGGAGAGAAGTCTCCTGGGACGAGACAGCATCCACCTCATGTGGAGAAGTAAGTTCCTGTTCTCAGCCAGGATGGCTGATCTACTAGACAGGGCTTTAAACTGACTCTGCTGGGGGACAGGGACACTCCAAGTGGAGCATGCCTGGGGACTGGCACACAGGAAAGCTCCAATGTGAAGGACACAAAGATAAGTATTTTTGAAAATGCTAATGGAACAGTTCTCCCACAGCGTCTCAAGAAATTGAGGGTGCCAGTTGGGGGCCTCAGCTGCCTGTACATCAATGGTAGGAGCATAAGGAACAAGCAGGAGGAGGTAGCCCTCCTGCTTTCTAGTGGGCAATATGACCTGGTAGAGATTCATAGATGTTGAAGTCAGAAGGGACCTCAGTAGGTCATTGAGTCTGACCCGCTGCCCTGGGCAGGAAAGAGCACTGGGGTCAGATGAACACAGCTAGGTGCTTGTCCAGTCTCCTCTTGAAGACCCCCAAGGTAGGGAGAGCACCACCTCCCTTGGAAGCCCATTCCAGATTCTGGCAACCCTTACTGTGAAGAAGTTCTTTCTAACGTCCAACCTAAATCTGGTCTCTGTCACTTTGTGGCCATTATTCCTAGTTACTCCAGGGGGTGCCCTAGTAAATACAGCATCTCCTGTTTCCTGCTGTCCTCCCCTGATGAATTTATAAGCAGCCACAAGATCACCTCTCAGCCTTCTCTTCCAAAGGCTGAAGAAATCTAGGTCCCTCAGTCTCTCCTCATAGAGCCTTGCCTGCAGGCCTCTGACCATATGAGCCCTCTCAAGATTCTCCGCATCCCTCGTGAGGTGTGGCACCCAAAACTGGATGCAGTATTCCAGCTGTGGCCCGACCAGTGCTGCATAGAGGGGAAACATTGCCTACATGGACCTGTTCATCATGCATCTGCTAATGCACGATAAAGTGCAGTTAGCCTTGTTGATCATTTCATCACACTGATGACTCATGTTCATCTTGGAGTCAACTATGACTCCAAGATCCCTTTCCACTGCTGTGCTGCTGAGAAGGTCCCAGCCTGTAAGTGTGTTAGTGGTTCTTTTCGCCCAGGTGCAGCACTTTGTACTTGTCTTTGTTGAACTGCATCCTATTTTGTTCTGCCCATTTTTTCAACTTATCCAGATCTGCCTGGATCCATTCCCTACCCTCTGGTGTGTTAACTTAGCCCCATAATTTGGTATCATCTATGAACTTGGACAGGGTGGTCTCTACGCCCTCATCCAAGTCACTGATGAAGACATTGAATAGCACCGGTCCAAGGACCAAGCCTTGTGGGACTCCTCTACCCACATCTTTCCAGGTTGATATCGACCCATCCACCATTGCTCTCTGGGTGTGACCCCTGAGCCAATTTGCCACCTACCTGACCGTGTAATCATCTACATCACAGCCTGTCAGTTTATTTACAAGAACAGAATGAGATACCATATTGAAGGCCTTCTTAAAGACTAGGTAGATGACATCTACCTCAACTCTTGTGTCTAAGCATTTTGTGACCTGGTCATAAAAAGAAACAAGGTTAGCCAGGCAGGATCTACCTGCAATGAATCCATGCTGATTTCCTTTTAGCGTTATTTCCCCTGCTGGCCTTCCACAAATGTGATCCTTAATGATTTTTTCCAGAGTGTTCCCAAGGATAGAGGTGAGGCTAACTGGCCTATAGTTTCCTGGTTCCTCCCTCCTCCCCTTCTTGAAAAAAGGGACCACACTGGCCCTTTTCCAGGCCTCTGGAATCGCAGATCATTGGCATCATGGAGACCTGATAGGACTCCTCGCATGATTGGAGCATAGCTGTAGAGGGCTACACCCTGCACAGAAGAGATCAATGAGGAGAGGCTGAGGAACTTGGGCCTCTTTTGCCTCTTTCCCAGTCAGGGTGTCCCGACTGTGGAATAAACTCCCTCCAGTGGTGGTGCAGTCACCTACCCTGGAAATCTTCCAAAGGAGACTGGACAGTCACCTTGCTGGGGTCACTTGACCCAATTGTCTTTTCCTGCCTAGTGCAGGGGGACTGGACCCAATGATCTACAAGGTCCCTTCCATCCCCTAACAACCTATGAATCAATCTATGAATCTATAAATCAGAGCAGGAAGAAAGAAGCCTCCATCCACTCAGGATCCAAAAGCTGGAATCTGTTTCTGAGGATATAGGCAGACAAGGTTCTTTGAGTGAATCTGATATCTTTTATTAGACCAGGATAGGCACCTACAAATGCCCTTTCAAACAGCAGAGCAGGGCTCCCTATTTTCCTATTAAAATGTTCCTGGAGGAGGAAGAGGAGGAACTAGAGCCTACTATTTATGTAATAATCTAGTGACTAGAGCATTCAGTGAGAGAGTGGGAGAGTGAAGACATAGAAAGTAGTCAGAGTGGCCCATGAAGGTAGAGCACCCACCAAGGCCTGAAAGACTTGGGTTTTAGGCCCTCAGATACCAAACATAGGACTACAAGTCACACACAGCTCATTTATTTCTTAGTAGTAACAGTCATCTACTGTACAATGATGGGCAAATCTTTGTTATCTCATTTTTTCCCCACTGTCTAATAGGACTAATACTACCTTAGCCATCTTGGAAAGTCTTTTGAAATCATGAATAAAGTGTTATTTACATTCTAAGAACTCTAGTTCTGGATATATTTTATCATAATACTCCAACTGAAACAGCTGAATATAAAAACCCAGTTCCCTAATATTACAATGGCCCTTAGACCCAGTCAAACATTGGGAACATCCAGTTAGCATTGCATCTGTGTTTCTTACAGTCAACTAGAAGCAGTAAAAAAAGAAAATGCAATATTTGTTAATCTGCTCAGGGCACCACTGTAGAGTAACTGCACAAAAAACTAGTTAACCAATGTGGTAATAATTTTTTTTAGCGTCTTACCATGTTGACATTGATGAGAATGTTGAGAAAGATGAGAAACACAAAGCAAATTATAATTTATGATGAAGTGAACCAAAAAGAGAAATTATCTCCATGTTTTAAAAGACTAGCAAATTGTACCACCAGACTCACTAGCCCAACCTGGCTGGCAGTGGATTCAAGACTTCAGGTCACAAAGCAGCTGAAGCTGGAAGTAATGTAAATGAAAGTGATATGTTTAGCTTGAGGAAGGGTGGAATTAAACTGTCTGCTGCCAGGAGGAGGCAGGAGGGATGGAAGGGTGGCAGGGGAAGAAAGGACAGAAACAGCAGCAGCCTCTTATTTCAGCAGCGGCAACCCATGGAAAGTTAGGGAAAGAAGGGGAGGTGGGGGGCAGCTGGAACATAGCAAGTTTTCCCTTCAGTGTACCTAGCAGGAGATTAACAAAGAATATTCTTAATTATTGCTTCCTGCCCACCTGCTTAATTCCTTCAAGAGCCAGGACTCATTCAAACAACACGCACTCCCTTGGCAAATTTACTCATAATGTTAGTGGTTACAAATTAACCAACTCTGTTCTCTATTCTTAAATTAAAAGAAACAATAATTATTTTCCTATCAATCTTTTTCAGATCCAATGAAAGCAGTGAAGGCTGGATTCTTCACTGCTAACCAGCCTTGTATTTTTGTTCAAGTCATTTTTGCTACACCCAGTTACTCCAGCTGAAGGTCTAACCCCAAATGTTTATGTTCACTGTCCTCTTTACAACCTCCAGTAACACTGTGCTACTCTACCAGGCACTGGATTTTTTTTTTTTTTTATAATTCATTCACTGTCTTCCACTTATGAGTCTCAGTGCTACCCAAATTATATGGAATGATTAAATTTCCTTTAAAGCACCTTGAGTGCTGTTGGCAGAAACAACTGCAAGTATTTAAAAGAATATTTAATCCTGTACACTGCCAGCAGGCATGCTGGGAAACAAGCTCACATCCCAAAGCCTACCCTGGGCCAATCACTGGAGAATGGTTTAATTGGTTAATCATATAAATTACAGTCACTTAATCATTTTAATCACCATCAGCCAATTAGCACAGAGTTATGGGCTCTGAGGTAACAGTTATGCAAATGTTTGTTCCGCTGCAAGCTATTAACAGCCATATTTTTTAGATCAAGCTGACAATGACGGATGCGGAACGGGAAGTAAAGGAAAGCAAGCATTTGTTTAGTTTAAACTTCTTTCCTGCTAGATTATAATGAAGTAGATAACAGGAAGTGGCCTTAAAATGTAACAATGGCCTTTCTTCATTCAAAGTAACCTTCACAGGTAAGAAGGAAGGTTACTTTGGTGCATTGAGATCAAAGGGGATCTCAAGAGCTACCCGCACAGTGTCACTTTGATCATTCCAAAGCCCTAATGTCTCCATTCCTTTTAATGCACTGTTTTGCTAGTAGCACAGAAATAAATACCTGTTAGCAGTCAATTACTAGGGATTTGCAATAATTGACAGAGGCATATTAGTTATAGTTCAGTTACGCTTTAATAATTTTCTGAAGTGGAGATGCCACCAGTCACAATTCTGCCAGAATTACTACACCTTACATGGGTCTGACAGCCAAACTCTGATCTTCATGTTATTGGAGCTACTCCATATGTGCACCTGTGTAATAAAAGATCACGGTTAAATATGATAATATAGATATATATTCCCCCAAAATATAGGTGTTTTATTACCTAGTCTTCTATGGCCAATTTGAATTGGTTTGCCAACATAGCCAGGCAATAAACCCAGGAGATTTAGGACAGCTGAGCTATTGCCCTGTATGGTGGAATCTTCACATATTTTCCATACTGAGGATGTTTTCCTCAACCTAAATATTTCTGACATCTACTCTGTTCAAAAAATTTATTATTCCTTACTTAGGACCTAAGTATGTATATTGATTTAATTTGTTATAAGCTTTGTATGCAAAAATCAAGCAAGGAGTACTAAGTAGAATACTGCATAACTCACTACTCAGAATTTTATGGGAGTCTTAGCCTTATTAATACTTAGCCTTATTAATTATCTAAATAGCACCAAAGGAATATTGTAAATGGGAAGAGAAGCAGCTGGGTTTTGTAAGATGTTCAGCACAATTCAATCTTGCTGTCACTAATAGGAGTTAAAATTCCTTAGCACCTTTATTTAGGGCCCAATGCTGCAGAGTTCTGAGCACTCCTCTGAGGTCTTCAACACTCAGCTCCCAGCAATGATAGAAGAACCCTGCAGCATCTGTTCCTAAATAGAGAACATACATGGGGATCACAAAGGCCCACATTTTCAAAGGGTATGACTGTCTAGCATATCTTCTGAGCACACCCAGTTCCTGCTTGCATGGGCTGGTAAAGCCACTCCAACGGTGCCCTTCCCATGGCTGTTCTCAAGATCACATGTCTCTGGCATGCTTGAAAGCAGCCACTGGAAAGGACCATAATGTTGCTCCACTGCCACCTTTACAACATGTGAATAGGAGTGGGTGGATGGAGACTGCTTGAGTGTTGAGAAGGACCCTTTCCAGGACATGCTGGGGACTCCTAGGCATACCCAAAGGCAACCAAGAATCTTTGGGGGTCTGAGCCAAAAAAGCCTGGTGGAAAGGTCAGCATACATCTTGTTATGCTCACCATTATTTGTTTGGATTTTTTTTTTTTTTTTAACTTTGAAGTATGGCTTCTAGAATAAATTTTTGTTGTTGCATATTACATTACAATTCCTTTTAAAGTGCCTTATAAAGGGTTAACAAATGATATATGTTCTACAAATGTGCTACAGCTATGAGCTGTACATTATGGATTGTCATAAGCACTTCTCAGTAGAAGGCATTACAAATCTTTATAAATTACAGTCGATTATTAAAACTGATAGACATTTTGGACTATGGTTGGATGTCAAAGGACTATGGTTGGATGCCATGGTAAAGAATGCCATGTCTGTTTTGGGCACTACGCCCCAAAATGGAGTTACTGTAGTGTGGTGCTGAGTGGATGCATGATAATAAACACTTCCAAAACAGTCAAATTATTGGTGACATCCATTCTGTGGTATGCCTTGCACAGTGCAGGTGTGCTGTGTTTCACTGTCCCACCTCCTAGTGCAGTCCTTTCATAGTTTCATAGTTGGTAGGGTCAGAAGGGACCTTAGCAGATCATCAAGTCTGACCCCCGGCCATGGCAGGAAAAAGTACTGGGGTCAAATG
>NW_017729005.1:7720660-7734395 GCF_001723915.1 Gavialis gangeticus
CCCTCCTCTGGACCTTCTCCATGTTGTCCACATCCCTCTTGAAGTGTGGGGCCCAGAATTGGACGCAGTACTCCAATTGCGGCCTGAACAGTGTTGCATAGAGGGGGAGGATCACCTCCTTGGACCTGCTTGAGATGCATCTGTGGATGCATGACAAGGTGTGGTTGGCCTTCCTGACTGCATCCCCATGCTGCTGGCCCATGTTCATCTTGGCATCAATAATGACTCCAAGATCCTTTTCCGCCTCTGCACTGACAAGAAGGGAGTTCCCCAGCCTGTAGGTATGCTGCTCGTTCTTCCTCCCCAGGTGCATCACCTTGCACTTGTCAGTGCTGAATCCCATCTTGTTCTCATCCACCCACCCCTGTAACCTGTCTAGGTCTGATTGCAGCCTATTTCTCCCTTCTAGCATGCCCACATCCCCCCACATCTTAGTGTCATCAGCAAACTAAAACATCTAACCTTTTAATGATTACTGACATCTTGTGAAATGAAAGTCACATAATAGTCTTTAGCCATGTTAGACTGAGCTTGCTGTGGCTTCTTCTACCAGCTTGATGAGGTTCTTACAAAAAGGACTTTTCTTTTTTGCATATTTTTTCAGGAGTTGATGTCATCATCACATTTCAGACCCCTACATGAGATTCTGATGAAAAGTTTACAGTAAACTAATTCAATTCACTTATAAATTTCTGTATTTACCTGTCTGTTAGAAAAAAAAATTAACGTGATTTTTTTTATATAGGGACTTCACAGTTATAAGTTGCATTATAACTTCACAATTGGTTTGCAGATCGATGAAATGGCCCTTTCCCTTCTTAAACTACAGTATTTACTTGAATCCAAGATAACTTCAAATTTAAGATGAATCCCCAACAATTAGATTCTAGACATGGAACATTTATGAATTGAAATGGTAGACTTGCTCTGTGACACTCTATCAAAAATTTCTGACAACAGCTGTTACCTGTTTATTAACACTTTATCGATTACTTAAAAATGGGACCTCAATATCAAGTGTGACCACTTTGACCAAATAAATTGAAAGTCACAATGTGGGAAGATGGAGCGTGATATTCACTGACTTAGGTCAAGAGTGAGGAGTGGATCCTGCAAGGTACAAAGAACAAAATCAAAGCAATTAAGTATGTGCACTGACAGCTCTCTCCATGCTGGAGAGCACAGAAGCAACTAGTTGTTGAGCAAGGGCAGTAAAGTTATTTCCTCTTTGGAAAAAGGGAGGGGGAATGAGGAAGGAATTATGACTTTGAATGTAGTTGGGTTTTTTTCCCTCCAGGCTGTTGCTGAGGTGGCACAGATGCAAAGTCAACCTAGCCTTTAATGAGCAGAATAGGCATGCCCAAGTTCAAGGACAGAAATGATATACATTTCAGAATAGTAAAAATAAAAATAATAATTCTCTGCACATATCTGATGCCTTTCATCCTACAATTTCAAAGCATTTTGAAAACATTAATGAATTAAGCCTCACAAAGCTTAAGCCAGGAAAATACTTTTATTCCAATTTTATGAGGGAAATGGAAGCAAAGAGAGATTGAAGTCTTGTAAACTGACTAGGGCAAGAAGACCTTTATGCCTGTGTGGAACCCCAGTGGCACTTCCATGGACAGAAGATCAGGTCTGAAAGTTCATACCCAAGGTCACACACTAAATCAGCACCAGAACTGGAAAGAAGAAGAGAGATTAAACCTGGACATGATCAGGGCTCATGCTGATATGCGCTGGGTTGGGAATGGTATGCAACCCCTGCAATAGGAATGGTATACCATATTCCACAATTATAATGCCTTGCTGCAATGTACTATTTGGTACTGACAAAAAAGGAAATTCTGGTGAATAAAATGCACACAAAAATACTTAACTCTCTGATTACATTTTTGCACTTTATATTAAAATGGAAACTCATTTTCTTGTCAGCTTTGTGACAGCCCATCATAGTTTTTGCTCCACCCTCAGCAGGATTGCTTATGCATGGTAAGCCAGGATTTCTCTTTCAATGACATTCCACAGCCTCACAGTTAGTTTGACTGAAATAAAAAACAGAAAATGGTAAAACAGAACATAAAGTCAAGATCTAATCCTGCAGCACTGAGTCAGGCCAGTCTAGGAGTCTCAATATCCTGTGAACCACATCAAAGACTTCTTTTCAGTCAAAAATTGTGGTAGGTTTACAGCCTCCTGCTTGGAGAACCCTCTCTGGCAGAGGAAGGAAGAGGTAGCTAGTTAAGGAGTTTGTATGAAAAAGGATTCCCCTGAAGAGGGGAGGAAAAAATCTGTCAGTAATCACTCACTGGGATCTTTCCTAGTGCTACAAGGAAAGTTGCTGCTTGAGAGCATACACCTTCTCCATGAGAAAATCATTCACTATTTCAATTTTTACACTGTCAGGCTGAAATTATTCAAACTCCTTTCTGAGGCCAAAACCTAGCAGTGGTCTAATTAGGCCTAACAGCCTAATTTACTAGGAAATTAGCAATGGTCTCTACTACAAGAAATCTCTAAGATGTCATTTATACCATGCCAATCACTGATGTATTTAGGTACTGAGGCTGACCATCATATTTCTCCGAAGGAGTGGGGAAAATGCTGAATTTTCAACAAAAATCTGCTTTAAAATATTTCTACAAAAACCTCCATGTATTTTTAGGGAATATATACCATATATATATGGAATATATATTTCATGGAATATATTGCATGTGTACAATTTTTAGCTATCGACTGAAAACATTTTTGTGAAATGTTTACCTTTTCTTTCTTGAAAGATTGCCTTCCATTCTCCATTCTCAACAAATTTGATTTGTTTTTTTTGTTTTTTTTTCCAAGGATAGTTTGTCCTTCATTCTCAGTAACAAACAACAGTTTGCACTGTACACAGAAAGCAAGATCTGGCCCTATAACATTAGGCTCCATTAAGCCTGGTGGCCTTTGATTGTTACCAATTGATTAGAACAATTTACAACAAATTAGTCAATAACTGAACATTTTTATTTGGTAAAAAGTATCTCCTTTCTGCCTGTATTTATTTTAGTTATTTCATTAGGGTGACATTATTTATGCTACCATACCTGGATTGCATGTTTTTTTTTAATTCTATTGACAAGCCTGTCACTTAGGAAGGAACATATTGTTGCTATTAGTTTTGCTGATTAGTAATACTGCTGACTATATTAAATTCAGTAATGATCTTAATATATTGCCACTTAGGTGCAAAATGGTAATTGCACCCTGGATGCAGAGAGACTCCACTGTATAAGGAGATTTGTTTTGCATTATGATATTAAAACAGAAGGATCATTTCTGATTAATACAAGAGCAAGAATAATCACAAAAAATAGAAATATTCCATGAATGCTTCTTCCTCAGAAGAGAAATGTCTGTCTATTCTATGAAGTAGTAAATGGATGCATAGTGTCAGTCTAGAGCAGTGGTTCTCAACCCATGGGCTGCATGCAGCCCAATCAGCACACTGCTGCAGCCCATGTGATGTCCTGTTTAAAAAAAAAATAAAGACATTTGACAGTGTAGAAATGAGAGGTATTAGAGAATATTGATTTGTATTGCATTACTGTCAGATAACAGATACAAAATATTTTTTTAATGGATTTGCAGGAAGTAAGTTGTGTGCATGCAGCCCACAACACAGAGAGCTGCAAGTGTGGGCCACTATGGCAAACAGATTGAGAAGCACTGGCCTAGAGCGATGGGTTCTGGATGCGTTTAAAATGATTGTGGCTAAGGAGTGGTTTGTCTCGCAAGCTAGATAGATATTTGTTTTGGATATTTTATTTTAGGCAGACACAAGGGGTCAGATTTTCAACAGTTATAGGCCCCCCAAAACACAGAAAGATGTTGAGAGCTAATCTAAAAAGTGATTCATGTGTCCAAGAGGTAAATAGTGCAGCATCTAATTTTTAGACACCTAGCCTATGCGTGGAAACCAGAACCTTGTGTGAGAGCTTAGGCTCCCTTTACAATAAATGGGGAGATAGGAGACTCAGAGCAAGTTTTAGAACAATCAACTAGCCAAGCAGGTAACTAGTTAGAGGGCGCATCTACTTGAGATATTTACGACAGTTGCCTAATTAGCTCTGCAGTAAACATCTCGCATCTACACATGCAGTGGTATTAGAATGGAGGAAACTAATTAACTCTGCAGCCAATTAGTACATGTAAATACAAACACTATCCTGCTGTGGAATTTTTATTTTACTTCACAGCAAACCATGTGCAGATGCTGACAGAGCTGGCTAGCCCCACACTGGAACACCCTCATGGTCCAGTCAGCCCCTCTGCAGCATGTTGAGCCAGGTTGGAGCAGCCCTGGGTGGGCAAGCTGACTCCCCCAGGCCCTCTCCCGGCCAGGGCTGCTCTGACCCAGCTCAACATGCTGCAGTCCTGAGTGGTATGTGCTGGAGTTTATTGCTTTAAGTTAATTGCATGTATAGACATGCCCAGAGAAAGCTAATAAGAAATACTGGAGACAGAAAAGTGTCTTATATCTAGCCACACCTTATTCAACCCTGCCAGGAGGTCATGTGGGCTCCAAAGCGATATGACCTTTCCTGCAAAAATGGAACAGAGCTCACTCTTCCCTTTTAAAGCATGGCTAGAAATTTGGGGGGCATGTTTCAGTGACTGATTTGATTTGGAGGAGATTTGGCGGCCGAATATCTGAATCGAATCAGGAGACCCGTTAATCTCTCCAAATCGAATCGGAAGCCTCTGAATTGATTTGGAGAGATTTGACAATTCGACCGTAGACACAGCTTTATATGTTTTTTCTACATACCTCGCGCTACCAGGCATGGCTCATGAATGCTGAGATGGTGGGGCAAATGGAGAGTCCCACAGGAGTGCAGAGGAGTCCCCCATGCACTCGGCGGTGGACCTAGAAGTTGATCAGAAGTATTTCAGGTCCACTACCAGGTCCACCGCTGAGTATGCGGGGGACCCCCCCCGCGCTCCCGTGGGATGCTTCATCCACCCCACCATATTGGCATTCAGGAGCTGCACCTGGTACTTTGAGGCATGTAGAAAAAACATATAAAGCTGTGTCTATAGCTGAATTGCTTATTCTCTGAATCAGAATAAAATCTTCAGATTCAGCTGAATTGAATCACGATAGTAATCCAAATCAGTAAATTGAATCACTGTCCCCCAAATTGGGCCAAATCCAAATCTGAATCAAATACTGCCTGCTTTGCACACCCCTACTAGAAATGTACAGAATAGCCTATGGCACTTGCACACAATGTGAGAGACACTGGATTAATTCCACTTTCAGGCTGAGGGGATTTAAACTCTCAGCAGAGTGCCCTAACCACTTTTCTGGATTAGGAAGATTGCAATCAATTTCTTCTACTGAAGCTTTGTCATGGTTTAGGAAAGAATTCAAGGGTCTTTAGACAAAAAGAAAATGTGAGAAGGAGCATGATACTGTAAAGTACTTACCCAAAAGAGGGGGGTCGGACTTGGGTAGGGTCCCCCTACAAAGACTGCTTATGCATACTATCAGATGACTTTTTCCTGCAAAATATACAAATCATCTTTAAAGCAGGGACAGGACCCCAGGACTCTCACTTCCTATGTGTGTTCTGGAATGTTTAAGCCTTGGGATATTTAGGAAGAAATACAACTTCTTTCTGGATCTTAATCAGACTTAGGCATGAGCTAGGCATACCAAGCCCTTAAGTGCTCCCAACAAATGATTACACTTCAGTGCAGGACACATTTTTCCTACCAACATTGGAATGGCAGTGCACAATTGCAAGTTTTCTGGAGGAGTAAGGAACAAGGAATTCACCTTTGGCATTCTTCCTTCACAGAGATTGCACTTATAGCTGCAAATGATGATTAACAGCTAAAGTTAAATTAAGAGAAAATTACAGCTGTACTGCCTAAGAAATGTAGGAATAGGGAGGACATGGTTAAATTAATAGGGTGTTCTGTTGTTAAGATCCGGAGCATGGAATACAAGCCAGGTCTGGGCAGAGAATGTTAAATGCAGCAGTAAAACAAGAAGCATTAAAAGTATAAAAGGACTATTATAAACTTCTGATTTAGCTTTCTTAATAAAAACAGAAAGTGGGCATTGCTTCCCGTAAGGACTCCTGAAAGGGTGATGGTGTGGGGGAACAGAGAGGGAAAGGAAGAGAAAGCAGATCAGAAGGAGAAAGGGTGTTTTGATAGTTTGATTCTAGTTTTTATTAGTAAAGCTTGTAATGGGAAAGAGGGAGATGGACTTCTTCTCTTCCACAGAAGGGAATGAGAAAACAAGGTCCTAACTCAGAGAGCAAGGCAAGGCGCTAGCCCAGGGGCATGGTTTTCCTTCACATTTGATATTATTTCTTTATGTAATGTATGTGCCACCTTTCCCTTTACAGTGGCTTACATAAAGAGAAACAGACACTTAAAATGGCAACCACAGTAAATAAAACAAAATGACATATTAAAACAAAATAAAGACAGTCCTTCTATGGTAGTCCTATGGGTCTGAGACATGAGACACAGGTCAAGGTAAAAAGAAGCCTGAGGGGGTGCTGTCCCCCTCCTCTGCTTTCCTCTTTTCTCCCCTGAGCCCTCCTCAACTGCTAAGGATCCCTTTCTTGTTCTGATCTGTTTTAATCACAGAGAACAGGTTGGTGAGTTGGAGGCTGGAAGGGGCTTATATGAGTTCAGAACACCTAGGGTGAAACCCTTTCCTCCACAAAAGTCAATGCCAAAACTTCCAGTGAATTCAATAGGATCAGGATTGTATTTTGGTACTCAACCCCTTTTGAAATTGCAACAAAAATGTTGCTTTGAATTCCTCATCACCCAAATATTTCTATTAGTACAATGTGATAAATGCATAGGACACAGTGGAATCTACAGACACAGAGAAACGATACCGTCTGATTAGTGAAGATTTTCAAATGTGTGAACAGTAGATAAAGTCTGATAGAAACATTCACTAAAACATACATTTGAAAATTCAAATCAGCTTAGTTAACTGATTACCAAGATTTCATCACCAGTGTTTCATCACCCTTTCATTACTAGATTGTAACAGTTACAGGTGAATGAACTTCATCATCATATTAAATCATAGGCCTCTTGCCCAGAAACCAGACTTTCACACTTGTTAAAGAAAAGGCACACATATTAAAATCTGCCTGAAAAATGAGGTTTCACTTTGGAGTCTTGTGACTTGCTTTTATGTTTTAATCTACGGAATGACAGAAACTGAAGTACTTCGGCATTATCAACAGGCATATTGCAGCAGTTTAGTTAAGTCATACAAAAGTCTGTATAGCCAACATTACTTCTGTTAAAAAATGGCTTATTTTGATTTAGTTTAAACTCGATTCCAACTGACTTAAATTAACTAAATTGAAAATGCACATAGCCTTTATTACCTGTTTAACTGAACAGGTTTCAGTCAATGCCTTGAGTTGATCCAGTTTAACTTTTCATTTGGAAACATTTTTTAAAAAGTAAACCCCAATGGTCCCCTAGGCTCACCTCAATTAATTACATCTCTTTCCCATTATGGAAAATATACATGTACCAGTCCTGCAGTGCCTCGAAGCATGAACCAGTTTCTTTTGACTCAATAGGACTTTAGCCATAGATATAGTGGGAACAGCATCAGACTTGGCTTGAAACCTGCTGTTCAATATCATGAGAAATGTTGTTTTTCCTTGACCATTAGGGTTTGATACAGAGCCTACTGGAGACAATGAGAATGTTTCCAATCAGGTCGTCTCTCACTGATCTATCCATACTGGGCACATTTACACAAGATGTTTACTGAGGAGAAGACAAATTAGCTCTGTAGTAAACCTCTTGGCATCTACATGTGCAGGACTATTAGGCTGGAGTAAACTAATAAACTCTGCAGCAGGGTAATATTTGTTAATACAAGTACTATCCTGCTGCAGAGTTTTTTACTCTACAGCAGTGCACATGTAGACACTGACCCAGCTGTCTGTGGCACAAGGGTGCTTCAGAGTGGGGGCTGCCTGGTGGCGAGCCCCACACTGGAACACCCTCGTGCCCTAGCCAGCCCCTCCGCAGCATGTTGAGCTGGGGAAGTAGCGGCCCTGGGCTGGTAGGCTGAGGCCCTCGGCTCCCTGCTAGCCAGGGCTGCTTCAACCCAGCTCAATGGCCAGGAACATAAGTAAACACAGTACCTGGCAGCAATAAACTCTGGCACAATATGCTCATGTAGACACTCCCATTGTGTTCTAAACATCGTAATTTTCTAAAAATGGGTCACCACACAGAATTCAATAGCAAATGTTAAGGGTCCTTTACCACCCCCATTACCTACCAAGCCCCACTTAAGTCAATAGTATTAACTTTATTGGTGCAGGGCCAGGCCCTTAATAAAGATAATAATTTTTCTTGCCTGTTCATTTCTGTACGCTGTATATTAAATTAATTAATCAATATTACCTTGAACAATTCCATCTTCTTCCCACCATTCTCCCTCCTAGCATCCACAACAATTGATAACCAGACTGAAAAAATATCTAATGATGAAACAGCTGTTAATCCTGATCTACCAACCGTCCTCTTCAATTTTAATGACCTTTCCCAAAGAAACTAACTAGGGATGCTAACAGACTGCTTTTACTGTCTTAGCTAAGGACAGCAATTTTTTCAATCGTGTCATGAAATATGTTAATAATGATTAAATTTACATAGGGAATTTTCCTCATATCTGACTAATAATGCCATTTGATTTATTCTTTCTACCCAGTCCACTACTAATTTGCACAAATGCTCAGCTTTCTGTGTGTAATTATTTTCTGCTTCTTTGGTGAATATTGCAAGCTATTTCACTGTATACATTCATCCATTTACAGTTCAAGACTGCTTGCACTGACAATGAATGAATCTCCAAATGAGAATGACTCAGACACCTACAGCACAATGTAAGTGGACTTAGGTGCCTATGTCCAAAATTGTGATCCAAAACACTCTGCCCAGTGGTTGAGATTTCTGAAGTTGCTAGGTGCTCCTTTTTTACTTGAAACTTTGCTAAGGGTCTATGGTTCTACCTTATTTTCAAGATCAGAACCATGTTGGTTTAAAAAGCAAGGTGTCTAGTACCCTCTAAACTCCCTTTGGGACACAGAATGAGGAAGACTGGACCCAATAAGTAAGCATGCTTGGAGAGTACCTACCACAGGCTGACAGCAGCTATGGCAACTTCTATTTAAAAAAAACAGCCAGATGTGATAGGTAGATGGGCCTGCTCTTATATTATAGCTTAAGGGTTAGAGAACCAGCTTGGGAAGTGGCAGACCTGAAATAAAAGTCCATTCTCACAGTGAGGGGATTCAAACCCTCCTACCTCCCAGAAAAGTGTTCCAGTTCCTACTCCCAGGATTATTATAGTTTTTCTTCCAACTACTCTTCAATACAAAATGCATAAACAGTACAGGGAGCTGGGACTGGAACTCTTTTTCTATGTGTCCAACCCCTTGTCCAGTTCACATTTGAACTTACGATACAAGTTTCCTGGACACGTGTACATGTTAAGCAGTGCATTTCAGGTTCTCAGACCATGGTCTAAATTACCATGTTTGTCCCAGCTACTAAGGAAGAAGCCAGTGAACTCAGAAGAAACTTGGTTATGTCTTTTCAGAGATGCTCCATCTGAATCTTTAAAATACAGGTAAGTAAGAATTACACAGAGGGCTAAAATCTCTATACAAGAACCTCTGTTGATGGTCCATGTGGCTGTCAATATAATGCCATATAGTGGTGTTTCTTGAGGGAAGAGTGCCAGTTTTCTTTTTAAAAGCCTAGAAAATTGTACACACAAAACTACATTAAAAGAGAATTAGTAAAGTTGCAAAGTCAAACACTCGGAAGTTTGGAAATGTCAAAATTCAGTCTTTTCCACAGGACTTCACCTACAGTCAGTAGATAGACCTGTTCCATATATAATTGTGTAGTGAAGGCTGTTGTCTATAAGACCCTTGCTTCACTTCCAGCAGAAGCTTCAAGATCATATTGCATGAGACAGTAGGACTACAGGAAGAGAAAGGACAGTCTCATGGTTAAAGTAGTTGAACACTGCCCTGGAAACTTAGGTTTTATCCCTACCTCAGCTACAGACTTGCCATGTGATTCTGGACCAGCCATATGCACCATACTTCCCACATGTAGTCACTAATAACATTTTCCTCATTTTTCAGGGCCTAACTTGAGACACTGGGAATTCATTTATTGAGGCACGGAGGAATCCCAGAGTCAACTGAATACACAGACACTGGGCTCTGAACATGCAAAGTGCTTTATAAGTCTAAGTACAATACGAAATCAGGTCCTAGGCATCTGAAACTCTATGCATCTCATTCCCTGTCTGTAAAGTAGGGATAGCTCCACCACAACCTCTCAGGGGTTTCCGAAGACAGATTAATGCTTGCATGGGACTCTGGTACTATAATAATTAACTCCACAGATAAGTCCATGAGGAGTATAATAACTCTATCCTTACAGCACCTTCTAAATACTGTGCAATGAATAAGGCCCTCAGCAACACCTAGAACAATAAGAAAACAAAATACTGATTTAAGTTCTTGTTAAGTGAGCACCATCCATCCTGCATACTGAATGAGACAGGGGTCAGGGTAATGATCATGAAATTAAAGACCGAGTACATCCACATGAAGGATTGCCTTAATTCTGGCATTACTAAATTCTGAGTGATTGACTTTACAACGTGGTTTAATTACGTTTTTTTAATAGAGTTTTTGGCCACATCCAGAGGAGTGCAGTCGTGCAGTATGTGGCGCTGCAGACATGTCTGCGGCACCACATACTGCACATTCAGTTGTTCTCTTCCCTGCAAGAGAACAAAAAGTGGAGTGATGCACATGGCAGCAGTGTGTGCTGCCCAAAGTCCAAGCCTGGCTAGCCACGCTCCGCACAGCAGAAGTGATGCAACTGCAGTCCTGAGAGGCCCCCAGAACCCCAGGTAAGGCTGCTGGGGTCAATCTAGTGCTGGCCCCAGCCTCCCCTACCCCACCCAGGGTAACTTGCTGCTTGCCAGAGTGTGCATGGTATGGGCATTCTCCAGGGAGAACTAGCAGTGGCACAAGGTGCACTGCCACTAGTCCCTGGGGAACCAAACATCCATGCGCATCTGGACCTGGCCTTTGTGTGCCTTATAAATAAAAAGGGTGAAATTCAGTTCTGGCAACTTCTGGAATGACAGTCTTCTATAAGGACAGCCAAATGTGGAAAGCATATTTGGGGGAGAGCTTGTGGAATACATGGTTATGAAGTATACATAGCCAGGGTAGCAACACAGGCACCTGTTCTTAAAATAAATCTGCCACACTATAGTGGAACCCCTAGGAAAAAATAGGAGTACGACCACCATTTACTGTCTAGAAAAAGGGAAACATCCTTGAGATAGAGGAGGTCCCTCAGGCCCAGGGCTTCACTATTTGGTTTAATGAAATATAGCAACTGCAATTATAATCCAAAGGTAAATACTTTTTAGTGTCACACTGTTTGCTTTGAAAATGGCTGGACTGTAAAACTCATGTTTCAGACTGGCCCAAACAGGTGCTGTATGCAGCACAGTCCTAGATCAGTAGGAGTTGGCAATGCAGGCGCTAGATCCATCATGCAGTGGGAGTCCCAGACTGGTCCTGTATGGCACCAGCACTGGGACCAGATGATGTAGCTCCATGGGCTAGATATGGCCTGTAGGGCCATATCTTTGACATCTCTGAGTTAGCAAAACAAAATTAAGTTAGCCGCAAATATTGTTCCTTCTCTCTTACTCTCAAATGCAGAAGAATTCCTGAGGCATGATTTAGGATTGACATACGTATGTGCATAGTACAGCACTAAAACACCAAAACATATCTGTTTTTCAGCTCTATCTTGCAATTAAGAAAATGTTAATAGGTGAACAACTAGTAAGGGAAATGTTAAAAAAAAAAAAGGAGGGAAGGGTCAGTATTACAATAGCTTTTTCCTTCAATAGGCTTTAAGCATGTTCATTAACTTAAAGCATATATAGGTATTGTCCTGAACAAGGATGGATTTACGTGATTAAGCATTTTCTTGCATCAGGGCCAAATCTGCATACCTTGCTATCATGTCTCAATGCTTTGATTTAAAGCTTCAGTAGGTAGCATGGACACAACCGATACAGAGTACCAATCAGGTTACTTGGCAACACAAAAAATGAAACCCAAGTAGCTACTGAGTTCCTTCTGTGGCACCCGTCATAAAAGCATTAGAACATTTCACAATTAGATTTTGTCTGCACAACAATGAAGCACATTCTACCTTTAATGATGGGCAGCTGAGATAAAATGTAGATTAAGTGATTTTCCCATGTTCTCAAAGAAACACTGACAGAGGAACAAAACCCAAGTGTCCTGGTTCTACCCTGGTGCTCTCTCCCACAAATAAGCTTTCCTACCCATATGCAGTTGTAGGAGATCCTTGAAACCAATCCCCCCAAAATTTTTAATGGAAAGTGTTTTAAAAACTGTATTTGCTCTGTAACCAGTTGTGGAATGCAGAACAAAGTGGAGCCAAAGTGTTAATTGATTCAGACCTCATAATTAAATGCAGACATGCCATAGTCTGTTCTCTGGCTGTGATAAAGCTTGAAAGCTTTCTCCCTTTTGCTATAAAAATTACGATCAGACTTTTTGTTTAGGTCAACATAGTTGGTGATAGCATAAGTGACAATAAATTAATGTAATAGTTATCATCAGAAATGTCTCCATGGATTAGCAGCATCTAGAATTTGCCATCACAAATTATTCTGCATGGTTCAAGGTGTAACAAAAAACATGTACATTTCTGTGACAGTAGTTTCAGAAGGTAGAACTGGAACCAGCAGAAGGACTTGTCATGATGAGGCATCTTGTGGCCCTCAGAGTGGACCTCTTCCCAACATCCTTCAATTCCTCACTATCAGCTTTATCTCAAACCTAAATGCAATTATAATACAACAGAGAACCAACAAAATGATTCTAAGGACCAGAAATAACAATGCTGAAATAATTCCTCTACATGTATTGATTTTATTCACTCTGCACGGCCAGTTCTAACTGTGTAAAATTCATGAGCTGGGCCCTGAAGAATTATGAGACTGCCTTAATAAGCAAGTATGTAAAAAAATATGTTTGAGTTCTTTCAATTTTTCCTCTGGTGTCTAAAATTTTGGGTGCATCCTCATCTCATTTTATTGACATTCTGCACATTGTTTCTGCAGGCATTCAAGTCAGCAAGGTAGACATGCCACAAACATCTATCATGCCACATCTTTGTGTACAGCTGTAAAGCACAGTTCTCCAAGTCAGTACTGCTCCATGTGTGCCAAATCCTGGAAGTAAAGTAAAGGGATGCCCTGAGGCAGCTACAAAGTACACACCAAAGTACACACTCATCAGGCCCAAGCCTCAGAGGGGCACAAGGAGTACATTCAGTGTACTGAAATCTGAAGCAGCTACATTGCCTCATGCTTTGAAATGAAAGGGTAAGGCTTTCTCCACAGCTGCCCAGCACAGCAGTGGTGTAGACTTTACTTTAAAAAAAAAAAAAAAGGCTGAGATTCTTACATAATCATTTATCTCCTAGAACTGGGGCTTGAAATTAAAATACCAAATGTAGGGAGACTGGCAGTAAAATCATTGGAGTTGGCAAAATGTCCTCATGGTTTGTTTTTTTTTGGGAGGGC
>NW_017729005.1:7734478-7737635 GCF_001723915.1 Gavialis gangeticus
TGTTGGAGTAAAAATAATGGGGTTTGGATAAATTCCCCTGTGGTTTTTTTTTTTGGGGGGGGGGGGGGAGGAGGAAGACAGCAGTATATACTTACTTGGAAAGCTGCACCTGATAGGCAGCTCCACTTACTACTATGGGGAGAAGGGCTAGTAAGTTCAATGTCATTGCTCTCCCTTGGGGACTCCATAGGCAGAAGCTGTCTGGAAGATGCACTGAACTGGAAGACACATCTCAATCATCTTGACTCTAAACACTTGCCTAGTTGGCATCAGTCACTTTATGGATATATGTCATCTGTCTCCAGATTCCCCAGCAGAGTATGAGTTACAAGCAAGACTGTACTTGTATCCTATTCTAAGTGGACTTCGTATGAAACAGAACCTGTGCTCCAGCGCAACATATTGGCTTGTGATTTGAAAAGTACTTTAAGATCCCTCAGAGAAACTAAACTATATAAATATGAGAGGTAAAACGAAGGGTCTCCCTACACCTGACGAAGGGCATTTTTGTCTCCCTATGCCGAAGAAGGGTGTTTGTGCTCGAAAGCTTGCGAAGAACATTTTTTCCAGCTATTTAGTTGGTCTAATAAAAGATCTCACCTATACCCAAAGAACCTTGCCTGCAGTGCTATAACATTGTTTTACTTGATCAATTAGATAATCCCCATGTAATACCCATTTTGGAATTAGCTGATTTTCTAAAGGGAGCAGAGGGAGAGGGTGAAGCTGTGGTGAGAAGGAGAAAGGCCTTTAGGTCCAGCCAGGACTGAAATAATTCTCAAAAATCTCTGCCTCAGATCCCCCTTTCCACCTACAGGATGAAGTGCTGTAAATGACACCCACAAGGCAACTCTCAGAGGTTGCTAGGCAATAGCATCCTGCCACCAGAATTATTGAACAGCCAGAGAAAGCTTTCCTCATAATGTAATTATTGTCTTAGCTAGACTCATTCATGTCATGCCTAGATCTCTTCTAACTGGAGAACTTATGGACTGTAAAGCATGTCCTAAACTGGCTTGCCTCCATTTGTGACTGAATTCACCTCCCTTAAAAGCAATCATTTCCTAATTCTCCCTCCATGCTCATAACCTAACACAGTCTGTGTAGGCATATAAAAGATATTCTTCGTGAGGAACAACAGGTTCAACAGGAACATGCAAGGCAGAGAAGCAGCTAACAACACAGATTAAAAAGTATCATCATTCAAAAACCTGGAACTCAGGAGAAGTAGACATGTGAAAGCATCATCCCGGAGCCCAGAGCAGTTCCGTCTCCAGTTGGCTAAAGAGAAGTGAAAGGGAGCATAAAGCTGTCTAACTCCCTCTGAACATATGGCTTATCTAGTATCATCAGAAAGCTGTTGGAGAGCGAAGCAAGGCTTACTGTACACTTGACTGCAGAAGGGTAAGCATACTTATTCAGGAAGACATAAGGGTTAATTTGAAACACTAGCTTGAATCAATTGTAAATGTTCTAAGAACCCTTAAATACGAACTAATTCTTCTGCCTGGTTTGGCACACCTAGGTTTTTTTCTCTGAGCCCAAGGACTACAGCTAGGGATACTAAGAAATGATCTAATGAATAGTTTTCTTTCTAGAACAAATTGGAAATTTTAAACCGTTGCAAAGTGGTTCTGATACAGCTTGAGAAGGTGCTGTGTTTCACCCTACAGGTAATAGCTCCAGTTTGAATGGGGGAAGTGTATTTATATGCAATTTGTCAAATGTCAAAAGATTCTTTTTGATTAGTGTAAATAATTCTGACTAGTTTTCTAACCAACTTGTTTTAGGCCTATGGGAATTCAGGGATAGCTCCTACTTCTTCAGCAAGAACTGCAGCCATTATTTTGGCAGTGCTGAATCTAGATTTATGGCATTCCATTAAGAAGGAATGCATTAACTCCACAACTGTCACCACTGCATTGATGTCAAAGGAAGTGCTCTGCATGGCTTTTGCTGACTTGATTGATGAAAAATAGTATATCAGTCTAGGCTCTCTCTTTCTCTCTGTGATGAGAAAGGCAAGTACCCTGGACCCCTGCAGCTAAAGCAGAGCTCTATTTTGCACTCTTGGATAATTTTCCTGCATTCTCTGGCGGAGGACATGACAGGGAGGAAAAAAGAAAGAAAGAAAACAACATATATTAGAACTTTTTCCTTTCCCCACATACATAAGGCAAAACCAGAGCAATAGATCTGAAACCCTCTCCCCACTCAGCCTGAATTGGATAGTTCACGTTAGATTCCAGTTAGATTATATTCCTGAACTTGGTCAAGCAGGCCTATTTTTTAAGAGGCCAAACTGAAATAATCAGTAGCATAGTTAGTGGGGAGGTGAGAGTAGTGTGATTAGTGGGGGGTGGCACCCTGAGTGCCAAGTTAGGAGCGATGCTGGAATCACACCCAACTCTGCAGCATCCATGCCCTGGCAGCATATCTATCCTGGAAACTCCAAAACAGTCCCTGGCTGCAGCTGCTGCTTTAAGAGCAACAGCTGGGGCAGGCAGAGCATGCATGGGATGTCAGCAGCAGCTCAGCCAGGGACTGTTTAGCAGTTCCTGCCATGGGTAAGACTGCTGTCTTCCCCCCCATCACCACTCTTGGAAACACACCCCCTCCCCCCTGCTCTTCCCCAGGATTTGCCCCAGATGCCAACTCTGCTTGTTATGCCACCAGAAACAATAAATCCAAACCATCACACACTTCAGGATTTCAGTTTGAATCTTAAATTTGCAATATCCCTAATTTCAGGAAACAGTTTGATCTCTATGTACTACAAACACATTGTAAAAATCAGTTGCAAATGGTCAAGCTGCGAAAATTGGACAGCTGGACCAAAGGTACTTAAAGGCAGTTCTTACTGTAGCATCTGAGCACCTGATGGTCCTTTAACAGTTTCTTGTGAACTGGGGAAATACTGTTATCCCTGTTTTACAGAAGGAAAGCTGAGATAAGCTAAGATCTGAATCTGAAAAAGTCCCTCTTCAGACAGCCACAGCCTTCAAGACAACAGGGGCACTTGTGTCCAAGAGTGCCGTCCTGAAAACTGCCATCACAGAAGTTCCCAAAGTTCTTGAGGCACCTTTTCTGCACGCCCAGAACTGCCTCTAGTCTTGTCTTGTCTAAGTAGTCAGACACTCAGCTTGCAGCTAAACCT
>NW_017729005.1:7742635-7751274 GCF_001723915.1 Gavialis gangeticus
GCCGTCCTGCAAACTGCCATCACAGAAGTTCCCAAAGTTCTTGAGGCACCTTTTCTGCACGCCCAGAACTGCCTCTAGTCTTGTCTTGTCTAAGTAGTCAGACACTCAGCTTGCAGCTAAACCTGATGAGGGTCTTCAAGATAGGCATTCCTCTGCTTATATTCCCTCAGGAGCCCAATCCAGAACATACCTATGAATAGGGCCTGGTTTAAATCGTGATTTCACATAAGTGATTTTCACGAAAAATATGATTTGCAATGAAAAGCCACAATATGGCTGCTTGCTGGGGAGTTCCTCAGCAAGTGGCCATACATCATGGTATTTTGTTGCAACAAGATGGCTGCTGCAGGCTGAGGAAAGTATTCCCTAGCCAGCAACAAAAGTCTAGCAGTCCAAGGTTGGGGGAAGGGGGGGAGGTCGCAAAAAGGACAGGGGGAGAAGAGAGCTTGGGGATGGGTAGGGGAGGTGCTGTTTGCTCCTCCAGGTGGGAAAATTGGGGTGCAGTGGAGTTGAAGGCACCTGGGGGCTGCCTTGGCAGATGGCCCTGGCACCATGAAGGGAAGGGGCTGTTTCTTCCTCCAGGCAGGAAAACTGAGGTGCTGGGGGCTGGAGGTGGGGGGAGAGAACACACATGTGGAGGAATAAATTGCCCCTCCCCTACCTGGTGTCAGGGCCATCTGCCAAGGCGGCCCCCAGGCACCCCCAACTAGGGTGGCCATCATAGAGGACAGTCCAGTTGTCCTTTGTCCTCTGTTGATATGAAACCAGATGCCTTTATGTCCTCTATTTTTCTCTTGAAGAGAAAAATAAAGGGCATAAAGGCATTGGGTTTTGTATCAGCAGAGGACAGAGGACATTCTGGTTTTCTGCTCCTCTATGATGCCCCCCCTACCCCCAACCCCCACTCTGTGACCAAATTTTCCTGTCTGAAGAAGCAAACAGCCCTACCCAACACCAGGGCTTTCTGCCTATGGCAGCCAGCAGCTTCCAAGACCAGGAAAAAGCTTCTTACCTTGAATGGATGGCAGCAGCAGCCCAACCATGTAGATAGACTGAGCACAGGGAGCCAGCACACACATGTGGATATAAGAGCATCTAGTCAGGGAAGCAGGAGGCAAAAATGGCAGCCCCTGCCATGATCCGGCCATGATATTAGTGAGCTGGGCTTGTGATTTAAACCAGGCCCTACATATGATCAGCAGGACCCACACAAAGCAAACCCTGTTTTGGTAAATCTAGCTCTAAATACTTTCTCAAGTTTATATCAGAGTTCTGTGGCAGAACAGCAACTTGAGCACATGTCACTCAGGTCCTAGGCTAGCATTTGAGCTGCCAGACTAACTCAAGGATGGTCAAGCCTTGTAAACAATCAGTCAGACACAGAAAAGAGAAACTTAGGGCAAACCAAAGTGGTGTCAGATAATAGGGTCTTGACAAATACATGCTGTAATACAAAAGAAAGAGCACACGTGCCCCTGAACTCTTGTTTTCACTTTGGGTCACTGAATAGACTTGATCAAAGGAGTCAACATATTATGGCATATACTGGTTTATAGATCACTGAGCCAAAAATGTGCGCTTAAAATTATATGTTGTGGCCCTTTGTCTCTCATCCTTGTCTAAGCCAGGGGTGGGCAACATATGGGGCCAGTGGAGTGATTTTGCCCAGCCTGTGGTGGGTCCCTTGGCCCTACCCAGCCCAGGCACAGGGGCAGCCCAGGCCATGGCATGTGCCCAGGCACGCAGCAAGGCTGGGGTGATGTGGCTGCCAGACTCCATTTCCTAGCAGCTACAGAGGCAGCAGCTCCTTCCTGCTGTCCCTGCCGCCAGCCCCAGCCCCGCTGCCCAGGCACCATGGAGACTCACCAGAAGCCGTGGGGGCAGAGTGGTTCGCTGCGTGAATTCGCTCGAATCACCCTGGAACACCTGCGCCTGTGGCAGGGGCATGCAGGCAGCAGATTGCAGCTCTGCCCTGGGCCCTGGCATTGTGTTGTCACACCCTGCAACCCTGATCTCTGATTCTGGTCTCACCACCTCTCCCACTCCTGAACACAGCTCCCAGCCTGCCCACAGCCCCATCCCACATAGGGAGTTTTGGCAAGTTGTTGCACAGGGGGTGGGGATGGGGCTGACTTGAGTCACCACACATCAGTAGAACTCCCTATGTGGCCCACAGTCCCAAATAATTGCCCACCCTGGACTCTAAAACATTACATTGCCCATAGCCTGGGAAGATAATTTTTAATCTTTCCTACATTTTAAAATCTGGGGTGTCATATTGTACAGATTAGCTTGAATAACTTCTTTCTAGAACAGGAGGCAGAGCTTTCTCAGTCCTTGCTGCTTTTACTACATTTCTATCACCATGGAATTGGAGCAGTAGACAACGTGGTAAAGTATCAGTTCAGCTTCAGGACAATATATAAGGCACACCTGTTAAGCTTTTGGCTAGTTGATAACATATGAACTGACAATTAGAAAGGAATATGGCTACAGTTGTTTTCCTATGCATAGAACAATGTATGGCTTTGAGGTTACTCTTTGGATAAGTAAAATCTTGATTTTTTTATTTTTTTGTAAAGAACTCATATGAGAACTCAGATAATTTTCTTGAATAAATAGCTGAGTATATGCCCCTATTTTACAACCATCGACTGCACTTGCAACAGATTGTTTTCATAGAATTGTAGAGATTATATAGAAAACTTAGGTTGTACCAGTCTTTTGAGGGGGAGAGAGGAGGGTGGACAGATGTTTGTATATACCTCTGTAGAAAAGAACTCTTTCCCTTCTGTCTGCTTATTGATACACAGCAATAAAATAGGTGCTAGCTGGAAAACCAAGATGCCTTTGGGCAGCTCTGGTCCCAACCCCCAGCATGAGGCTGGGAGCTCAGTGCAGGAGGTGCTGCACGGAGGATACAGGAGCAGACAGCCCTGGCACTGCATGAGATGGCCCAGGCCTCCAACCCATAGCAAACGATTGAGTCCAGGGAGCAAGACGGTGCTCAGGCTGCTGAGCCAGTGGGCAGGGCTGAGCCAGAGGCCCTGCATAGCGGAGCCCCATCCTGGGGGACAGCAACCCCCAAAGCCAATCACAGGCAAGAGAGCAGCATGGCACAGAGGATGAGGGCCACCCTCCAGACCCTGGGAGCCGTGAGTTGCAGGGAAAAAGGATTCCCACAGGGGAGGGGGAGTCCCCTTGGTTAGTTAAGGGCTCCTGAAAGTGGAGGTCCCACTGGGAGGGCCCCCCTGAAGTTACCAGCTTCCTTGAAGGCTTTGGGAAAAGGCCCAAGGGGCACTGGGGTTTCCCCTTGGAATTAAGTTTATCTTTGAGGTTCTTACACTGTAAGTGGTGTAATGCTGTGCCTTATATTTTGTGAACTCTCATGGTTGTAAGTTAGTAGATGAGTTAAATTTATAACTCTGACTAGGGCTTGGCTGGGACCCCCTTTTGCTATTATTCACCTGTTGTTTATTTGTGGCTTATTGATTATTCACCTATAGTTTACCTGCTGGTTATCCATGTTTATTTTGGGGTTTATCTGTTTCAGATCAGATACTTATCTGTATCTGGAACACTGGTATAAGGTTTTATAGCATTTACCCAGTGGGTAGTGTTTATGTTATTTGTTTAAATTTATTTATATATATACACACATGCGCACACACACATACATATACTCATATACATACATATGTTTATATCCACATTTCTTTTCCTTGTGATAAGTTAATATAAATAAATTTGTATACAGTTAAGTCCCCTGACTGTCCTGGCCTGGTTCTATAGGGACAGAGGGAAATGGAGCGGTCTGCAGTTCCCCCACAGCACACCTGTCAGCTAACAATTCCCTTCAATTGGAGAAGGGGAGTATATACCCAAGTACACCTGGGTTACACACTATTCATTTTAAACAAATATTATTGCTGTAGTGTTGGGTTTACATGTCTGAGAAAAGCTGAATCAGCTGCATTCTTCATGGAGATCAAAGTGATAATGTTCACTGCATCAGAAAACCCACTCTGGTCAAGTTACATGCAGTACTTCAGATATGGCAAAGCTTGCTTTGTTGGAATAACTTAGTGTACACATATATATTTTGATGTTCACAACCCAATCCTGTAATATTCTAGTGCAACAGTTTCCACTGATGCCAAATGAATGCAACACATTGCCAGATTAGTTCCTAAATCACTGTATTTTCTCACATATTCATGCACTTTCTTTAAAAAAAAAAATCAGATGCTGAAAATTGAAATGCACATTATATGCAAGGAAATATGGCAAGAGCAGTTTCTGGGAAAACAGCTCTTTCATTTTACTGGGAAAAATGAAAGTAAAATGTGCGCTTGATCCACAGAAAACAGAACAATGGGCAGGCTTGGCTCCCTAGCTGCTACTATTGTTACTTTCTGCAAGGACATTTCTTTTTCTCTTCATTCTGTCTTTGAAAAACAAGGTATGTGTTTTATTCCAGGGTGCTGTATGGAAGAAAATACAGTATATGAAGAATTAAGATAGGTGCAATGATGCAAGTTACTGAATGGCTTTAATTGGGAATTGAAGCTCTTAGTAACTTACAGAGAGCCCATCAGCCTGTAAAGAAAGACAATTAACCCCAATGGGTGTTGGATTCCAAAGCTGGTTACTTAATTCAACAGTTATTTTATTCTTAATTCATTACCCACTTCTATGACTATAAAAATTTGGCCCATCAGGTTCCATTCATTCAGTCCCACTCACAAAGAATTTACATTTTGACTAAATATTTTTGGTGGAAAATACTCATTTATTGAAATAAAACAACCTTGTGAAAATATTTCAAATTCAATTAAACAGAGCCAGGTACAAGGGGAAACTGGGATAACTGATAAGCTGGTGGTTAGGGCATTTATCTCAGAGTGGGAGGCAGGTCTAAGTCCTTCCTCTCTCCTGTCCCAAAGAAGTCCTCTAACAACTAGCCTATGGGCTATTCTGGGCTAGTCTTCCAAATTTAAAAGTAAAACACAAAGGTTTCAGCTTCACTCCAATGCAGAATGAAAGCAAATGGCAAAAACTCTACATTTGCCAAACAGAATTCTTATTATCTATGTAGCCTAAGTTGAACAAGTGCTACTGATTGTGCACAAATAATGTGGGATACATTTTGCTATTTGTTTAGCTATCATTTTTTGGAGAACACTTTTGTCCAAGCTCCACCATGTAGTTAATTATTTACATTTCAGGTGTGTCTTCAGATAGCTAAATATTTCTGCCAGCATTACCGGTCTGTGTTAGTCATCTGAATTGCCCCCCATATTAGGTTCTCTATCATATGATCTCTAGCCTCCTCAGTGGTATCATTCTACCGTAAATATTGAAGTTTTTCATTTTTATAACTGCCAGTTACTGACCCCTCTCTTTTTGCTCTTAGACATCAACTGTATCTGCTATAGGTTCTACATCAGGTTCAAGACATAGGACAGGAACAAAACTGCAGCATGCATATTACTATCTTCTGCTAGAGGATCAGACAATGTAAACCCACTACTCTATGCCAAATCAGTACAGCTGGCATGTGTGACAGAATGTGCTGAGCTGTGCAAAGATGAGTTAAGTGCTCAGCAAAAATGGATTATTGTGGTATTAGAAAGTGATGTGTCCAAAGTATGCCTTTTTAATAGGTTCCTAGACTGCTAACAGTTAGGATTTTTTTTCTTTGTTTTTTTTTTTAAGTGATGTGCTTAACTACTTGCATATTTTTGCTTACCAAGTAGCACTTTTTAAACTGTAAAGTAAGGACACACAGGCTGTGTCTACATGAGACACTGACCGCACAGTTGTTACTGAGTAGTCATTTAGTACTTCCATACGCAAGTACAAAATGACTGTGCAGTAACCGGTGTTATTGCACAGTAGTGTCCCCACACAGCTTCCTGGTGATGCCAGCTGCACAGTAGCTCATTACTACTATGCAGTAGTGTTGAATCACAGTCCGTGCTCTGTGGCACTACTGCAAAGTAGTAATAAGCTGCTGTGCAGTGAATGTCTCGTGCAGATGTAGCCACAGACTTACATTAGGTATGCAACAATAAAGCTACATGATATTATTTTTTCTTCCTTCAATTAGATTTATATTTTTCATACAATAAGTCTCAGTTCTGAATCCCCATTTCTAGAGGTTTGGAGCTTACCTCCATTCAGAGTTAAAGCCAACCACAGCCCTTGCTACATTGGTTCCAGATCTAATTCAAAACCAGCAGAGGTATGACAAACTTCACATGAACAGGTGATCTCATGAAATTTTCACCATGTAGAGATGAAAATCTTACAGGAACTTCTTATGGGATTTCCGTGTCATTAAATCAGAACCTGAACTCCAGCCAAAGCTTAGCCTTGAACTTGAAATTCAACCCCCATTTTAAAGATGATCTGGATCCACATCTGGTCACCATCTACTGAGCTCATATGCTAGAAGAACAGCAGGCTGGTTTTGTTAATTTTAAAGATGAAGTGCTCTCTTTGGAAAGGTGAAGGAAAATGTTTTTCATTTTATTATGTAATAGAAGCTTACACGTATGTAGGGCCTTTCATCCTGAGAGATCCCTAAGTGCTTTAGCCTCTGTACAATGGGATCACTTAATCCACTACTGGAATGCAACACCTTATGAACTGACATTATGCAGCAGTTTAGGAAAGGATGTGCCAGGAATCTTTAATGACCACAAACAGACAGGACCTTGGTTTTAAGTTTCACCCAAAACATGGTAGCTCCATCAGCCCAGTCCGCCCACACTAGCCTAGGTCAGCAGTTCAGTTCTAACTCCAAAGAAAGATTGCCACCTACTAAATTATTTGTACTATTAACAGCATTACTTCTTTCATTGGGGACCTTCTAAGTACCGATCAACTTTAAATCCTTCTTAATTTGAGAGATGGAATAAGGTTACATGTTAAAATAGGATTCACTGAAAGGTTTTTGAACCAATTAAAACCTTAAGAGATAATTAATCCACTGATTAAAGGATGGGAGGAGTGAAAGGAGTGGAATAGCAAGTACAATGACTGGAAAAACATTTGCCATCCAATCTACGCATTGCTCTTGCCAAAACATTAGTCAGTCTGTCAGATCTATTTTCAGTCATCACCTTGCTTTAAAATATACATAAGAAATTTGCTTAAAACACCTTGTCATTGAATCATCAAATCCAAACTATTAACTACTAAGGCTTAATCAATAAATTACATTAATACATTTATTGCTTACTCCATTTAGTTATTTTTAAAAGTATAGAAGGTCCATAAGTGAAGTAAAACACGAACTAAGAAAGTATAGATTTCAAATGATAACTGAATCATTACAGCACTATCCAGAAATGCATGACTCACTCAGTAAGGTGGGTAGTTCACTCAGGTTATATGCATTTCATGTACTATAACTAAACAAATAAATTACTCTATCAATGTACATGTTTTGCTGACCAATTTAAAAATAATAATCTGCACTAGAGTGAAACTCAGGCTTCTGAGATTTTTTAAAATATTTGTTGTATCTTTAAAAATAGAGGGAGAGTCAAACCTCTAGGTTTCTTTATTTTTACATAGCATTCCTATCAGAAAAGGGTAGGGTGGAAAAAAAGTTGATGATTTGATGATGTGTAGAACAACACAGGCAGTAAAGGAAAAGGGCATTCAAACAGAAAGTACATTCAAAGGATAGAGACATGAATTAATGAAGATGAAGGCCAAGTTCTTTTTTTCTTTTTTAAATTACTAGGGATTTTGGGTCCTTCTTGTTTTGGGAGTCCATTTTAAGCAGGGTGGATAAAAATCAGTGATTTAAAAAAAATCCCCCCTGACCAATCCCCCAGCCCACCGATGGCTGCCCTGCCTGCCCCAGCTCCTGGCCCTTAAAGAAAAGCCCCGGTGCTCACCAGGTGCTGCTGGGCAGGGGGTGATCCCTGCTGCCCCCCACTGCATGGGGGGCTTTGCATGAGCCCCATGACACCCCCCACTCCCCCAGCACCCCCATAGGTGCCCTTAAAAAACCCCCCCAAAAAAACAAACAAAAAAACCCAGAAAAGCCCCAGGACTTACCTCTCCTGCAGCCATCTTGGGGCTTCGAGGGGGTGCTCATGAAAGAGCCCCCACATGGTGCAGGGCAGTGGGGATTGCCCCTTGCCAGCAGGAGCAGTGAGTGTGTGTGGGGGGGTTCTTTTCTTTTTTTTTCTTAAAGGGCCAGAGCCATGGTAGGCGAGGCAGCTATGTGGGGCCTGGGGGAGGGTTGGGGGGCTTGTGCAGAGCTCCCCACACAGCATGGGGCAGTGGGGGGCAGCAGGGAATCACCCCTCCACCCAGCAGCACCTGCTGAGTCAGGGCTTTTTTTTAACAAGTGCCAGGAGCTGGGGTGGGCGGGGCAGCCATTGCCAAGCTGGGTGGGGGGAGAGGGGGATGGGCCTGGCTGATTCAGCTGACTTAATTAGATTTGGCCAAATCAATTCAGGGCAGCGATTCAAATTAACGAATCGAATCACTGTCCCCTGAAATCGGCCAAATCTGAATCCAAAGCGAATCCTAGCCACTTCACATTGGGCTACTACTTTGTGCCCCCATGCCCCACACATGTGGCTCCCTCCATGCCCCATACACTGGAACTG
>NW_017729005.1:7756274-7781897 GCF_001723915.1 Gavialis gangeticus
GGTGCTGCTGGGCAGGGGGTGATCCCTGCTGCCCCCCACTGCATGGGGGGCTTTGCATGAGCCCCATGACACCCCCCACTCCCCCAGCACCCCCATAGGTGCCCTTAAAAAACCCCCCCAAAAAAACAAACAAAAAAACCCAGAAAAGCCCCAGGACTTACCTCTCCTGCAGCCATCTTGGGGCTTCGAGGGGGTGCTCATGAAAGAGCCCCCACATGGTGCAGGGCAGTGGGGATTGCCCCTTGCCAGCAGGAGCAGTGAGTGTGTGTGGGGGGGTTCTTTTCTTTTTTTTTCTTAAAGGGCCAGAGCCATGGTAGGCGAGGCAGCTATGTGGGGCCTGGGGGAGGGTTGGGGGGCTTGTGCAGAGCTCCCCACACAGCATGGGGCAGTGGGGGGCAGCAGGGAATCACCCCTCCACCCAGCAGCACCTGCTGAGTCAGGGCTTTTTTTTAACAAGTGCCAGGAGCTGGGGTGGGCGGGGCAGCCATTGCCAAGCTGGGTGGGGGGAGAGGGGGATGGGCCTGGCTGATTCAGCTGACTTAATTAGATTTGGCCAAATCAATTCAGGGCAGCGATTCAAATTAACGAATCGAATCACTGTCCCCTGAAATCGGCCAAATCTGAATCCAAAGCGAATCCTAGCCACTTCACATTGGGCTACTACTTTGTGCCCCCATGCCCCACACATGTGGCTCCCTCCATGCCCCATACACTGGAACTGGCCATCAAAGTTTACAAATGGGTCCTGGTACAAAAAAGGTTGAGAACTACTGGTCTAGAAGATCCCATTAAGTATCTCTGTGATACTTAGTTTCAGTTCTCAAACTGTGGATGTGTGTGTCCAGAGATCATAGGCAGACAAAATGTTTTGGGTAGATGTGATATGTTTTATTAGAACAACTAGATAGTTGGAAAAATTGTTCTTTGCAAGCTTTCGGGCACAAACACTCTTCTTCAGGTATAGGGAGAGTTTGCTGTCTCCAGAGATAACATCCACCAATCATCTTGGTGTGCTGTGACCAGTGGGGTCCCACAAGGCTCTGTCCTAGGGCCTATGCTGTTTAACATCTTCATCAATGATGTGGACATTGGTGTCAGAAGCGGACTGGCCAAGTTCCCTGATGACACCAAACTCTGGGGTAAAGCATCCACATCTGAGGACAGGAGGGTGATCCAGGCGGATCTGGACAGACTCATGAAATGGGCAGACGGGAACCTGATGGTGTTCAACACCGAAAAATGCAAGGTTCTCCACCTTGGAAGGAAAAACCCATACTTATAGGCTCAGTAAGTGCTAAACCAGCGTAGTGAAGAAGTTCTTTCTTATGTCCAGCCTGAATCAGTCACAGTGGAGTTTGTGACCATTCGATCTTGTCATTCCTTGGGGTGCTCTGGTGAACAGACATTTCCCCAGATCCTGATGAGCATCCCTAATAAATTTATAGGTGGCCTCCAGATCACCCCTGAGCCTGCATTTTCCCAGGCTGAATAGCCCCATGGCTCTCAGCCTCTCATCATAAGGTCTGTTTTCCTGACCTCTGATCATGCGTGTGGCTCTCCTCTGCATCCTCTCAAGCTTCTCCACATCCCTTTTGAATTGTGGAGCCCAGAACTGGATGCAATACTCCAGCTGCAGCCTCACCAAGGCTGAGTACATCGGGAGAATGACATCCTGGGATGTGCTTGAGAAGCATCTATGGATGCAACCTAGCGTTTTGCTCGCTTTACTAGCCGCAGCATTGCATTGCAGGCTCATGTTCATCTTGTGGCCAATCATGACCCCCAAATCTTATGGCAATGTAAAACTGGTGAGCTGCAAGAACTGTTTCAGCCACAGGCAACTAAAAGGTGCTGTCAGTCAATACAATTCCACTGAAATCAGTGGGAGCTACTTCCAATTACACCAACTGAGGATGTGCTCCAGTATGTTCAAAAAACATTAAAATGTTAACACAGATAGAAAAGTAATCTGAAGGGCTGATAGACAGGATGGAAGCAGAAAGTTACAGAAAATAAAAGATGAACATCATGTTTGCCCTGATTAAAGAACTTGAGGGGATGCTAGGCCCTCCCAAATATTAGATTGAACTCCGGTCAACTGTCCTCTGTCTCATTTGTGACCAAGATTTTAATTTTTTTATATTCAGAGCTTAAATGTAGATCAAGTAACACTTCTCAAATGCCAGTAATTTCAGAGAAACATAGCTGGAAGCCTAGATAAAATTAGAATAAAGCACTAAACTAGGATAAACAGTGCCAAGTCAGCATTTTGATCAGTAAACTATGCAAAAACGTATTGTGCCATTAAGGTATGGCAATCCAATTACTAAAATATGCAAAAATTTAAATAATAAACATGTACTTTGATTAGATGAGGATGTAAAATCCATGGCAATAAAGTCTACACTTAAATCAATAAAGTTTATGACAATTAAACTAGCAGAGCATGGATGTATATTACTTAAATCTGCACTTATTAGTAGTGTATTCAAAATTTACTAGAGAAATAATGTAAGTCTTGTTTTAGTCTAAAATTATGCCAAATACAAGTACCAGTTTTACCAGCACTTCAATGCTAATTAACTAAGCAGCGTATGAAGCTGAACATCTGGTTTCATCTGTATTGATGAATTTTCAATAATTTCCTTGTTAGGAAAGCAGCAAAAGTTAAAACTTTTAAAGACCTGATTTTCAATGGTGCTCCATGTTACAGTGGGCCTGTCTACACGTGCACCTGACTGCACAGTTGTTACTTGCTAAAGCAAGTACTAAATGACTGTGCAGTAACCACCTGTACTGCACAGTCCCAGTACTGCACAGGTCATTTCCAATCCTACTGTGTAGTAGCAATGAGCGGTAACGGTGGCATCATGGTTCATGCCTACCAACACTACATCACCATAGTGATGAGCTATGTTGCTGTAGCTCATTACTACAACAATGTAGCATCTCATGTAGATGCGCACACTAGACACCATTTTGCGACCAGAGTGCGTGGCAGTATAAACAACAATAGGTAGATGTTTATATGCATGATCTGTGAACGAGGTGCATTATTTATTGAGGTGTTATTCATTTGCCTGCAGTATCTTTCAAGAGTTGGCTATTCCTGCTTTACCGTTCACAAGAAGCATCAGTTATTTGCTCAAACTCCTTGGATTTCAAGAGATTTAATCTAGTCAGCTCTCCTGTTCAATGTTCACATGATGCCACAGAGTCATTGGGTGCATCTATACATTCATTAACATACCATAATTACAGCTCATTAAGTTTAGCCCCTGTAATTACAGGTAGTGCCTTAATGCACCATAACTGGCGCTATTGCACATTAGCACTGGTCCATGCTTTTTTGGTGATACTGATGTGCAGTTGACTAATTCCAGTGTGCCTTAGTGCATTAGCACGGGTTTTGCCCACTGCACTAATGTGCAGTAGAATTAGTCGACTGCACTTGAAGCGTCTTGTGTAGACACACCTATTGTCACCCAAACTGTTTTGCTCTGCCTCCTTTTCAAATTAACCCTTAGGCAGAAGACAGGGCAGAGTGGCACCTTTTAGACTGACTTGTTAACTTCATAATATCTGACAGACGTAGGAATCTGGATGGGAACTGCTTATGATTCAACCCAAATACAGGAAAGGTAGAAGTTAATTTTCCTGACCAGAGACTCAACTATAGGAATAGATAGAGGCAGTGACTACATTAACTAGTGAAAGTATATTTATACCCCTTACTAGCAAGCTTCGGGATCCTATTCTTTCCATCACTGCTCTTGAATTTAGTCACTTATCTCCTATTTTTACTAGCTCTATTGTACTGCATTTGAAAGCAAATTAGATACATACATGTACATACATACATGTGTGTGTATATATCAATTTGGACAGATCCTCAGCTACCAGGGGTAAACTGAAAGCCTCTCATAGTTTTTATCAACTTTCAGTAGACACTCCTTTCCACCCTAACATACAACTGATGTAAATACAAACTCAGTTTCCATGTGCTGCTGGTTGCCATAAGCATTTAAGATGTAGCTACAAGTTGCTATACCAGATCCTATTAGCTTCTGTATAAAAGTCAATGGGTTTGGTTACTGTTTTATTAAACTCTGAATGGTTAAAGACCTATTTCTATGAGAGAATGTCACTGGCTGAGGCTGTTCCAAGACCAGCTAATCAAGCTCCTTCAAATTCAAAACTTCATCATTCATTCCCCTGGCAATCTACTCTAAATGCAAAAAGCAAAACCCTTAATTACTCCAATTCTTTTTTGTTTTGACTGGACAGGAAAAAACAATGGTGCATCAAAATTCTGGTTTAGGGGGTTTATTATATTTTTTTATTTAACATCTACCTGCCACACCCATAGCTTTGATAAAACATCAGTTCAGAAAAAACACATTTAGAGTCTAGTAGCAATAAAACGGGCAGTTTTCTTCCTTGTATTAACTTTTCTATCAAAGCATTGTTCCACATTGAGCAAATAGAAGGATTATACTGTTGAAGTGGAAATGAATGAAAATGCAGTGTCTGGTCTGAAAAGAGCTCTGTTGTAACAATTTGTTGAATACATCACATATTACAGCATCTTAAGGGCCACTGCCAATTACATAAGGTGGCTGCTGCCCAAGAACACATACCTTGCTTTCTAATTTATGACCCTTCTGCTTCCTTTATTATCCCAAATTGACGAATTTTCCTTGATCTCTTTCTCTTGCTCCAGAGATCCATTCAAAGGTGATTTTCCCAAATGAGGAAGCAAGTCTTCAGGCAGATTTGTTTCTTTGTGTTTTAGAAACTATAAGGCTAATTTATCCCTCTGCTTGGAGGTGTGATGTCTGTTCGATTGCCTTAGCCTTTTTTCAGACCCTTGTCTATGGCCCTTGGCAAGATTTGTGACTCCTCCTCCATGTGCTCTCTCTACACATCAGGCAAGTGAGGCCATCTCCTCTAAAGCCTGATCAGTGGTATCCGATTGCTCAAGGGCTTAACACAATTAAAAGGGATGTGTTGTTTCTTTCCTCTTAGTAGTTGCTGTTAGCCTTATCCCCATGTTTCAGTGAGTTTTCTCCCAGCAGGAAAACTGCCTGCTGTGGAGTGCTTTGCTGCTTTCATAAATCTCTAATTAGGCTGCTATCTGATTTAACAAGAAGTCAATCCTGTCCCTAGTCATCTTGAAAGCTTTACAAATCTTTGCCTTTTGAAGCCTCTCTCCCGTTACCCCAGAGAAAGAAGGAAGCTCCCCTTTTCTCCTGGTCTTGACAGCTTTTTCTAATATCTCTCCTTTTCTAAGAAGTATTTTAAAACCCTACTGCTATGTATTTTAATACTCCAAAGATATGTGCATGAAATCGGATCAGCAAGAATGTTAAGGGCGTTTTCTTGATTGGGGCTGGATTCATAATTTTGGTATGGTTTGGAATTTAATTTAAGAGGAGCAGGCTATTTTTCAAATATGAGGATCTCCATTTCCTGATTTGTGTATGTATGTGCACACACACACGTACGCATGTGCCTAAACACATATATATGGCTAGTTTCTGCTAATAAAATCTGTCAATGAAAATTCATGATGTCGGAAAAAAAACCAGAAACAAAAAACTGGAACTAGCTAATACCTTTTCACTTCAGTTAGAGTTTGATCACCTGTTCTGCAATATAAAAGTGGGGTGAGGAAGGGACAGGGAGCATAAGGTCTCTGTAATCTGTTTGAAAGCTGGGGAAATGGCTTGGAAATTGAGGATAATGCAACATGAATGTTGGCTGGTTTTTCCCCATAGGTTTTTAAAAGGAAATGTAAACATTTCCTGAAGTCTAAAAAGATCATTCCTTTATGTATAACACAAGTGGGATTAAAGGACAAGACACTTGCCTGATAACAACAGTTGAAGCAGTATTAATACTCATGTCAAATCACCAAAACCTACATTAAAGTAATGGTCAAAGGCTGACTTCTTTTGTGATTTATTTCCCCAGGGAAGCTCATCTCAATTACAACATATGGCTGCCAGCAAGCCCCAACATTTTATCCAATTTTCAGTTCAAATGACTGAGACAGCAGGAAGTTAACTTGACTTCCTTGAGGTCACATAGTGGCTTATCCTGCATGACACTGAGCACCTCTCATGATGTGCTGAGTGCTGTGAACTCAATGGAGGTGCTTCACCCTCATAGGATTAAACCCACAGATAAGATTAAAAGGCATGCTCTAAGTATTATCCAGGAGTATCCTTCCTTCAAAGAGTACTGTGGCTCTCTGTATCATGTCAACCTTTTAATGCTACTATAAGCATGATCACTCAGCTGTGAAATTACAGTTTTTATTTATATATAAAATAGCCACTTTCCCATGAGACATGAACTTCATAGTTTTTCATTTCTCTTTCAAACAAGAAGGGCTTGCTGTAAAATCACTGACATCTAATTTGAAAAGAAAACTATTTAGAATAAAAGGAGCAAAAATATTAAATTAAAAAGTAAAAACTGGAAGAAAATCACTATGATTAATGTCATTTGACATTTAGTAGAATAGCCTAAAGCTTGATATAAAGTCTCACTGAGGACCCACAGATACAATCAAAGAAAATTCAAGTAGTTAGCATGTTTGAAAAATCATGGCCTCTAATATTTGCCATTGCTAATGCAGCCTCTCACATTCCATGTCAAAAATCATTAAGAAAAAATGTACTTTTTTGGTGGGCATTAGTTTCACCAAATGCACTGGTACAAAAAGGAAATGAAACAACATATTAGAAGGAAAAGGGCAGTGAAGTTGGTGCACTGAAATCATGAGGCCTTTCAAATTTACAGGACACCATCTCAGTTTAATACTACACATAAAAACATATAGAAAGATCAAAGAGCATCCACAAATATATACCAAATCATTCAGGTTTTCATAGCTTTACAGAATATAAATAATATAATTGTCCAATCTGACACTCCCATATAACAGTCTACAGTAATTCCACCAGCGTTCCATATTATTCAGGCAGGGTGATGATACAGGACCATGGGAACTCCAGGACAATGTCCCCACCCTGCTCTCCAAAGTCAGCAGCGCTCCTGCAGGCAGAGGCAGAAGCAGAGGCTCATGGCTAGTGCACTGTGCCACTCTGCCTCCCCACCAAACTGCCCTGTGCTCCGGTGATTTCCCTCCTCAGCCCAGTTCATGTACCTTCTCACCTGGCATGGGGCCATCTGGCACCCTCTTGGCTCTCAGCTGCAGCACCTGAAAAGAATCATAGAAAATGAGGGTTGGAAGGGACCTCAGGAGATCATGTAGTCCAACCTCCTGCTCAAAGCGGGACCGTCCCCAACTAGATCATCCCAGCCAAGACACAGGTTGGTGTACAGGGGGCACTGGGCTCTGCACACCCAGGCACATAGCACAGCCAGGCGCACAGTTCCGCTACCCCCCACACCCATCCTGCCCAGGCAGCACATGTAAGCAACAGGAGGCCTCTTGCTGCTGCTGCCACTGCCACAGATTAACCCAGCTTGGCCAGGGCTGCAGTCCCAGGGCAGAGCCCAGAGCTACTGCCCCAAACATAGGCAGCCAGGGGGGCGGGGGGGAGGGAAGCAAGACCCCCGCTGTCCTCAGGGCAGGGATCTGAGCTCCCCCACCCTGTCCCAGGAAACCACATATGCATGTGTGCGCATGTACACACGCACACGTGTGAGCAGCCCACACTCACAGCAGTGCTCTCAACCCGCCCTTGCCCCAGCCAATCCCTGACATTTCAGGACTTTTGCTTCAATTTTCACTAACTGGCCAGGATGCCAGGGAAGCCTAGGAAATCCAGGATTGTCCCAGCCAAAATGGGACATACCATCACCCTATATTTAAGCCCAAAAAGATAGTGGTTGAACTTGAACATGTTTGTTCAAAAGACACTCAAAAGCAACGATAACTACTTTCTTTAGTGAGATGGTTTAGTTGTTTGATTACCTCCACTGTTTAGGAATTGCATTTGGTATCTTATATGAATTTTTCAAATGTTAGCTTCCAGCCACTGTATGTTGCTATGCCTTTGCTTGCTGGACTGACGGGCCCACTGATGTCTGCATAGGTTTCCTAGAACATTCAAATCTCCTCTGAACTGTCTCCTTGATAAACAAGATGAAGGGCTCAGGAAGCTCAGTCTATTTTAAAGGTATGCTTTCCAGATACTGAAGGTTATATCTGCACAACAGATTGCTGCTGGCATAGAAGTATGTGATCCAGATGTCTGAAGAGGTGTGAGCCCTGACCAACCTTAGTGGTGCTGAGAGATACAGTTACATGAGCAATGCTGGGCTTTTAACTTGTATGGCTTGTTTTGTTCATGGAGTGGATTTGATGTGGTAGTACGAAGCACAGCTTTAGCAGTACAGCTGCATCCACATAAGGAGTATGTGTATGCTGCATTAATGTTATGCCCAGGACACTGCTGCAAAGCATATTCCAACCACTTGTTTCTATTTCCCCTGCACCAAACTATGGAAGTAAAATAATGTACCCAACTTATAGCAGTACCTTTTTTCTGAACCTCCCAAAGTATCTTTCTTTTGTTTTGTTTTTTTAAAGTGAAGACATCAAAAGTAGATGCAGTTTTATAAAAATTGAAACAAAGATACTAATACTGTTAGAGCTGAAACAGCATCTGTGCATTGATAAGAAAATAGGAAGATATACCCAATATCTCACTTTACTCTGATTTGAAAGCTCAGATCAGGAATTCTGAAACACAGCAGGACACTTGACTTTTGGCTTGACTTTGCATGTCAATACACAGCACGCTATCCTACAGTTTGCATCATTGTTAATTTCTGAGAAAGAATGCAAAGTAGAAAGTAGTATTGTAACATTTCTCAGAGAACTGAACAGTTTCTTTCCTTTAAAATTTGTGAGCAAGGACTGTAGAAGGCTTTCCCAATTTTTATCCAAAAAATTATTAAATCACTTGCCTGGCATCCTTTTTACAACCCTTTCTTGTAAATAGGGAGACCCTAGGTGTAAGTCATCCTTTTGATCTAGATCAGCTATAACATTGTGAAAGGCAAGTTAATCAACACATTAAAGACTAGAGTAGTATTCCACTTAAAAGCTAATAGTATTCAGCTACATTCACAACACTACAGAAGAACACCTAAGAGTGGGAAACAAAGGAGGTTTGACTGGAGTGAAGTGTAAAGTAGTCAAGCAAACAAACAAACTGTTGAAAAGTTGCCTTTTGCTGGCTGCAAAGATAAGCTCACAGCAATGAAACACATACTGTAGTAATATCAACGTCTTGTGTAACACCATCTAGCAGTAAAAATAATTAAGAGAACCTCCATGACTCCACCTATTAGAGTTGTATGAATGCAGTGAGTAAACAAGGAATTTATTAAATTGCATCAGCCCTTTAAAATGGCTTGTGCTCTACACCAAGGTGATGGCAGAAAAAGCTGACATTTGTGCTGCACATATCTTACCTACTGTTAGGTACGTTGTACTATTTTCAAACAGTTGACAAATAAAATTGAATGTTTCTCCAAAGGTCACATCTATCACAGCTTTGTATTTTCTCATTTGATTCAGTATATTAGGGCGTTCTTATTTATTCCATTTTACCTATTTGGGGAATCCATTTAGGACGATTGTTTTTTATCTGGCCAGAATCTAAATTTTATTTGTTTATACAGGTGAATGAATACTTCACAGTGCACAACCATTCATCAGGCAGTTTTGGCTCTCCTTCTGTTCATTATTTGTTCATGCTAAGTTTGTGTTTTTCATAAATCTGTCATTTGAAATTTAAGATAGCAAGAACTATTCATTCATCCTAGACCACTGGTGGATTTTTGGCTACTGCCTGCAAAACCATAGCTTAACAATGAGAACTGCATGGAATAAACAATAGAACTTGACCAGCATCAAATCTATTCAAGTCAGTGCACAAACAGCTTGGAAATAATAATGCTTTTGGAGAGGCAAAGTGAAGCTGGTTCATGTCCACATTCATAGCTTCCTGAAAACCCAAAAATCTAGCTCCCTAAAACACATTCTCCAGTTACCTCACAAAATGTACAGCCTAACTAATCCATGCTGTACAACATAAAAATCAAACAGAAGGAATCAATGTGAAGAGCTCTCCTCCTTTGTAGATTGGATAAATTTATATACAAAAGGAACTTTTTGAGTAATAAATCTATTTTTCTGTAATAAGCATGTGACAGTTAAATCAAATAGAGTTTATTTTCTGGTAACAGTTACTTTATGTGGATCAGTATTATACAACTATTACATGACCAGGGTAAAATCAGTGTCTGATCTTTTCAAAGTGGGGGGCACTGAGTGCAGTTCCGTGCCGTAAGATCTGGGTAGTCAGATGCTTCTCCTCCCCCAAGTCCCATCTTATATTTGGACTATAATTGGCTATTGCTTGAGGTGGAAATGACCAGTGTTACTGTTTGCAGTATTTTTTCATATCCTCACCATTTTTCAAAAATTAAATGCAACTAAAACCCACCCCTAAAAATTAGCCACCACAAAACAAACCGTTCATTATTAAGGCACCAACAAAGAGATGTAGAAACATATGATAAAGGTCATAGCTAGACAATTTGAACTTCTTGACAGAGAAGAGCATTATCTTATTTAGACATCTGTCAATTATTGTTATCTCTCAACCTTTCTGATGATACAACCATTTTTGGTTCTTATTGCAAAGGCTTGTTTGACTACTGATGTGGATCTTCTACCCAGAGTCTCTTTTTGCTGCTCCTATTGTAACGTGCTGAGCTGAACTGAAAAAAGAAGAGGATTTTGTTCCAAAAAGGACAGTTTGCCTTTGCACCAGGACTTCTTAGACTATATATAAGTACCGCTTGGGAAGAACAAGTTCTGCAATGAAACTCCAGGTTTCTATAAGCCAACAGAGATGGTAGGGAAGAATAGGAAGCCACCCACTGCGAGTCTGTTGAGATGTCAAGCGTGCCAAAGAGTGTATCAGCTAACATTAATCCTGATGCTAGCCCCTCAGGCTTGGAAAAAAAATCTTTGGAGCACCAGTTTGATAAATTTGCTAGAAATGGGTGACAAAGGGAGAAGTGTAGGCCAAGTGACATTTCCAAATGTAGCAACCTGTTTCTTTTTTCCAATCCTGCAGAAAGCATGTCTAATGAAGTCTATGGAGAAAACGTGGATTCTGCTAAGTAACTGCTTATAACCTCTGGTTTATAGGGATTTTATAGGATTAAAAGTAAACGGTTTGTGCAGAAAACTGAAAAGATGCAGTATGACACATGGAAGTAACAAAAAAAAAAGATCATGTTTAAGGAAGGACAGAGTTTGGGGTGACTCAGGAATGCAAGCCAAGACACGAACTGCTGCTGTCAGACTTGACAACCTCAGCATGTAGCTCTGGCTACTCAACACGCTTTATATCAAGACATCTTTTCTATAACTCTGCTTGTATCTTTTGCTGTGTAGGTTTTCACTGCCAGTGTCTGGGTTGGAGCACGCACACATTACTTGCATTAGCACCATGAGAGTCAACATTCCACAGGTCTTCAAGTCACAATGGCCAGGATCCTCCTTCATCTTTTTTTGGCAGGGGGGAGAGGGTGGATTTTGTTTTTGTTTCCTTTTGTAGGAGGTCTGATCCCTATGAGTTACCTTGATGCATGCCTTTTTGTTCATTAAAAAATTAGCTGTTAGAGTGGCAGGTTGCCAGCCACTTCCTTTTTGAAATCCAGCATTCTTTCCATTTTGTATTGGTGCAAACATTTTACAGCCACAAATGCCTTCTTGAGAGAAGTAAACCTGTGCATCTTTGGGGTCTAAAAACTAAACCCGACTTCCAACTATTACCCCATCTCCAGTTTCTCACTTCAAGGCCAAACCTTTGTGAAAGTGTGACAACCAAGCTCCAATAACAATGTGTGACTTATACCCACGTTCTGGACACCTGTACTCACACCTTTGTCAACCAATCAGATGAGGGCAAAATAATCCATGTGACGTGAAAGATGATTTTGAGCATCAATGAAAGCTGGGCACATCTCACACTACTCAGTGAGAATTTGCAGTGAAATCTGCAAATTTGGATAGAGTTAACCAATGTGCTATTGAACCACTTAACATTAGTATAATTGGAGCTGGCAGATAACACTCCAGTTGATCATGTCCAATGGACACAAGAGTGGCTATATGCAATGTTTTTTCTTACTTGTGGGTGGTCACCTGTGGAGTCTCAAAAGAAAAATCTACTACCTGACACCAACGGCGCTGTACAATATGGTATTGTCCTCAAATTTTAGTAATATGTTGTTAATCCACTTTACATCATTAATAAAAATGTTAAATAAGACCAAACCTAACAGTGATTTCTGCAGCACTCTGTTACACAGTTTCCTGCAGCTCAATACATGACTATTCAACAATACAAGTGTTGTGGTCCTTCAATCACTTTGCAATCTATGCAATTCCCATGGAAGTCAACTTTGAATACATTTTGAATGCAACACATGATTACATTTTAATCAAATCCAGAAATCTACAGCATTCTTTCACATATTAATTTTCTAGCCAAATAACCTGGTTTACTGGCACACTTTACTTTTTATAAGCTCTTGCTATTTATTGTTGTATAGGGAGCCTCATTCTGATATTATCTACAATAAACAAACTACATTGGGTGAAATCCTTTTCTCATTGAGGTACATGGGAAAACTCCCACCAACTTCAGAGCCAGGATTTCACTCACTGGCTTTAATCGGCTTACTTCTGAACTACACTGGCATAAGTTTGAGGAAAATCTGGCTCACAGGAACATGACTCAAATCAGATAAAATATGCATGCACATATTTAGTTAAAAATACAAATCACAATGGGTTTTTTTTGTTCTATTTATAACCACAGAAGTAAAATATTTTTTCAGTTCTTGCTGTAAAGAAAATAGCACAATTAACTAATGAATAGGCTTAGTTTTACCATAATTTGCAGTGTATACATGAAGAAATAAAAGAGAAACGAGGCTTCCTTCAATATTATATTGGTTTTTGGTAAACACTTAGGCAATATTCTTTTAGTACAGTACAATTTGCTAGCTTTTATTGCATGCGATAAATTAATAGCACCCACACACTGATTTTTATTGCCTCAGGTAGGAAGATCACAGCTTTCTAAATGTAACTGAGTAACTGTAAATTACTGTTAACAACTACTTGGGAGAGAAGGGAACAGAAAAGTCTCTATATTGATAACCAGTTTTATTTTGCTTTTGTGTTCTGAAGGTGAGGCTTTTAAATTTTTTAAAAAGGATTTAGGCTGCTTTCATTTTAGTTTTGCTCCTGTTTAACCTGAAATACCTACTAAACACTACATTTAAAACCAACACCAAGAAGGCTTTCTTTTTAAGTAACTTAATGACAAAAAGAAGAATATTAATTGGTAATTTATTTGTTAAAGCTAATTTATCAAGTATATACATGATAGATCATTTTGAAATCTTTTTTTTAAACCCAGGATTGTAAAAATAACCCCAAATAGACAGATTTTTAAGTGTTGCCTCAGGTTCATTTACATGGTTTCCATAATAATAAATTGATTGTCTTCATAAATACAAACCTTGCCAATTGTTATAGTTCTTGCTTATAGTGATATAGAAAATCCATGTCAGATAGAACACCTCCAGTAAAAGAGGGTGTAGAGTGATACCACTGCTAATTTGATCAACATGAAAACAATTCTTGTAAGAAATAAGTTAATGAAAGGGTGAAAGATAAGATCTATTAGCCAATAAGTAAGGACATTGGTTTTAAGCAATAGCAGCTGGTCTGATGCTCTCCTGGCCTTGTGGCTTGTATATAGAAGACAAAGGTTCTGAATTCTGCACTGCCTTCAACTTTCCTGAGTGAATGTAAAAATAACTGTATCTTTTCTGGTATGGCACCTAACTTGAATGGGAGTAAATAATTAAATGTACATGACCATAAGAATCTCGTTCAAAGGAGCAGTAAGGAGAAAAAGCATGGGGAACCAGGCAGATAGGGCGGAAGTAGGAAGGAAAAGGGAGCAGAGACATAGGCAGGAGGGAGATTATATAGGGCTTCTTTGGGGAGAATAATGGGTTTGAGTTTTATGCGATACAAAAGCCCGCAGAGTTAAGGTGCTGCAGCTGATAGTGTTATGGCATGATGGAACAGTGATACTGAGCAGCAATACTGCAAACACTTGCATGTGAAGACAGATAAAAGATGTTAATGGTAACAAGGTAGGAACAAGATTTTATTAGGGACGATAAAGTAAAAAGAGGAATCTTGGTGGTATTGTGAACGATGCAATGAGGAGTTTCTATATAATAAGACTGACCCTGAGAGTCAAGGACTAGAGCAGAGGCAATAAGATGAGACATAGCAGAGATAAAAAGGAAAGATGAACTCAGTTTTGGACAGATGGCATTTGCAGTGGTCACTGCTGAATGTCCCTGACAGAGTTGAAACTGTCCCTAGAGCACAGAAGAAAGAGAAGGGACTCAAGGCAAAACAAAACTCTGGGAGTCATGAAAGAGTTGGCTAATGCCCAGCACTTAGAAGGGCTGATGTTTGGACTTGCATGGCCTCTAAAAATTTTACTTCCCTTTGTTGGACCATGGGCTTGGAATGAACAGTATTTATTTTACTGAACGCCTGGTCCATTAGATCAAGTTTCTTGACCCCAGCTGACCTCTATACTCTTCAGCTCCAGAAGATGACGAAAAATTATCCCTCCAATACACCCAGTTGATTGTACAATGCTATAAATGTCCAGAGGGGCAAGAGAAAAAAAAAAATCACTATTTCATTTATATCTGAAAGCATTGGATTTTATTATCTTGTGCTCTCGTAGGTACAAGTTTTATCCAGCCCTGTTAAATAATTGAAAGCAACTGACTGTGACAGCCAAGACAGCAAAGAATTCCAAAAGATGGCCTACATGCTATGAAATTGCAGATCCTTTCCTTTGTCCTCAATGTATTAGCCATTAATTTCTTCTAGTGATCCCACCTAGTGTCATATGGCACTACAGAAAGAAGAGATCAAGCACTAGTCTTTGAAGGTATACAACTAATGCAGTATGACACACAATGACCTAGATTTTAGTTTTTAAGAAAGGGTTCTAATTAATGTTTTCATAATTTTAATAATGTAGCTTAGGTCCAAAATAATGGCTGGCTATTTAGAAAATACGTCCAAACCCGTATTTTTTTCCAGGGGTACAAGTGGAAATACTTTTCCTGTCTATGAGAATAAGATGAATTTCTTCACTCAACTTCTCCTTCCCCCACAATTCTTTCAGTACTAGTTGCAAGCACAACCGAATGGCACTAGCATATGAGAAATGGAAAGCAAAACTAATACAGGGTTTTCCCCCCAAGCAGAGATAAAGAAAACAAACCATGTAAAGTAAGGAAAATCCAGGTGTTGAAATTTTTTTTTCAGTTTTGCCATAATAAAGTAGAATTAGTGCCACAGGTGGTGGTATATTTTTAGCTATCTGGTTAGTCTGGCTGTGTTTAACATGTATGCTGTGTTTTAACACACACACAACAGTATTACCCTCATCTGCACAGCTGCCAGCCTTTTTTTTCCAGGATAATAAACATGGGAAGAACTGACTCTGTAGTCTTTAGAGAATTACTCTACTGTTGTTTCCAGCTACAGCAAGTTTTCTGACAAACATTCAAAACGAGCAACTCTTCTCATTTTCTCTAGCATTTTTTTCTCCCTAAAGGAATTGGCTACTATTTTGTACCTTTCTGTTATTGAAAGGAACAGCGTTTCACTGGCTAGCCTGAAACCAGAGAAGTGCTTCTTTTACAATGCAGAAGCCACAGAAGTTCTGAATCTGTTCTGTACTCCCAACAAATTTGGTGAACCTCACCATCTGTTGTATTTGTTGCAAAGAAAGACTGACCTTTTTTGTCTTTGTATTAGATGCAAGTAATTACTTGACTCAAAAGACATGTAAGCAGAGAGAACCTAACTTCAGTGTTTGCAGATTGGGTCTAATTTCCATAGGCAGAACAGTGAGCACTCCACACCACTTATTCTCTAAGTGGCAGGTATTTTACTATCTAACCAAACTCCCATCAATGAATATTTGAGTTCAGACATCCTGTCACATACCAAAAGCATGGTCTTTTTTGCAGTCCTTTATCATTTACCTGGCCTGGAAGCAGCACTGAACACCGTGTATCAAGATGATCAACAACAGGCTAAAGAGTACAGCTTTCTCTCCAGCTATGACCTGTTATGCCCAATAACCATTATCTTCTATTATGGATAGAAGGTAAACACAACAAGCTGTCAATCACTAATTCCCTATTAACCCATGCAGTATAAAAACTTCCATTTTCATATGCTTTCCTTTTCAGAGAATAATTATGAACTGAGATTTCTAGCTAACAAAAACCTTGTAGCTTCTCTGAAACTAGAAACTTCAGAGCTTGTTAAAACTGGAAGTGAGGCTAGTGCAAAGTTTGTGCTATGTAAATCAGTGCTGATGAGCACTTAACTAATCTGTTTACAAAGCAGAGCTGCTGGGCAGGCCTCAGTGATTTTCTATCAAAGCAAAGTACCATTCTTTATGGGCATCTGGTTGTCCCTGAATAGGTAGTTTAAGTATATGCTCTTGCTTCAAAGAAAGATCAAAGGCTTTATTACTGCTAAATGAGTGCATTATTTCCACTTACTACTTTCTTGTTTGCAATGTGTTGTTAGCAGCACCATTGCAGGATATCCTCAAGATCTTCTTGTTTCTCTAAATGCACTAGTTCCTTACTAAATTCTTGTATACATTTTTAGAAGTTATGTAGCCTAAAACGTGTCATTGATCATATAAACAGATAGGATAGCAAGACATTCATAAGTGAATCAACACACTTATTCTACATAAATGGCAAAAGAACAGAATAAATTGTGAGTCTACTCAAAAATCGTTGCAAATTCTAAGATGTTTGGATGCAATCTAGTCACAAAAATCTGCTTCTCATTTTCCCTGCACATTTAAAAGTTGCAAAAAGAAAAAGCTGTTTCTAAATTATGGTGTAATTTTTTTTTAACATAAGCTTCATTTCACCTCTGTACATGAAGAGGATTGTATGGGGCCTTTTCCCCACCTGCTACAGAAAATAAAATTGTGCTGTGGGCCTTTCCATGCATGATTTCTCACACCTTTCCATAAAAGGACTTTCCCTAAGTCCCTCTCTCTGAGTTGTTTGGCTCACTACTTACTCTACCTTGTTTCTTCTTCACTGAATGCCACATTCAGTGAACAATGGCTGGCTGGACTATTGGGAGCATGTGCAAAAACAAGTAAAATCTAATGTTATTTATTTCCACACATGGTGGAGACCTACAGCTAGACCCATATCTCAGAAACAAAGGCTGGCTTTTCAGAAGAAAGTCCATTAGCATGTTCCAGGCAGCCAGGGTCAAGTCAGATAATGCTGCCAAAACTAGAGGCAGGGGGCTCCAAGGAGAATTTGGAAACAATGGTGTGAAATTTACTGCCTAAGTTTGAGTACCAGGTGGTACAGTATGGGGTAAGAACTGCTCCATGCTGCCCGAGCCCACCAGCAATATCTAAACATACCTATGGATGAAAAAGGGTCAGGCAAATTGCAAGTTCCTCTACCTTCCCATGTAACAGCAAACCTCCCCCAGTTCCCTAATACTCCTCCATACAGTGCTAGACAGTCTCAGTGTTTTCCCTCCTAGCCTCTGTGAACAGAAATGTTGTCAGTGGGGGAAGGGAGGAGAGATGGAAGGGACTGAAGCTGGTCCATGAAGTGAGACAGATCGACAGAGACCCTGGATCTGAAGAGCAAGTCTACTTAGGCACAAAGATGTGTGTGCTCAGTGACTGCAGTCCCTCTATGAGTGCAAGGGAGAATGGAACTGGACATTGTAGGAACGCAGCCAGTAACCTCAGACCCCTTTACCTATTAGTTAATATTATTTTCTCAGTTTAATTCTGCGGTTTTATATTTTGTTGACTCCACTGCTTAGCTTTCATAAGTTTGGTTGGTGGGTCCACGTAGGGAAGTTGGCTGTCTCCATCCAAGACTGAATTTGCACCAGTGCAATCTAGTTTGGTATAAGGCCCTGACATAGGACAAGGATAAAACACCACAGGCTGAACCATTCCTCCTTCCTCCCACTCCCCTTTCCCTCCTCCCACCAAGCAACTGATACTGAAAGACAATCAAATGACTTTGCAGAAAGGACAATTTATTTGTATTAGCTTTTCAAGCAGCCGGAGAGCAGTTTTGCTTGTTTTATTTAGCAGTTTTTTGTGTATCCTGGCAGGGAAAAATGATAATTATTATTGAGCACTGACAGCATATGCAGTACTGTACAAACACAATGATGTAATGATATAACACAATGTAATAACCTCATTTAGACACATACCACACAGGTAGACAGCAGCAGCTCACAGGAATGAAGGAGCCTTTGACCCAAAAAATTAGTTAAAAAACCCCACATCAACCAATTTCAAAGCCTTCTACCTATCCAGGGTTATTCAAGGTTGACTCAGACACAGGCCCAAGACGCCACAAAAATTCAAGCCCATCTTAAATCCACATATCTGGGACACAATTCTTGACTAGAAGTGAGAGACTGAGAAGACTCTTCTTGGTACTGTCACTTCTTGGGAACCTTTATGCTGGCTTTGCAAGTACCATAATAAGATGACATGAAGAGTTTAAAATGACACTTACAGTAACATGCAGTCATCCTAAATCTGCAAGACAGTTATACACGGACATGGCCAAGGCACTGAAAAACCTCAGCCAAACGACACTTATATAACAGGAAAAAAAGGTTCCTGGCCAAATATACACCAGTACACACTGAGGCATGAGAATAAAGAAACATGACATGGAGATAGCAGAACTAGAGGACGGTGGCTAAAGATAGGGTGATGTAGAAGTTAAGAGGACAGTATGTCTAGAGCTAAGCTGCTTTCAGTTAAACTGCTTGACCTAGATTTGTGTTTTACTCTGTTTGTACAGTGCCTAGGACAGTAAAGCCCCGATTCTGAATGGAGCCTCTAAATGTTACCATTATACTCTGACAGTAATTCTGGGACATTAGCCTGCCCGGATTCATTGCACAACAATTTTGCAAGCTAGATCATGGAAGCTCTAAGGGCATTTCAATACTGTAGTCTGGTTAGGTAGGGCTAGTGAGGCTACCACTAAGAGTTTAGCTGAGGCAGCATAGATCTTAATGCCAGTGGAAAAAAAAAAATCTATGTCCAGCAGCTTGGCTAGGTTGCTGCTGGTGGTTGAGCTACCTAATTGCAAGCTAGTTTGGAAATGTCTATACAAGTAGTCCTCAACCTTTGGCCCCCCCAGACCAGATGAGTGGCACGAGGCTGGCATGCACGTTGAATGAAGCCCCTACCTAGCCACACATGCCAGGTTTGGGCTGAGACCAAACCTGGTGCCAGGATTGATCTCTGGCACCCCTGTGCAGCCTCACGTGCCAGGACTGGGTCCAGTGCACAGGGCCACTTCATCTGGCCAGTGGAGTTACCTACAGGGCAGGAAATTCAGCAGCAGGTGAGTGGCCACTGTTTCTCAGGTGCCAAATTTTTGGACCCGTGGGGAGCCCAGTGAGGCAAATGACAGCTCCAGGCTATGCCCCTGGTCTACTACACTGCCAATACAACCAGCAGCACACATAACCTAAGCCCTTTGGAAAAATGCCAGAAAACTAAGCAGGTAGAACGTGATATTCAACCCAAGAACTTGAAAGTACCAGCCTCTGGGCTTCTCTGTGCCATCAACGGGCCATTTGAGGACTGCCACAGTAAAGCACAGCACATGGACTCTATGTATGCTTCACCTGAAAATAGATGCAATACAGCTGCCTCAGTGCAGTGCTTGCTTGGGGCATGCCAAAAAGTGTACCCAAAACAGAAAGCTGAGTGCACATATTCAGAGCTGACTTCAGGAAGCACACTCTTTTGTACTGCAACATGAACAGAGGAAGTCTTCTGTGTCTTGTTGCTGTGCTCCCTAGAGCAGTCCTTGACAATGTAGACATGCTCTCTGGATTACTTACTTAGTTCAGCTGCCTGCCAAGACATGCACCTTAATTAGCTGTCAGGCTTCTAAAGGCATCAACATTATAAATGCATGTAAGACCAACAAAAGGTGTTTCTGCTAGTACATAGTAGAAGTCTGTCTTTAAGGAAAATTTTGTCCCAGCACAAAGTCTGCTCAGGCCAAACTTCACATCTGATAATTATATTTTTCTTACCTAGCTTCTCCTCTGCAGTTACAACTAGGCAGAATATGTTTCACTTGTCAGGGTTGCTATGCACTGTACCAGTTGCTGCATTATGCTCCCAAGATAGCTGCATTTCAGTTGTCAGTGAACTAATTCTGTGTAACAGTTAGTGTATAAAGTGCTTTGAGATCTTTTGAAATCAATGCAGTATATAAAATGTGAGACAGCATGCTAATGTTTCCAGATCAAGGTAATAACTATTTTACCCTGTGGTAGCCTCCTTGAGGTACTTTGCCAGTGAGGTTTTATTTATTTATTGGCAAACTAGATACACTAAATCACAAAACTAAAACAAGCAAGAAGAAAGCATCTCTCCTAGATGAAATAGGCTGTAGCCTATTACTGCTTATGCCTTTCTGAATGAGTTAGTCTTTACAGTGCCACCCTGCCCTGCCTTCTGCCTGACCCTTAAGAAGAATGAAGTCTCCAGGTCAGGATTAATGTTAATAGGGAAACAGTGCGGCTACAGGTGCAACCAGGAAAAGAGTCCAACTGCTTTTAACTATGCAGTAGTAGCTACATTAAGAAATATGGGGCCTGGCCCTGTTCTGTATATTACATACCTAAGTGGATGTAGGCAACAACATGCAATTATATTCCACCCTGCTTGGGTCCCTGAAAAAAGTGAGCACAAATGCATCTTTCTCTAGCTCATTGCTTTTTCAGGATTTTCTTGTAAGCTAGTGGGTCTCAACCTTTTTAGACTTGTAACAGCCCTCAGAAAATGCCAGCTTTGTTTGTTCTCATTTTTTGACTACAGAAACATAGTAGACCAATTCTCTTGCAAAGAACTCAGAATGATCACAACAGGTGATATTGTTTTAGACATTATGGATTCCTATTTGAGATCCCTGGGTTTATTTTGTGAACCGTACTTGTGCACCTAACAGTGCTAACACTGTGTGGCACCCCATGGTACCCTTGAAAAGATCTCAAGGTACCCCAGAGTGCCATGACACTTAGCTTAGAATAGTGTTTCTCAACCAAAGATAAGGGCATGTTACAAAAGTATGCGCATTAACATTTTCTTTTTAAATTTGACTTTAACAAGGTGCAATAGGATCATACTTTGGCACCTAATAGGTGGAAATAGGATTAGGCTCCTATCCTTACGTTGAAGTTGTTTATAGGTTTCAATCTACCATGAATATGCACTGAATGAACCCCCTGGTGAATGTACATCTAGGTCAAGATTTAAAAATCTTAAATCTATTCAGTCTACTAGCTACATAAAATAATTCATTCTCCATCAGCCTGACAGTACCAGCAAAAATTACATAGTTTCTTATTTAAAAACATTCACACATAACTGTACCAGTGAGACTGGAGACTTGGCAGGCTGTGACAAATAAACCATATGAAGCGACAAATCTTTCCAAACTTCAGGATATCAGCAAAATTTAAGAGATTGGTTATACACCTGTTATGTTGTTACAGTTAAAGGCAGGGAAAGTCTTAACTATTGTAGGTATAAGTCTATCAGAATAAGAGTGTTTATTCTAATGTGTGGGTACTTAACTAAATGAATCCTCATGTTGTGTAACAGCTTTTTAGTTTCACATGGTTTATACTATCCACTGAAGCTTCTTGATGATTTTAAGAATCTGATCAGCCCCCCAAATCCTGGCTCTGTCCTTGAATTTTATCACACTATAAGACACCCATGCCCACCTCAGCAGAGGTGTTTAAATCTCCCCAGGAGGCAACTTTCTGTCTTAATACAATGTTATCAAGTTTCTCTAATCAATCTTAAGTCTCCCTTCCCCCTTTTTAATGCAGGGATTCCTGCGTCAAACAAACTTCCTGTAGAGAAGTGAGGGAAAGTGTCAGTCAAAGCTTTGAGGGACAAAAAAAAGAAGGCAGGAGGAAACAGGTACTAAGCCTAGTAATCAAGTTGTCCACCACAGGGGCATTTCTGGGGAGTTGCAGAACCTTATTTCCTCAGCCTTGCACATCAAGATGGTAAAGTAAAGTAAAGTAAAGGAAACACTGGTAACACCTTGTGTAATAGTACAGTAAATAGAAGAGGAGCTTTCTTTCCTCCACGCCAATGCCTGACATTATGAGAGGCCTTTAAAAAAAAAAAAAAAATCAGAATGAAATCCTGGCACTGTTGGAATTAATGGGAAATGTTTTTGCCACCAACTCTGACAGACCCTGAATTTCACCCACAACACCTTTAAATATTTCCTTTTGTTCAGAATGCCTTTTCTTCCTCCAATGGTGTGTAAAGATGCAAATAAAACTGTGGAGTAGTGGAGTAGTACCCTGTTCCATTTCTGGATAGAAAGCTTCTCCTGTTAAGCAACTGTTTTCTGATCATCATTTAAAGACATGTTGCAATGCATAATAAATAAAGGAAGGCTGCTTTGGATACACTTTTCTAAAGCAAAAAAAAAGTCTTAGCTTTATTGGGTTCCAGTGTTCTGTTTATCAATAATGCATTCCCAGTCTGAGCAAGTATGATGGGAAGAACACTTTAATATTCAAACTAATTTAAAAAAAAGTTCCTTTAAATTTCCCTATGAGACATTTACAAAAATACGCAGCTAATTTATCGTACCTAATGTGTGTGTATGTTCTGAGAGGTCATTAGCACAGAAATTTGACAGTTTACCACTTTTCTGTTTTAAATTGACAAATTACAGGTTTTAATGCTTGCTATTTTGCAGACACTAATTTAGTGCTTTAACTTGAGTGCAGTAGGAATTTATCCCCCCGCTTGAGGTTTTACAATTTTACAGATAGTGTATGTAGTTCTAGTATGGATACCATTATATTCAGCTTTTTAAAAAACTATTTATCTATCTAATAATAAAATATTGCCTTTTAGAAATAGCAAAAATATGCATTCTAAAATAAACTGTTACTAGAGGTATAACTGGTAGTTCTCGCCATAATGAGACCCTTTTTAAAGTTGTTCATAACCTTGTCAAATTAACTGCTTGGACTAGGATTTTACCTGCTGGCTATCTGCCTCCAGCTGATTTTTTTGGAAAATTTCATCTAAATTGTTTCAGCCTTTTCTGAAAATAAGTCTTAGAGAAAAATTTGCAGAATGTAGGCAACCTTTCCTTTGAATCGCTCTAAGACCCCCATAGCTTTGCAGTAGAAACTCTGGACAAGTTTTGTGTTGCCCCTGTAAAAATCTGTCCACATTTCCTTGTTAAAAGCCTTTGGGGGGGTGGGGGGGAGTCGTTTGCACATGCTCAGGGGCTGTCTTGGTCTTAGCAGCTTACAAACTCTAAAAAGATATTCTGAATAACCTTGCTTAGTGTGCTTCACCTCAATGCTAAATAGTGTGCAATGGTCTTTGCAAATGCCATCCTCACAGAGCAACTAAGAATGCTTCTACCAACCCAGGACTATGGGACATTCCAGATATTCTCTTTAAAGATTGCCCTCAGTGCTCCAGGCTGAGCTAGGATAGTGTCTGGGGGGTTTTTTGCTTCCTCATTAGCTCCCCTGCTGGGCATCAAGATAGCATGAAGGAGAATCAGCCATGTGATTCATATGTAGCGGAGGCACAAACTAGACTACAGTCTTCCTATAATCCCTTGCTTCATTCAACACACACCTTTCACCTCTGGTAGCCAATGTGTTTTCAGTAATATTATGCCTATCTATACTAGTGATGAACTAAAGACCCTTAATAACCCGGAGCTCTATTTTGGTACGAAAGGATAGGAGCATATAAACAAGTCATCATGAGACAAGTTAGAGTGTAAGTTTATATTATGACAGCTACTCCATGGTAACTAGCTACACGCATGCTCTTACAGCATAGTAAATGCAAGGTAACTTTCTCCTCAGTTAAAGTACAGTAAGAACATGCAGACAGGCCACTACTACTATGGAGCATCAGAAGCTATATAAGTTCATACCCAACCTTAGCTTGCAGTGACTTGTTCATGTGACCATACTCCAAAAATCATCTTTTAAAGGCAAGTAAGTTACCAGTATTATTTGAAGAGTTTTGTATGAAGTTGTGAAAATGTACAAGTCAAGTGTCCACTATCAATTAGTTTTCAGAGAATTCTCCATACACATATGGTGCTAACCCATGCTCACAATTGTATTAATTGCATATGCATATTAAATGGGCAACTGTATCCATAAAATGTGGAAAGTAAGCTTATGAAATACATACCTGACCATTAAGTCCCCAATTCAGCAAATATTTATGCACCTGAGAAGTTCTACCGAGGTCCACATGCACATACATAAAATATAGCATGTATGAGCCCTTGTAAGTTCAGGGATCAGGGAATGCTTTGAGAAATGAATATCCAAATATGCCACTTTACACATTTCATAAGAAGAGTTATGCAATGCTTATGCAGGATGCTTTATGAAAAATCTAGTACAAGATTGCATTAAAAACCCACAAACAACTTTATAGCAGGCATTTAGCAGCACAGATTTTTATTTGACTTCAAAATAATGGGATTTATTTAGATTTATAATATTGCAGTAATTACTTAAAGCAATGTACATTTGTTAGAATTTTTAGTAGGTGCTATTTATCTACTTTGAAAATGTGCAATAGGGAATAAGAAAATATAAAATTGGGTTAGCAAAATATAATAATAGAGCTTTACAAGAGAGTCATACATACCATGTTATTTGAGCTAAGTCTATCAGTTAAACATTTTGTAACAGCTTTCCACTTACTTACACTCACTGAGAAGTTTAAATCAGGAACACTAATATGAAGGAGAACTCGACCCACTTTTAAGACTAAAAGCTGGTATATTTAAGAAAGAAAAAGTGGGAGGAAAATCCATCTCAGATGCATTTCTTCTTTGTTAGAGTTTTCCCTTTTTCCACAAAGACCTTCATTTTTATTAGGAACTAATGAAAGCCAGTTTATCAGTAACACTGGCCACCAAATGTTATTCCTTTACTATTTAAGACTCAGTTTAACTACTTTGTACAATTAATAGCCATAATGTCAGGTGTTTTATATGCAAAGAATTAGGTACTTAATAAAAAGTATTTGCTTGTGAAAATCTTACCATGCTTCTTAAAAAACTGTTACTGTACAGCCAAAACAAACAACTCTTTTTTCCACCAATCAAATGATGCAAAATCCTGGAGTTTGCTGTGACCTGGACAACCAAAAGCAGAGAGATCTGCATGCGATCGGAATCATGACTTGTGACCACTGACTAAACCCAACTATTTCGCAAATGACCAACAAGAAGGTTCCAAAAAAAAAAAAAAAGCGTTTGGTTTGCAATAGTGTCCGTTGCTGAAAAATAGCTCACAAGTTCTCCTCCTCACGTAAAAACTGGAACACGGCT
>NW_017729005.1:7786897-7794731 GCF_001723915.1 Gavialis gangeticus
AACTATTTCGCAAATGACCAAAAAGAAGGTTCCAAAAAAAAAAAAAAAGCGTTTGGTTTGCAATAGTGTCCGTTGCTGAAAAATAGCTCACAAGTTCTCCTCCTCACGTAAAAACTGGAACACGGCTGAGAAGTCTTTCAGGGCATAGCCCTTTGCACACATCATCCTGTAGATCTGATGTGCTAGAGATCCCAGGGGAACTGGCGTCTTAGTGTTGGTAGCAGAAATCTGTGCCAGGCCAAGATCCTGAAAATAAAAAGGGGGAAAACAAGGATGTAAACAGCATGCGAGTATGATCAGTTTACCCTCCACTGTACAGAGAAATCAACTGCCAACAAAATGCAGTACTAATGCCCTGGGAAAGAATGAATCACCAACTCAGTGTTTTTCAATGGCACTAGAATTCATTGTGTAAAGCATGAAACCTTCTCCAGGAACGTTGTAAGATTCTAGGCCTCTGTGCACTCTGCTAAGATTCTAGGCTTCTATGCACGCTGAAAGCAAAACACAACATGATGTATTATTTTTCCTTCTACAAATCTCTTTGAAGTACAAACCCTATCTAAGCCATTCACTTAAACATTTAACATTGGTTTCAGAACACAAACATAATTTCTATGCATGAGGTATAGGGAACGTATTCTTCCTAAAAGTAAAATTAAATGAAGATGTTTTAGCTGATGTGACTTCAGAAGAAACACAAATCAAAATAATCTTTTTGGATTCATAAAGAAAGAATTCTAGAAAGCATATTCCAAGGTTTGAAAGGTTACGTGTTCAGTCTGAAAAATACTGCAGTCTAAACCAGTGGTTCTCAACATTTTTGGACTCAAGGCACCCACTGGAAAATGCCAGCTCTTAGTTTTCACTCAATTTTTAAATACAGGAAATTAAGAGAGTGCTTGAAAGAACTCAGAAAGACCACATAGTATCAGATTGTTTTTACCACTATCAATTCCTATTTGAAAACTCTGGGCTTTCTTGTGAATCATGTTTGCACACCTAACAGTGCTAACATTGTGTGGCATCTCATGGCATCCTTGATAAAAATCTCAAGGCACCCCAGGTTGCCATGGCATCCCAGTTGAGCCTCACTGGTCTAAACATTTCCTAAAGATGTGTTCATAAAGAGGGGACTTCTTAAAATCAGACACATTCATTTTAAGGATTCAAAATCACCTTAAAGAAAGTAGGATTTTTGTGTGTGATATCATTTATTGGACAGCCTGCATGGTTGGGATAAGGGTGGATGAGCTTTTTAATGCAAGACATTCTGCATCAGGTCTTAAAAGTAACTAATTTTTGATAAAGTTGTAAAATCATGTCATGTGTTTAAGAACCATGAAGGATGACAAAATGACTTTTCCCAACAATAAAGATGAGTGGTGCATTTGTTTTTATACTAAGAGAAATAACACAAAATATAACCGAAAGTCTGGCTGAAACAAATTGGTATGGACACTCCAACTAGTAATAAGTTACAGAACCAATGGGCCCACCAGGTCCTAGCACCCTTCCTCCCATATAACTTTTATTTCAGTAAAATATTGCTAATAAGGTGCTAATAAAATTATATAGACACAGAAGGGAAAGACTAAGAAGAGTGTCAGAGAGTTTTTGATTAGTGTGAATGAATTTAAAATCAGCAGGGCCTGATGAATTTCATCCAAGGTGCTGAAGGAATTGGCAGAAGAGATCTTGGAGCCCTTAACAATAAAAATTTATAAAGTTGTGGGAGACAGGCAAGATTCCAGGTGATGGGAAAAGGACCAACATAGTGCTTACCTTTGAAAAAAGGCAAAAAGGAGGGGAATTATAGACTGCTCAGCCTGACTTCAGTATCCAGGAAGCTACTGGAGCAAATTAAAACAAAGACATTTTGTAAACCCTGAGAGGAAGAAACGTTGATCGCTTGCAGCCTGCTTGGATTTGTTGAGAATAAATCATTCTAAACCAACTTGATCTCATTCTCTGATGAAGTAACTGGTGAGGTGGATAAGGGGAATGCAGTGGACACAGGATACTTGAACTGTAGTAAGGCTTTTGATAAAGTCCCAAATGACATTCTCATAAACAAACTGGACATGTGTGGGCTGATAAAATTACTACAGGGTGAACTGATAACTAGCTCAATAGGTACACATAAAGAGCAATTAAAAAAGGATCAATGTTGGAATGGCAAGGGTCTTCAACTGGGGTTCCACAGGGGTCTCTAAGGTCCAGTGCTATTTAACATAGTTATTAATTATTTAGTTGCTGGAACAGAGATCAAGCTCGCAGATTACACAAAACTGGAAAGCATTACAAAACTAGTTTAAAGGACAGGAGTAGAATTCATAAGGGCCTTGATAAACTGGAAAGATCAACAGGATCAAGTTCAATGCAGACAAACCTAGCATGCTGCACCTAGGGAAAAATAATCAAAAGGACAAACAGAAGAGGGAATATGACTGCTGATTTATACTGAGACTGTAATCCACCAAACCCTTAGATCCTTCCCAGCAGTGCTACCACCAAGGCAATGTGACAATCTGAAAAAAAAAAAAAAATGCAATTTTGGGCTACCTCAATAGGGGTATTAGGTATAAGACACAAAAGGTGACAATACCAGTCTGTTTGGTGCTAACTAAGCCTACTCTAGAGCATTATGTGTAGTTCTGGATTACATATTTTAAGCAGGATATAGAGAAGTTGGAGAGGGTTGGGAGGGGGGTGGACAATGATAAAGGAGTCAGAAGGCACACCATATGAGAAAAGGTGGTGAGAACTTAACATATTTAGTTTGGAGAACAGGCAAGTATAAGGGGGGCATGATAGCAGTCTCCAAATATGTGAAAAGTTGCCATAAAGAAGAGGGAGAACAAATATTCTCTCCTGCCACAGACTGCATCTGCCTGGTCTCATATAGGCGCTCTCTAGTGACTTTAGAGCACAAACCCAGTTCTGGCCATGGGGTTTGTCCCCGGGGCCTGTGTGTTGGGTCATGTACACCCCCGAGGGAGGCCCCAACCATTGCCTGCCATGACTTGATCTTCTTCAGTGGTGGGGCTCCCCCTGACAGATCCTCGCAGACCAGGTGCTGCCCTATGTGGGTGTTCTTGGGGCTCCACCTCCCCTACACCCCAGCCATACGCCAGCCCTCAGGACAGCCGGATGATGGGTCGTTGGCCTGTCCCTTTGATGTTCTTGCCTGCTCTCTTCTCTCCTTGCCCATCCCTCGATGCCCCTTTACCCTGGATGACTGTGGGGTGTGGCACCATCCTCGTCTCTGTGTCTGCACTCCCTCAGCTGCCTCAGCTCTTCCTCTTAACCCAGGGTCACCTGGAGGATCTTTCCCTGGTCTGGGCTCTGTGTGCCCTCCGAAAATAACAAATAAAAAAAGGAGAAAAAAAGAACAGTCAGGGTACGGGCCTCAGCCCACCCCACTCATGGATGTGGCATCTGTAGTCCTTGGGATCCCTCAATGCCGTCCTCCCTGGCCTGGGTGCCCTGCTGAGTCGGGCAGGTAATTCTTTTAATGGAGCCGGGACCCCTCCTGGGGTATGCCCCCGTCTGGCCCCTGCCGAGCTGCCGACACTGCCAAGGTGCAGCCCGGGGAGCAGCTTCGCCTTCTGGCTCCAGCGCTGCTGCCCCCGCTTCCACTTCCCCACCACCAGCTTTTAAATTAGCTGGGCGGTGGTTTTTGATGATATCATCTGCCGGCGTCGTTCCCAGCCAGCAATAAAAGTGGCTGATGAACCGCGTCAGCAGCCCTTCTCAGCGTGACACTGTTTCTCCTGTAAACGGTAAGTGTGCCCTCTTCATTTCTTTCTTTGGGCAGGTCAGCCCTGCCTCAGGTCCCACCGTGGGAGGGTGCTCCAGGGCCTCCGCTTGTGTCCCCCTGGGACAGACAGCTGGACACAAAACAATGGCTTTATGTTGCAGTAAAACAGATTTAGCAGGAAAAGCTTCCTTACTGTTAGAACAGCAAGGCAGTAGAATAATCTGCCCAGGAAAGTTGTGGAATCTTTGCACTCATTCAGGGGGTTGGACCAGGTGACTCCTGAAATCCCTGCCAACCCCATGACTCTACGATCATATGAAAAAAAAGACATCACACCTAGTAGCAGGAGCACAGGATTGGGAGTCAAAGTTCTCAATTCTATTCCTGCCTCTGCTACTGACTTAGTGATAGCTGCAAGCTTCCTTTTTTTATATCTGATAACTTGAGTATAATGGCATTTATACTCTTCAAACCCTCAAAGCTAGTTTTTAAATCTCTTATTAAGAATGCAGAAGTTTACACTGAAGGGCACAAATGGGTTTCAACCACTGTCCTCACTTGGGGATTAATTATAAATTTGCATTAAACCGGGTAGGACATTTTTAAATGCCATCAAAATCCCTGCCCACAGGGAAAGCTTTGTTTGTTTGTTTGTTTGTGTTTTGTTTCCTGGCATTTTGGGTGGAAGAGCTTGAAATTATGGACAGATTCTCTTAACTAATATCTTCAAGTTGGACAGTCTTTTTTACAGTATTTCCATGTTCTACAAAAAATATGATTTCCTTTGATAAGCTCCAGTCGCCTTGCACACTTTGCAATTTCCTATGTCTTGTTTTGGTCAACCTGGCATTGTTAGTATCATGACTAACAACGTACTGAAAATGACCCTAACTCAAAAAAGAAAATTGTAATGATACAGCCTTTTATCTGGATGGGCACTAGTGTAGATGGGCTCCCAAATCCTTGAGAACACATTTACTAATCTCAATTATTCCAATCCTATGAATTCTAAGGAATCGCTCTTTTTCATAGGCAGAATATTCATAAAAAACTTATCATGACCACTTGCTTGAACAAGTACCTGCTTGAAAGTTGCCAGAAACACGAACTGCTAATTGTTGAAAAGGTATACATATCTAGGACAAAGTCAAACAAAAGGCTATATGTCTCCAAAATAGATAGACACTTCTGACCCAGCTGTGTAAGAACTCAGAGGAACAGCTTTGCTGCTCTTTCCAACAATATGCGATTCCCTGAGCTCTGAAGTAGCATGAATGCTGTTACAGAACAATGCAACTCTAAAAGTGTATGATAATCTTCAGCTCATAAGATTCACAGCATCTCTCCTGTAGCTGCTTGATATTCCCTGAACACCAGCACTCCCTTTCACTAAACAGCACGTAACAATGTGCAAGTTTTCTGAAAAAGTGTCTGCCAGCAAATACACTCTTTTCTTGTCCAGTCTTTGGCAAAAGCAGTCCTAGCCATCAGACCTATAAGCACTATTTTCCCCCTAGCAGTTTAGTTCAGCAGCTCTCATAAAGGGTTACACTCAAATATGTCAGCCGGTGTTACAGTCCTGTCCACTGAGTATGTCTACACGTGCATTTGATGCGTCACCAGTTTACTTACAGTGAGTAAATGGTTCCAGACATGTATCTACATGTGCAGGGAAGTCGGAGCAGATTTGCTGCAATCTGCTCCTGCTTCCCAGGGCCTTGCAGTGGACCTCTGCTGCCACCGGGGGGAGCTCCAGCAGCTGGCAGCCCTCTTCAAAAGCCATCCCCGCTCGCTGCTGCTTAGCCAGCCACTTCCCTGGCCAGGGGCAGCATTCACAGTGCAGGAACAGGGCAGGACAGGCCAGGCTCCTGGCAGCATGTGCTGTCATGGCTGCAGACCCCGCTACCCCCTCCCCTTCTCCTGAAGGCCAACCTCTGCTGCTGCTCAGCTCACAGCGCCCAGGCTCTGAGGGTGCAGGGCTCTTGGAATAGTAGGATGAGGAGCTGCCTGCACCCCTGCCCTCCCTGCAGGGGTCTTTTCTGGGGAGGTGCCCTGGGGCCAGGCCCCTCCCCCGCATGCCACCACTAGACCTTGAGCCTGCCCCAGCTGCGCATGTGCAAGAGCTGTTTGTGTGTACAGAGGGGTGCCCAACCCATTATGTCCAGCTACTGATGATGGCCATGGTACCCCTGGTGAACCTGTGCACCTGGCATGGGACCTTGAGCTACAGTGGTGTGGGGGGCAAATCCAGGCTGGCCTGCAACCTTTGCCACTGCCTAGAGGGCTACCTGTGGCTGTGCTACATGTCCCTGCCCCCTGGTGGGCCTGCATAGCTGGCAAAGCAGACACTGGCCTGGGCTCCCCAAGCTGCTGGTTGGAGTACAGCCGGGGAGCTCAGTGGGACAGCCAGCTACAGGCTCCAGGGGCCCTCCCCCAGTGACTTGTCACTGAGGGTGCCAGGCCAGGGTGGGGGCTCAGGCATGCCACCTATGCTACTGTACACAGCACAGTTGTGGCCTGGGTCCCAGGGTGCAAGGATGTCCATCAGTTGTTGCATAAATGGCATGGACTTACAGACACTCCCCGAATGACAGTTATGGTTCGTGATGGCAGCCCACTGTGTGTGGAAGACCTTGACCTTTATGTGACACTGCTGTGTCAACCAGTTCCGCCTATGCTCCTGCATCCAGCCTGACAGCCCCTCATAGATACAGGCATTGGAGTGCCCACTCTGCTTGAGCTGGTGCTGCACCTCTGCCTCACCCCACAGTCCCACGAGGTTGCCAGTCTCCTCCTGCGACCAGCTGGGGCTCCGAGTGGCAGGCATGGATGAGGATGTCACCATAGGGGCTTCTGCACTAGCTCTCTGGGCCTCTGTGCAGTGGTCCTTGCAGTGCCACGCCTGCACAGTTGCCTGCAATGCCCAGTGCAGGGGCCTGGCATGGGACCAACAGCTGTGTAGCTGAAGCAATGCTCTGCAGCACCTGCAGGCTCAGGGCAGGCTGCTGGGGGTGGGCTGTGGGCAGCTGGAGCTGGCCCTGGCAGCCAGAAGCTGCCTGTAGCTGGGGCCGAGGGCCTGGACAGTGCAAGTCTGCCAGCTGTGCAGCACTGGGGTGCCAGGCAGCAGGGCCAGAGTGCAGGCAGGCTGGGGCAGCTGGCCTGTGGCCTGTCCAGGAGGACACAGGGGCCTGGCGTGCCCTCATGTTCCCTGCTGGTGTTCCCTAGGGCTCAAAATGCCTGCAGGCTTTTAAAGGCCTGAGGCAGAGGCTGCCATAGAGGCAACCCAGTCCTGGAGCAGGAGAAGCTCCCAGCCTGAAGCCCTGGGGCTAGCCTCCAGCCACCCCTACCCCCACCCCCTGCCCCAGAAGAAAATTTGCTTCTGGGTTGCATCTACATGTGCGTTACTGCATAGCAACTAATCTTGAGTAACTAACTGCAAATGCAGGTATCAAATTTACTCACAATTAGGGGTGTTTACTATGCAGGATGCATGTGCACATATAGACGCATGTGCTTACTGCGTAGTAAACTATGCTATTGTGCAGTTAAGTATCTCATGCCCAGTGGGAACTGCTCCCAGTTTCAGGAGCCAATCTGCATGCCTCAAGCTGAGCCTTCAGGCAGTCTTCAAAGAACCGCATGAAGGATTTGCATAGTTTCATTTGCCAGAGGTGAACTCACCAGAGAAGAGTTTCTTTGGTAAGTGGTGCTGCTGAGCAGCATAGAGAACTTTTACACAAAGACTGCAAGGGCTGTATCAAGACTGAAGGAAAACAAATAATATTAATCTTAAATAGCTACATAGATCACGGAAAGCATATAAAACTGCAGGGTTTCAATTGGTATCAAAACTATGTCATTTCTGAACAATATTGTTGCAGGGATTTGTTTTCAGAATGTCTTCAGATAAAGTTGTTCTGATGGGGATCTGGCCCTTCCTGACCTTTCTGTTAAGACAATTCCAGAGTACATTTTCTTGTTCCTCTTCCCTCTTTGGAATTGCACAGTGTCTTCCAGATGTCTCTATCAATGTCTAACATTTTTCTCCTCAACTTAGAATGGGGGGGGGGA
>NW_017729005.1:7795038-7798103 GCF_001723915.1 Gavialis gangeticus
CTCAAAATAAGAGGGGGGGGGGGGAGGGGAAAGAGGGGTGAAATCAGTCTTGCAGGGATTCAATACTTTTAAGATAACACCAAAATGCAGTTTTCAGTTACTACTTTCCAGTTTGGTATGAATGAGATTCTGCTACCTAAGGACAGCCCAAAGGATTGCCCTGACCTAGAAATCGGAAATACTTCAGTAAAAGGAAGAGAAATATGTGCCTCAACTATGTCTGGATGATCCATCTCAACCTTGACAAGGGTCAAGAAGAGCATAATATGAACATAGCTAATCCAAGGATCTTAAAAGGAAGACTATTATCAACACCTTGACTGTTAAGGAGAGAAGACGACTTGTGGTCTGCAATGTCTTCTCTTTGTAGTCCCTGACCTTTAAAAGGAACGGCAATTAATTTGAGTTTTGAAGTGACATCTCCAAACTAGGTCTCAAATTGAAAGAGCTTGTCTAGAGATTAGGTTACATTGCTCATTTCAAGAAACAAGAGTGATTTTCCATAAAGGTGTTTTAAAGAAAGTTTTCTGCCACCCCCACTTCCCTTCCAAAGCCAATAAAACAGTCCCTGTAACTTCATTTGTGGGATCCATGGTGGCATAATACTTTGGTAAATTGTTTACCTATCACTACATTCAACACTATGTTCATCTGAGAAGGTAAAATTTTATGTTGTGTTCAGGCAACAGCTACTTTGTATTATGTTTTTTTTGGATATACTGTTATCTTTTCCATTTCCAAGAATGTCCACTTTACCATAATTCATTCCAATTCTCTTTTACAGCAAATGTGTGCTGTGTATTTTACAGAAGAAACAGAAACATAAGTCCTGACCCAAATAATCTGCAGCCTAATTTGAGAAATGACATGGCTAGATGAAACATAGAAAAGGATAACTTCTCATCTCAAAAAGTCTTTGTACAGACTCATAAATGGACAGCTCAGTACAAGGAAGAGGTCACCACTGCACCAATTTTTACTTTGACTATTTTGTATCTGTTCAGCAGTAGGCAATGCTATTTTCCTAGCTAAATGCTTACTCAGGTAATTATTTTATCTGCATCAAAGAATGTGTCCCTGGAGGATTGTTCAAGCAGCACTAGAGAATCTATTGCCCCTTCTTCCTTTCCATTTTGAGGTCTTGAGAAAATAGAAAGTAGTCTGACATTTCTGTATTGCTGAAGGCAAAAAAGGCTCAACTAAAGAGGTAAACAAATCTGACTATATCATTTTCATTAGGAACATGCTTGTGTTTCAGGAAATGTTCGCTTATCTACCCTTGATACATCACAGATCAGAGATTGGCAGCCTGATCAGTTTTAGTGACAGAAATTAAAATTTTGATGCTGGATAATTAAGTGCCAAATTAGTTAGCTAGCTCAGAACAAGTCAGCATGAACACAACCTTTTCTTTTTTGTTTTCCCTTTCCTCTACCTTATTTCCTCTTCTATCCATTCCTCTTACCCCCAATCCCCCTTCCATCAGGTTCTTTGGTAACTCCCCTTTTCTCCCTCAGTGTATGTTCCCGCCCTATTTTATTTTGTTACTCCTCTTGACATATACTGTACATAATACCAGAGTACCAAATATAAAAAAATTGCCTTGAAATTGCACCTATGAGACTCTCCTGCCTTGACAGCCCACTCACTGCTGTGGTATCTCTTCACCCTTGTCTTCTACTCTTACTTACGTATATAATGGAAAAAGCAAACACCAAAGTAGAACTGAAATGGACTCAGTGTCACTTTGCAACTCTGCTCTTGTTTCTCTTTGTCTTGTTAAATATAGGGTAGGGAATAAAGGGAGGAAGAGGGTAGTAGGTTTGTTTTGTACTGCTCTGTAGCTGCTTCTTTCAGGGTCTTGAGCAGGTAGGGAAAGACTGAGTGTTTAATTTATCGTAAAACTATTTCAGTCCTGCAAGATACTCTGTATAAACCCCATTTCAGTTAATCTTGAGATAGAGAAGCAAAAAATGCCAATAGGCCAATACATTGTGAAATACATCGAAGTGGTTTAAACAAAAATACCATCAAAAACAAACAAACCTATTTCCAAGCCCTCTTTCCCCCTCTCCCCCTCACAGATATGTTCCCATGTTGTATGGATGAGAGGTCTCAGGCAGGCACAAGGGCCTATCTTTACAGATAAACTTATAACTTGAGTATGAGTACATAAGTGAGGGCACAGAGACATGAGCACAAATGATTTAAGGAAGAAAAAGCTGGGAACCGAGAAAAAATCCATATGAGATTTCCATTCTGTAACTCTTGCTCCTCCAGGAAACAAAGCTGCTGTGAAGATACAGATCTCCAAAATGCATAAGCAAGCCCCAAAAGAATGTGCTCTGCACAGCCCAGCTCAGCCCAGCCCAGCCCAGCCCAGCCCAAACTCTTGCCACAAGGAGGCTACAGAAAAGAGAGATGAAGAACATGCAAAGGAAGCAGGTTTCATATGACAGTTGAATGAAAAGAGGCATGGAAAGACTAAAAGGCAGGGAAAATACATCCGAGGAGAAAATTAGTTGATGGACCAAGCAACAAACAAAGGAAGTTAGTTGTTGCACTGAGAACGGTTTGGAGAGGAGCAAGATCGGTTTGGGAGAGAGACCAGAGAAAAAGGAAATTACAGTAGTTAGAATGGAAAAGTTTTCACTCACATCATACACGGAGCTGCTGCTGGTTCCTGGCAGCCAGAAGAGAAAAACTACCTGGAAGTTGCATCAGTTTCACACTGCTGCTCCTTTCCTAGCTGGGGCACTGGAGGATGCAAGATGCATAGTTTGCACACAACTATCTGATGCATACACCAAGTTAAACCAGCGATGGTCCTTGTTTATCTCTAACATTAGATCTGCACTCAAGCTGAAGGATGCATATTTACTAAAAAGAAGCCCTTACTCATTTGCTTCTGTCTGTTAGATACAAACCAAGCTCACCAGGTTGCCAATGCTCTGAGGAAGAGAGAAGCCTTCACATGAAATGAAAGTCTCTTTCACAATCAGGACAAATAATCTCACTACTGGGGAAGAAGAATTTGATATGGGCACTCTTAACTTTTCTATTCT
>NW_017729005.1:7803103-7831872 GCF_001723915.1 Gavialis gangeticus
GCATCTTGCAAGATGCATAGTTTGCACACAACTATCTGATGCATACACCAAGTTAAACCAGCGATGGTCCTTGTTTATCTCTAACATTAGATCTGCACTCAAGCTGAAGGATGCATATTTACTAAAAAGAAGCCCTTACTCATTTGCTTCTGTCTGTTAGATACAAACCAAGCTCACCAGGTTGCCAATGCTCTGAGGAAGAGAGAAGCCTTCACATGAAATGAAAGTCTCTTTCACAATCAGGACAAATAATCTCACTACTGGGGAAGAAGAATTTGATATGGGCACTCTTAACTTTTCTATTCTGAGCTCATGCTGAATAAGAGATAAAGTGCTGGGAACACAAAAGAAAGCAGACACACTGGCATATTAGGTCAGAATAGAGTCGAACCAAAGCAACCAGGAGATAGCACAACTTAAGCGGTGACAAAATTCAGCATGTGGGTCTGTAGTAGGCAGAATTATTGGTTTGGTTTTTGGTTTTGTTTGATTTGGTTTTTGTTGAATCCCAAATAATATTCCAAAACATTTTTAAGTAGATCTGCAAGGAAACCTCTCATTACCTTCCAGTCCTACAGTGAGGTACATCAGGAAAAAAGCTCACAAAGTTGTGGAACACCAATGTTACTGTCCACTCTATAAAGATACAAAGAGCACAAAGTCCTGTGTAGGAATTAAGAATGTCACCTCTGAAAATATTTGATTAAAACAAACTGGGTGCATCTACTTATGCGCTTTACCGTAGAGTAGACTAATTAGTTCTGCAGAAAAGAATCACCATCGACACGGGTGCCAATCTTAGGGCACCGTGCATTAATTAACTCTAGTTTAATTAGTAAACTAATTAACTCCATGATAGTACTACCTTACTGCGGAGTAAGTAACTGCACTGAAATGCATGTATGGACGGTGACAAGGGCTGGCTTGGACATGTGGGTGCTGAAGTGCGGGGGTGGGGTGGGGGGGTGGTTACCTGATGCCTAACCACACAGCTCCACAGTTTCAGAATCCTTGTGCCCCAGCCAGCCTCTCTGCTGCCTGCTGCCACCACTCAGAGCCCAAGGCTAACCCCCCCATGCACTCTGCTGCTCTGCCCTGGCTCAAAGTGCTGCTATTCTGGGTGCATGTGTAAACGCTACACCCAGGAGCAGTCTGGCTCAAAGCACTCCAGAGTTTATTGAGTTGCATTACTTGCATGTAGATGCACCCACATTTTTTTTTTAGTTAAAAGAACAATTTTTACAAAAAAAGTCTTATCACAACATAGGACGGAGAGAAAAGACCTAGATTCTAAGCCAGTTTCTGCCACTGACTTAGGACGTGAGTTTAGATGAATCAGCCTCTGTGGCTCATTTTTTGCCATTTGTAATAACTTCAGACAAGTGTTCTAGGTCTTAAGTCAATCAGTTTTTGCAATGCACTTTGAGACTGTCATATGGAAGATGCCTTGGACCAGATAAAAAGTTGATGCAATTCAGGCCAATCTGACTAGGCATGTCCACATGTGCAGGCATGTGCACTTGTAGCAGCTCCAACAGAAGTAACACAAATCTGAGCCAGGGCTTTTTGCCTCAGCACACATGCCAACATGCACTTTGGTGTGAGGCAAACTGTCCCACTTGGGGCAAAATAACCCTGCTTAGTTCCTCCCAGATCTGCAGCCAGGGGGAACTAGACGCTGAGGCCAGCACCTGTGCTGGCCCCAGCGGTACAAAAACCTGCCCTGTGCCAGCCTCAGCAGTATAAAAAGCTGCCCTGGCAAGTAGTTCATTCTCAGGAACTTCTGGAAAGTGCATGGGTCTACCGACGACGCATGCAACCTGCTGTCTGGTCCAGGAGGTGAAATCTGGTTTACCTCCCTACACCTTTGCCTTTGTTAACCAGGTCCTGCACAGTGTCAGTCCCCACCCCCTCCCCCACCCCACTGGAGTTTGTTGTGGGACCGGCACCTTGCCCAGCCTCACGGCGCTCCCTGCTCTACCACCTAAGCCAGCTGGAGGACACCAGACCGGTCTGCTTTTCCAGCGCCCATCGCCGCCACCTCTACACACTTGTGTGCCACACGATCCACCATGCTGCCCTCACATCCTGCTCAGACACCAAGTGGAGGAACCTGCTTGGCAAGGGCGTGGCTGGGGCACCCTGGTGGCTGAATCTGTACTCCATCCTCATCCCATGAACCACTGGGGACCTCAGCTGGGGGCTCCTCTATGGAGCTGTTCATAGTTTCATAGTTAGTAGGGTTGGAAGGCACCCAAGCAGATGATCAAATCCGACCCTCCGCCACGCGCAGGAAAGAATGCTGGGGTCAAACAACCCTGGCTAGGTGATTATCTAGCCTCCTTCTGAAGACCCCCAGGGTAGAAGTGAGCACCACTGCCCTTGGAAGTTGGTTCCAGATCATAGCCACCCTGACTGTGAAGTGGTGCCTTCTAATGTCTAGCCTGAATCTACTCTCAGTCAACTTATGGCCGGTATTCCTTGTTACTCCCGGTAGTGCTCAGGGGAACAGGGACTCTCCAATAGCCTGCTGGTCCCCCTTGGCCAGTTTGTAGATGGCCACCAGATCCCCTCTCAGCCTTCTCTTGTGGAAGCTGAACAGGTTCAGGTCCCATAGCCTCTGCTCGTAGGGCCTGCCTTGCTGCCCCCTGCTCATGCGAGTGGCCCTCCTCTGGACCCTCTCAATGCTGGCCACATCCCTCCTGAAGTGCGGCGCCAAGAACTCCTGAGCCACCTTTTTGTTTTTGGTCACCCCATCCATGGCCCCATTAAGTCCTGGGACCTCCTGGTCAACCTCTTCCTGACCCTGGCCAAGTGGGCTCTGTACTTGACCAGGAAGGAGGCTCTGGCCAGGAAGGTGCCTGGAGACTGTGGGGCTGGCTTCTTCTCACTTGTCTGTGCACACTGCTGGGCAGAGCACCAGTGGGCGGTGTCCACTGGCTCCCTGGATGCTTTGAGGACTGGCAGGTGTGGCCTGTGTCCTCCTCCAGAGCACTTACTTTCATGTTTTGACCCTATGACCCCCATGTCATTCCTATCCATTTTTTTTTCCATTAGTTGTCCCACAAAATCAGTTGCTCCATTCATTCATTAGCCACCATATAGTGGGGGCTACTAGTTTACTGGGTGGGCCTTAGAGCCCACAACAATTCTGAATGGACAAATAGACAGGAGCTTCTGAGGTCTGCATATCTGCAGGAAGAACACCAATGGGCCGTGTCCACTGGCTCCTTGGATGCCTTTGAGGACTGGTGGGTGTGGCCTGGGGGGCTCTGCTCAGTGTCCCCATCTAGAGCCCTTTTTTCACATTTTGACCCTTTAAACCCCACATCACTCCTATCCTGATTTTTCCTTAGTTGTCCCAAAACAAATAAAAAAGCTGTATCTTTCACCCTTTGGCCCCACACAGTAGGGGCTATTAGTTAGATGGGTGGGCCTTAAGGCCCATGTTAACTGGAAGATACAAACAGACAGGAGCTTCTGGGGCCTGGCTAATTGGTATTTGGGGACGCTACCCCTCATGTCAGCTAGACTGCTGAAGCAGCCCTAAGAAGTCTCTGCACCCTCTAACCACTGCAACAGTCTGGTAGTGGGGGCTGCTGCCTGGTTGTGACCTGCTGCCACCTGTAAAAGCATTTGACCCCAAGGCTGCATGCATGGCAGACTCAGATGGGGACTGCATGGCTTTTAAAGGCATCTGCACCTCTGGGCCAGCTGCCAGTGGGCTGTGGCTGCAGAGTTGGCCTTTGTGCAGCACTACTGCCATGTGTGCCACTGCCTGGCCATCTAGGCAGCTATTGCCCAGAAGATGTTCTCAGTATGGTGGTCTGCTCTGAATTGTCAAAGCATGCCCTCCAGGCCCCAAGTGGCCAGGAGTTCAGCCACCTACAGCTGGGTCCCGGCTGCCAGCTCTGAGCAGTCTCCTCTGCCTGGGTCCTGCTACTTGTTTCACTAGCAGGAATTCTGGTGTTCCCTATTTAAAAACTGCAAAATCCCTGAAAAAAAAAATCCCAAAGTCACTCTTTAAAATACCCCCAAAATCCAAGTTCTTCCACAATTAAAACAAAAGACTACTAGATAGATATAGACAGAGAGAAATCAAATCAGTTGGGCAATGTTTTATTGATATATTTACAATTTTAAAGAAATTTGGAAGCCTATCAGTGCCTCTATCATTATAACAAAATACATTCTAAATATCTACACAGTTTGGCTTTACTTTTGGCTTTTTTGTCATAGAAAAATCAACAGATGCGCCTACCCCCTTCGCTCACCAGGATGTACAGCACTGAGATGCCAGAGTCCTGCCTCTGCCCTTCACTCTCAAACCACAGACTGCTTTCCACCCCAGTCCCATCACTCCTGACCCACAGGACAAGGTATGTGGGTGCAGGGTTTGTGGCTAGATTGTTGGGGGCACCGTGGATGTGGGGGGGCATATGGGGAGGCTGCTCAGGAGGGGTGGGTCACAGCCCCCCCACAGGGGCCACAGCTTCCCCCAACAGGGCCCACAGCTGCCCACTTGCTCTTCCCACCTGGTCCCAGCTCCCCACTTGCCCCCCCTGTCCGGTCCCAGCCCCCAACCGGCCCCAGTATCTCTCCACTCACTGGCAGTAGCAGTGGCCACTGGAGCCACTCAGGGTCTCATGGCACAGCCTCCCCACAGGGATTGGCCCTGGCCACCTGGCACCTGTGCTGCTGCTGCCACATCACAGGTGTGCAGCTTGGCTCAGCAAGGCACTGTGTGGCATCATGTGTTGTCAGGCAGCTTGGGGGTCGCTGTGGCCATCACTCAGGGCTCACTGCTGCTCAGCCCGAGCGGCCCAGAGTTGCCTGACAGAGTGGTGCTGCGCAGCTCCTTGCTGTGCCAGGCTGCACTCCCACAATGCTGTAAAGGCAGTGCAGATGCCAGGCGGCCGGGGTCGATCCCTACTGCCCCCCACCATGCTGGAGGGCTGTGCCATGAGGTCCCAAGTGGCCCCAACAGCCACTGCTGCAGCTGGTGAGTGTGGGGAGGTTGGGGGAACCATCAGGAAGCTGGGGCCAGGTGGGGAAGTGATCAGGGAGCTGTGGGAATGATGGGGGGGGTTGAGATGCTGCAAGAGGCACATGCAGCATGTACAGCGTTGGCAGCGGCCAGTGGGGATCGCGGACCACCTGCAGACACCACTGGTGTCGACAGCAGGGTGGCAAGTGGCAACCACCCACAGGTGCCGCTGACAGTGTCAGTGGTGCACCACCATGCTTAGGGGGGTGCACGTGCACCTGCATGCACTCCCTATGCACTGCCCCTGACGTGAGGGTTCATGTGGATGTGCCCACTGAAATCAATAGATATATGTGGATTTAAATAAGCTGACAAAGTGATGTATACAAGAGCTAGATTTTTATTATATGTAGACTCTAGGGTTAAATATAGACAGTCAAAAAGCCTGAGGCTGAATCAATTCAATCTTTGTAGGTTAATCTAAGCTCCATAGATTGAACTGATAATCAAGTGAACAGACATTCACTTTGATTCTGGAAATTCAGCCAGAAGGCGGGGGGTACTTGAACATGCCTCCATGCTTGGCTACAGCAGACAGCTTGGGCCAAGAGTAGCCTACCCACTCTGTGAGGGGCAGGGTTTGTAGGGAAGGTGCAAAACATCCTGGCATGTTGTGGGGACTGTGAGTTAACTTGAACCTGGAGAGGATTTGGGACAGACATTCAATAAACCAATTTAACCTAAAATCAGTTAAGCCTGACACAACTTCCATCCAGGTTTAAGTTAAACTGGTTTTGGCCATTATGAACGCAGTTTATGTGCACTGAGCTTCTGTTGTGTTACAGATTTGAACCAATTTAAGATCACTTATACCGGTTTATGTATAATGTCTGTCCCTAGCCTAGTTGACAAGGACCTTCTACTAATAAGTAAGTTCAGTATCAAAGAAAGCAAACATAGCCTTGCACTGAGACACTTTGAAGTGTAGAGTGCTAACACTAATCCATTCTGTTGTAACATACTGTAGGAGACAGCTCCTTACAAGTATAGTCACGCTTATCAAAAACTCAGCTGACAATCTGGAGCTACAGTTATAGGTACAGCATGATCCACAGACGCACAAAATTCCCAATATTTTTCACAATTTCATCTTAGAGAAAAATACCCCATTCTATCCAGAAGTCTATTAGAAGGCATATGGATAAAAAGAACTAAGCTATATAGGATATTTTGCTGGAATGCAGGTACAAGAGAGGAAAAAAAATGTTATTTCATTTTGACAAACAAGGAGACATTATTTTTTGTACTTATATATAAGGTTTGTATGTACATACCTTAGCCATGAGTGTTGTTCCAAAGCCACCTTGGTAGTTATTAGCAGAAGGTACTCCTTCCATTACTCCTGGAACAGGATTGTAAGTGTCACTTGACCAGCAACGACCTGAGCTCATATTTAGGATTTTGGCCAGCAGTTTTGGGTCAAGCCCTAACCTGTCAAAGGTCAAGGAAGAGAAGTGTTAATGTCAAAATGCACAAGATATGGGTGACTTGTTTTATATGTTAGGACCACACCATCATTTCTCTCCCTTTATTATAAGTCATGAAAAATGATAGAGTATTGATATTGGGGGTTGGGATGACCTACCTTAAATTAAAGAGCATCTATCTACCATTTAAGCAATAAGCTTTCAGCTCATGCTTTCTGCACTAGGCAAAGACCCTTCCACCTAGCAATTTTGAAAATGCAGGCAAAAATAAAAGATCCTCTGAGAATACCACTTCTCTTGCACATCAGTTGCTAAAAGGACAGATGGTATTGGTACAACTGATCTTCATATGCCTTCCCTCAAAATGATATTCTTTAAGAATTTACCAAAAACATCAAAACAAGGTTTTAGTAAATAAATAGTCATTACAGAAGTATCTATGCTACTGAATGGATGGGTATGTATGTATATGAAACAAAATATAAAGCAAGCAAAAAACGATACTGAAAAACATAAATGCTATTAAAAATGTAAAACGTTATGTTGTTCACATCTGCATCTTCTTTTAAATCTTCATTATACATTCTTGCTTATGAAGCAAGTCTGTATGGAACTGTGACATATGCTCTCTATCTATTCACAGACATGCATTATAGTTCTGGGTCAACTGCTGATAAGGTTACTGATCCTGATAAAACAAAGCTTGTCCAAGCAGAAACATCATTTGTTCTATCACTGAGCTGATGGCACAAGCTAGTGTTCAATGTGGACTTTAAAGAAATGCACTCATGACATTACTTTAAATACAGTAAGCTTTTAATCCTGTTACAATTTTGTGTTTTTATAAAAATCGAGTTGCAAATATAATTTTATGTGAACTGCATTTATATCAGTGATGGGTGCCAACAGTTTTGAGAGATTTTACTTCTTTTCCATTTCATTCTCCAAAAAGGGAAAAAGAAAGAGAAGAGACAATTCTCTCTTAATACTAACGCAAACAGAACAACATTTTTAAAAAAAAGATTTCACAACTTACTGTAGTCACATACTTCCTGCTGGGGGGGAGGGGGAAGAGGGGGAGGAAGATAAGCTAAATGCAAAACATGTTTCATATCATAATTCCAAGTCAGTTTCAGCTTCACACCAAGAGAAACTTCCTTCTCTTTGTACCAATTCTTATCTTTTCTGTGACAATAACCGATAACCAAGGCTTATGAAATAATGCTAGGAATTTCTGGTTACAGATGAAATATTTAAATACGATATTAAAGCTCATTATAAATGGAATACTGGCTACTTTAATAAGCAATATTTATTTCAGCAGTAATTCTTTGCATGTAAAACAGCACTTAATATGGTGGATCCTAAAGTCCATATACTGCTCTCTTGGCTGTCTGCAAATATTTATTTTCTATTTTTCCCAATAAAAAACACTTTTTTATATTTCTAAGATGCCTTTTAGAATTACCACTGTCATTTCTCTGTTTATGGCCTAATGAAAACATTTGAGTGAAGTCAACAAAAAGCCTCCTGCCGACTTAGAATCTAAGCTGTATTGCCTTACCCAATCTTTTCATTTTCCCTTATCATTTTGATTCTCTCAATTATTTTAAGGGTTTTTTTTTTAAAATGAAGAGGGCTCCCTGGCACCACTTCATTTTAATCTTCTGCTATAGGGCATCCAAGGTCTTAAAAGAAGTACTTTGTGACTAGAATTACTGTGACTGTTTCACTAAAATAGTCTGTACATTGGAGTACCAACTAAAAACAATGTTTGGAACATGTTACTCCTGATCTTTCACACATAGGTATTACACTCTCATCCAAACAGAGCACTTAAGTGCATGTGGGGGTGGGTGTATGCATGTCCATGTGTGCACACTACACAAGATAGTACTTTCAGCAGTAAAGCACCTCCTCGTATCATAACTGGTAGCACCCAGTAAATTCTAACTATAGCTTTTAGTGGAGTTTATGCTGTACAACCAGGGGCTGGCAAAAGGGAGAGCAGGGTATTACAAATTACATAGAATCCTAGCCCTGAAAATGAATATTGTCCCAAAAGCATTCCAATCAGTTCTGTGAACAAAATAGGTTTGAAAATAGATGTACTGTATATACTTAATATATTTTCAGCATTAAGTATAAAAGGAAAATGTAAAAATAAATTTTGCTCAGCATGGGAGAAAGAAGACCGTGTCAGTTTAAATCTCTGCTTTTCAAACTTCAATGCTCTTACCCACCATTCTCTTCAGGAGATCTGAGCTACTTTTTTTCCTCTTTCAGCAAGTGTATCATTAAAAAGAGCAAGTTAGAAGTGTTTTGCATTTCATCTTTCTGAGAATTCATCTACTGGTGCATATATAACTGACAGTTAAAATTAGACATGTATTAAAATCAGTTACTGAAGAAGTCCTCTGTCTTCCACTGTGCCCAAAGCTTGTAATGGTTTGAAACCAGCTAGAATATACAGTAATTGTCATTCAGCGAGAGTCTATCCTAGAAAGTCATGCTTCAGTGGAGAAGACTGAGTTTCCATTTGAAATCAACAAATTAATCCAAGACAGGTATCTGAAAGGGCAAGTTTAATAGGAAGCAGCTACTGGGCTCTCAACCATGATAAAATGTTATTGCTGTTTCCCTGTAAATTGGCTGGGAACATATGATATTTTCTGCATAAGAGCTCCATTGCTGTTCAAGAGATATACTGCTCAAGCTATCAAAATGATGACAGTCTGTCAGTCCCCATAATAACTTGCCACTGGATGTGGTAAGAGTATGGGTACGCGTGTGTGCATTTACAATTCCCAAAATGTTCTTCCGTATAAACAGAGAAAGCAGCCAGTCTCTTAACATTATTTATAACATAACAGAAAAACAATATCCGTGTCAAATTAATGCTTCTTCAACAAAAATCCTAAAAACCTGCAATAGATAAAAAGATCTGGATAAAACAAGAACAAAATCAGAACCACTGTTCAAAACTAAAACCCATTCTTTTAAGGTTCAAAATAATTATTTACTTTAATATTTTCACAAACTTCTCCCCACTTTCAGTCAAGAGCAGAAAGAAAAAAAAAAAGTGACATTCCATGAGAAAGGTACTTCATAAGCTACTGGCTGAATAAGGCCAAAGAATGAACGTGAGAGATTTTCAGGCTGAAATGCCCTGGATGAGGCATATGGTAAGTTTTAGATCATTATTCAGACAGAACCTTTTGAGACTCACTCATCACCAATAGAAATGTATTTTTCATTATGGATTTCATCATCCGAGTGCCTGGAGAGGACTATTAAGAATCTCACAGAGCTTGATCATGCATTTAGATATAGCCCCCATGTTGAGGGTAGCAGAGTCACACAACTGCAGAAGACACTTTATAAGACAAGGAATTCTGCCATGACGCCCCTTTCAAAACTTCCCAGGATACAGTGTACGCCCACTGCTGCAGCCTTCTTGGTAGAAATATAAAGAAGCTAAACATACGAACTGTATTATGATATTGTACTATTTTTATGGAAGTTAGTTACTGAGGAATTGTGGGTGCTACTTATACTGTATTATGAATATTTCTACCATTTTTTCAAATTGAGTAGCCCAAAATGAAAACAGCAGCAGACAGTTATTTTAGTGATTATAGAGACAACTACAAAAAAAATCTGTATAAGAAAATGAAAGAGCTGCTGCACTGCTTGAAAATGCTGCAATAGCGCTATAGCTCATTAACATAACCAAAAAGGTGTTTACAGTTTCTATTAAGCTTAAGTAAAGTGTCTGTTTGTTTTTGCAATACACTATGTTGCACGCAGACAGCTTGTCTATTTATGTAGTATGCATGAGCACATACCAGCAACAGTTTCATAAAATTAAAGAAGAATCTACATTCATGTGGGAAGGATGTTTAAATAGTTGGAGAACCTGAGGTTGCTAGATCACCACATACACGAGTTTATGATAATGATCTGGCTTATTTCTCAATTGAATATTTTGAATGGAAAACTACAGATCTGATGTTGCAAAGTGCTGAGTACCTTTTCATGGCAGTCTACATTTCATGGAAACAGGTTCCAAACTTTTCCCTTTATTATATATAGTCCTTACTACTTTTGACATTTTTAAAAATTATTTAAAAATGTTGTTATATATAAGTATTGAACATTCCAGCTATCTAGACATAAAGATAAAAATAAAAAAAATAGAAGGCCACTTGCATCTCCGTCTTTCTCTTTTAAGTCTAAAAATAATCTTGATTAGTTTTAGGATGTTTTTGTTAGTGGCCAATTTCTCTTTTATTACTGGAATTGTATCCATGTCTATCAAAAATATAGATGCAACAATCATTTTTTTGTTCAAAGAAACATACAAATTCCTAGCAGTTATAAATTGTTAAAACTTCCAGCAAACTTTCAGGCCATTAACAAACCTATATCACCTTGATAAATCAGGTTACATTTTCTAACTTTTCTACCCTAGCCCCTACAATAATTGGTTGGGTTTATCTACCAGAACTTGCAAAATTTTATTGTGTTTGAGCATTTCTGCGAGCAACTGAGTTAGAATACATGATAACAGCTACAATATAATGGCCAGATTAAAGTTGGACAAATTATATTTGATATCATGTCAATTACATGCACTTAAGCCTAGAGACAAGTAGTTAGTCATGTTAGTCTGAAGTCATGGCACAGTGGCAATTTAAAGACCAACTCATTCAGGAAGCATAAGCTTTGCCAGGCAATAGCCTACGTAGTCAGATGCTATAAAACTTGGCTGTAAAAGTAGGCAAATTATTTTGGATGACAATAATATCATATTTAGTAGCATCATATTTGAACTAGATGTCACACTGGGTTAATGCATACAAAAATTTCACCTGTGGAATTATAAGTATATAGGTACTCTCTTACGAGCTTGACCCAAAGCCCATTACAAAACAGTGGAAAGAGTCCCATTTACTTCAAAGGGTTTTGGATTAAGATCTATATAACAAAGCCCAATATGGTTTAGTATGAGGAGCAGTTTCTCCTAAAAGAATACTCAGAATAGGAATAATCAGAGGCTGCCAATCAGGAATGAGCTGCATGACCAGTGCTGTGGGGCAAGAAAGCTGGCACTCTCAAATGCTATGAAAACATGAGTTTTATATAATCCAAACACAACCAAATGCTCCAAAAAACAAAAATAAGATGGAATTTGAAAGTCCAGACACAAGCTACAGTGGTTACAGACACCAATTAGTTTTGCCTAGGATTTTGGTGCCAGGCATTTAAAAAAAGAAAAAAAAAAAAATCACCCCTAGAAATATGGAGAAAAGTATAACAAGAAATCAGTTGCACATGACTTTATTAAGTGAATGTTGACTAAAAACTGACTATGATACAAGCTTTACACCACAGTGAATTTCAATAACTGCATACAACTGTACTGCTTTTATAATAGCTTGATGCAGATATGCTTCACTATCTTACAGACGCTCAATTTTAAAATGTAAATGGTACAGGATATTGATAAACCAATTAGCACTGATGCAAAGCAAATTCCTCTTTTATCTCAATTACAACATGACAACTTAATAGGTCAAGATAGTCTAACATCTGAGACAAGGGCAATTCAATAAAACAACCGCATCTTGATATGGTAATTAAGAGGAAATGTGAATCCATTACCCTGCCTTGTGAGCGTGCACATGCATGTGTATACTTGCTTCTCAATTTAAATAATCTAATGCCCCGTAACAGTTTTTAAATTTTTTGTCAACCTCAAAGTGACACAGTGACAACATCTGCAGTTTTTGATGCAGAGTCATAAGCGTGTGTCTATAGAGATCAATAAAAACTATGTATTTATAAATTTCTCTCAGAAGCAAGGACTTCATCACAGATAAATCTGCAAACTCTATTATGCAAGTCTGAGAAAGAAAAATATTGCTAAATTTAATTAAAAGTTGCAGAGGCTTACACACAAATGATTATGAAATAAAATTTAGGAAGTGTAAATACACGCATACAACCCAAATCCCTTAAAAATGGAAGGAAAACTGCTTCTTAAGTAAACTGTTTCAGTGTTACTGTTTACAACTTAGATACATCATCTAATCAGTCCTCTTACAACAGGAAACTGTTTAAGCAAAGTAATAGAATCTACATTGGATTTTTCACAAGGAAGTATTGTGGTGAGCATGACAAACTACAGCAGTTAAGTTTGACAGGAGGGTAAATTGTCTTTTTATGATTGCATCCTAATTTCTATTGAGATATACACAAATGCTAGCAGTTTCTTTTTAGAATTTGTTTTGAACAATATCTAACATAGGCAAATAAAGCCAAATGGAGCTATGTGGAAACATAACACTGAGAGATACTCTATATTAGCTTTTGCTTCAAGTAAAACTACCTCCGTATTATCTCAGTACATCTACATATAGTGAGCATATTGTGTATTGCATCGTAATAGAGGAAACTGACATTGTATAAAATACAGTATAAGTTTAGAGGGGAAAATATAATAGTTTATAGCCACTGCAAAGAACACTCCTGTTCTCACGAGTCCTACTTTTGGTTAAATAAATGAGCTCTGTTACATTCTAATAACAGAACACTTCTAAATTTTTTTTCTGGCAGAATCTCATTTATACCATCTGATAGTTATTTTCTCACTATAGAAAAGTCAACCAGCACAGAACAGACACTGCTATTATAAAAAACCAAAAAACCAAATATGAAATCTAACAAACCTGATTCCAAGATTCATAGCTTCAGCAGTTCCAATCATACTGATAGCTAAGAGCATGTTGTTGCAGATCTTGGCTGCCTGAAAATAAATTAAATAACCAGTGAGCTCAATTTTCATGTAGCTATCTTGTAGGAATTTTCTTCACCCAACTCCAGCAGAGAATTGTGACTGAAGATATTCAGACAGCCTCTCCCTAAAGGTAACACCGGAAGAGTACTCTAGCATCAAGGCAATGGAAGCTGACCTATGGCTTCTTCACCCAGTGGGAAACTTTTTTTTTTGTTGGCCCAGTAACTCCATTTGTAATGCTTCAAATGTAGTGGTTACTTTCAGACGACACCATAAATCTACCACTATGATACAAATTAGTTTAGACGTGTATTTTAATGCATTTTATTCTGGTAAAAGAATCAGCAAACAAACAAAAAGATTCAGAAATGATAACGGCCTTAACTGTGGATTCTGGAACTAAGTAACTTATTGTGAGGTATATTACTGGGAATGGGATTAGAATGGAAAAACAACATAAGGGAAAAGGTCAGACTGACTGTATACTTCACAAGCATTACCTGTCCAGTTCCAACCTCTCCACAATAGACCACACTGGAACCCATGCATGTCAGCAACTCTTTGGCAGCATCAAACTCTTGTTCCACTCCACCAACCATGAAAGTAAGGTTTCCAGCTTGAGCGGCTCCAACTCCTAAATCAAGACAACATAAGATGCAGCACTTTTAAGGGGGAAAAAAAAAACCAACTTATTTATGTAGGCCCTGATCGGGTACAGCATGCACGTACTTACTGTTGCATGTGTGAACAGATCAAATTCATTTAATGGAGAAAGAAGGTTGAATAAAGTTATTATTCAACCTTATATTGAAGAGGAACATAAGAGTACTTATATCTTTACAGGATCAAGAATTTAAAATTTCTGAATATATACTGATGAAACATATGCAAGCCCAACTCTAAATTCATCTAAAAGGACTGGGGAGCTTTATTTTTTAAATACTTAAATTCTGAGAAAGAAAATAAGGTCATAAATAAAATGATGTGACATTCAGAATTTGAATTTTGCATCATTTTTATCTGATTAAAATAATCACCATATAATGGAATGTTGCATACCTCCAAATAGCTCTTTATGGAAAGCACCTAAAGAAGTGGCTATTTTAGCATTTAAAAACCTATCAGTATCTTACTGCTATGAAGTTTTTGGTATTCAAAAATGAAACTACTTTTTATAAGAACTATTAGCACCTTAAGCACACCTTCTAAAATAGTTTGTTTTCAACCATGCTTAAATCCAAACACAGAGGAGCCAAAATAAAAGCTTGCTCTCCAGTTCGTCAGCAGAGCTTCACTACAAATACGTTGCATGCTGCTAATCTCAAAAACAGAAGTTTGTTTTCTCCTCTACTTGGGGAAATTGAGGCCAATATTTCTATACATAATTTACAACAAAAAGAGAACTTCAAAACCTTTTAAACAGACAGAGAAAAAAAAATTAACATCCCTAACATTTGCAGTTTCCTTTCTGTAAGTATGTCCTATCTTTAACATCCAGGGACAGCATTATACCACTAAATGAAAAAATATCAAGATTTATCCTATGATATTTAGCATCAAGATTAAATGCTTAGAAAATAATTCTAAGAAAAGAATTAGAAAAGAATTCTAATGTCACTTTGAATTACATCCTTAGTCACCACCTCCACCCTCCCACCAACTTATTTTAATGGATGAAACTGCTATGTGAATTTGGCCCAATAATACCACTTGGAAAAAAGAGATTAATACCTTATCTTTCCTACTTATTTAGTAATACATCTACAAAGCTAGGCACCATAAATTTCTGTGTTATGCATCAAACCTTGGCCTATTAGGACAGTCAGCTGCAAGTAATGGCCTACTTTTGAATTTAATGTATTCAACCAGTCCAGTGTTTTTCCAAAAAGGCCAAATGAGACTATTCATTTTTCTTCCACACTGCAAATGACTTTGTTCTGCAGTAACAACAACTCTCTTCCTCAGTTAAGGTTGGTACTATGATTAACCAATTAGCTAGGATGATAGCTATTATTAAACGATTATACTGAAGTGGTACCCTGAGATCTAAGTGGGATCAGGCTTCATTGTGCTACATGTTGTACAATTACATGCAACAATGCAGTTCAAATCTTAAACAAATGAGCATAACCTTTGGGGAAAAAACCCCAAAACCTGACAAAGCAATCAATTAAATTAATTTATTAAAATTATACTCCATTTAAATGGGAAGCTCCATTTACATTTTCCCCACTAAATGAAAATATTTCATAAAAAGGTAATCAAACTACTACCAACACAGTAGTTTGGATCATCCAACCATATGTCCAAATCACTGTAGTAACATAAAGGTGTTCATGGTCTAACAGCAGTATATTAACATCAAAAACAACCATAATAATAATTCAAACAAGTTAAATAAATGTCCTTCCCCCTGTAGGTGCTAAGGATGTTTAGACAAGGAAGCTGGTATCTTTACACAATATAGTGGTCAGGGTAAAGCATCACAGGTTGGACTACCTTTGTTATGTGGAGCCCACCTCTACAAGAACTACCAACATCAGCACCACAGAATTTGGAGTAGAGGCTGCCAGGTTTTTATTTAAAAATAAAATACTGCAAAACTTTTCAAGGCATGCACTCCACATTCCTCCACTGCAAAGAATTTTCCAGCAGAGGTGAGAGGTAAGGGACACAATATAGGCTGTCCATGTGCAGTGCTAGAGTCACTCCTCAGCCTTGGAGGAAGGATTCCTCTCTGGTTTCTTTCTCCAGGTAACTTCTTATGCCCAACTCAAACCTAGGTTAGGGACAGAAGCTTAGATTTGGACCCCAAATAAACCAGACCACTGTCAGCTCTTGACCACTAATTTTTCATGCTCAATGACTGGACAGATCACTACATTAATAAAAATGCAGTGTTTTTAATTCTGTTCCCCCAATGTTTTTATTCAAACCACATAACAGCCTTTACCACTAATCCTGTGATCTGACCTGCAGCAAATTAAGTAGACAATTTAAGTCAAAGCTTACAAACAAAATCCAGTACTATCCATCATAGGTCAATAGCCTTGTATCTAGATTACAAACTGCTAAATAGCTTCAGAGACTCATTTATTAGAGCAAAATTAATGCTGACAATAGTTTTCAGCTGGTTAATCTTTTGACAGCTGTACTCTCTCACTTGTTCAAACACTTACATTTCAAGTAAAAAAAATAAATTAGTTAAGCAAAAAGAAAAGAAAAGAGCAATTTGTTGTGCAATGTAGAAGTCTTAGAAACATTTCTAATTTAAAACAACACCCCCCCCAAAACAGAAGCTAAAAAAACCCTATTTCCATCATGGTGGGTTTTTCCATCAAAATTTCCTACTAATTCTCAGCGGGTGGAAACAAAAAGTAATCCAACATACATCTACTGCTGACAATTTAAGAGAGGAAATGCAGTCAATCTAACCTTGAAAAAAAAATTTCAGCTGCAAACAGAAGACAGAAGTTTGCATCCTGCAAGTAGGACCACTCATTTTACTTTAATATTCTGGAATACAGTAGACCACCACCACTATAGGCTAAGATGGAGCTGTCAAAAGCTCACACTACATGAGTAAAGGAAAAGGAGGATGAACAATGGCACGAGTCACCATTTTATTTCCTGTCTACTGAGGTGCATCTTATGCCTGTTAAAATAGTATTTATGTATCCCTATTAGAGAAAGAATTTCATGTGCATCTTCAGGATTATTCTGCTCCTGCAGAGACCTGCAAACTTTTTCTCTTCTATTTATAAATTATGGGACTGGCCTCTGAGACAGCATTTGTTAGTAGCACAGGTTTGTGCTTGTTTCTCCTGTAGGAAGAAAAGATTGTTATCCCATTTTAGCTCCAGTCCCACAACAGGCTAGTCTAGCATGGTGTCTTATGGCCCTGTGAACCCTTAATGAAGTCTTGCTAGCAGACTGCAAGATACAAATCAGTGGCCACCACACTAGTACAGCATCCCACCCTGTATGTATATTGCTGTATGGCCATAGGACAGTTTGTGTGACCGGACCCTGGAATAGACTCCCAGCGGGAGTGGTGAAGGCACAAAAGGAGACTGGACACACACCTTGCTGGGGTTACTTAATCCCAGCAGTCTTTCCTACCCAGAGCAGGGGGGCTAGATCCGATGATCACATGAGGTCCCTTCCAGCCCCAAACTTCTGTGAACCTGTGACTGTAAGAGTAGGAACAGAGCTAGAGCAATGAAAATACCATATTTACTTGAACAGAAGACAAGGTCTCTTTCCCCAGTCACCACTGGGGAAAAAAAAATCTCATTTTACATTCACATACAAAAGAAACCTCATTAAATACACAGTCTATCATTAAACTACTGCCAAAAGCAGCATGCGCTCAGTAATGGAAGCCAACTAGGAAGTTGATTAAATGAAGCCAATGCTGAGCATGACTATAAAACACATGGCCCATATTGAACAAACACAGGCCTTCAGGCCTGGGGCTTGTACATAGGATGTCTGCCTGGTTTTGGAAAGTATCTGAATCCCCAGACTGATGGGTCTGAGAAGGAGAATACTTGCCTGGTAGTAGAGCCACAAAGACTTATACGATTGTGCTCTGCTCAGTCAAATTTTGGAACTTTACTGTTGGACTATGCCTAATGAATTTGGAACTGATTTGCCCTTGAAAATAAGATTAAAATAATATTATATAATTATACAATATAAAATCTTGTAATATATATATTATATGCTAGATCTATAAGTAGATAGATAGATAGATAGATAGATAGATAGATAGATCCTACCACAAGGACAGCTTAGGGAAGTCATCCGAACAAGTGGTAGCGTCCATCGTGCGCAGTCACCCTCAGCACTGACTTTTCCAAGTCACGTTGAGCCACTAAACTGAATACAATTCAGCTTTCTCTTCACTCCCATAGCCGAGCTGCACCTGCCTCTCTCATTTCCAATGATCCCTGTTTCTTCACCAGCCTTAAATGTCTGGCAGACATCAGATGGAGTCCTTAGCAGTTCACCCAGAATCCCTCTGTTGTCCCCTCTCTCAGACTGTCACCTATGATTAATGTAGCCCTGCCCTCCTAGAGGTGGAGCCAGACCAGTTTGCCTTGCGCCTCATCTGCATATATGTGGGGGCTAATTAGCATATGGATCCTTTGGTGGGAGGGGGATCTGGAGTACATACAAGTACTGGGCACTGCTGAACTGCAGGGTCACCATGGCTTGAAACACTGTTGACTCTGTGGGGGCCCAGAGCAATGACCTATCTGATAACTCAAGAGTAGAACCTCCCAACTTCATAGCAGAAGTGGACTGCATGGCAGCTCCTTAAATCTTGCTGGTTCTCCTGTACACCCTCCCTTGCTGATTGGTAGAGGGACCCGGTCATGAACACCACATGCCCCTGGTGGCTGGGGGGGCACAGCGAGCTCTGGCAGACAGTGGCGGTGCAGTTGGCAATATGAGCATGGTGGTGGCATGTGGGAAGCTGCCGCAGGCAGCTACAGTGCTGTTGGCGGGGGGGGGGGTAGTGAGTGCCAACTAGTGGTCGATGACTACCCGCAGACGCTGCCAGCAGTGGCCAGTGGCAATTGCTGATGCTGCCAGCAGTGTTGGCAGCGGGGGGGAGGCAGGGTGCAGTGACCGACACTGCCGGCGGCACCTTTTTGTATGCACCCGCATCCACCCCCTACGCATCATCAATGGGCCCCATCACTCACTCCTGATTGGCAGGGAGGTGGAAATTGCAGTTTTAAAATATGGAGCTATTTTTACCTCCTGGCCAGTCAGCAGCAAGCAGCAGGGCCACTGGGGTCCCTCAGCCAAATCAGCAACTTGGGGGGTGGGGGGAGGGACATGCAGCAGAACCTGAAAGATTAAAGGAGCTGCCATGAATTTGGTAAGTCCCTAATCACGAGCCTTTTGGCTTATGACTAATATCATGCATAGTTTGTACTGTATATGAAGTAGGTAAAGTGCTGCTTAATAGTGTTTATAGAGCACCCATGCAAAAACTTGCAGCAATTAAAAAAGGTAAATGCATCACTTCTAGATAAACTAAGTCTATGTGTACCTGTAGTAATTTGCCTGTGTATTAATCACTATAGGTATGTTTATTTAAATGTTAGTGTTTTCAAACTTGTCCCTTACTTCCATGTGCTCAGGAAGAGCAGGACCTAACAGGAAGGAGCGGGGGAAGGGACTGCAGGGGAAAGACATTGGAGAAGCAATTGTAAGGGGGCTACGTGACCTCCCAGATTTAAATTTCCCCTGCTGTACCAGTGGAAGGGAGACAAATTCAAGGTAAACCTCCAATAATTAGATTGTATACCTAGAAAACATAAATTTGTGTAATTTTCCAGATATAGAATCTAATTATTGGGGGGTCATCTTATATATGAGTAAATATACTGTGTGTCTCAATATACTGTGTACACGCGCACACACACACACACACACACACAGAGTGTTGTTATATAACAACAAAAATTACTTAACAAATTCAGACAATTCAATGCTATTGGAAGATGCTGGCCCAGGTGAATTTTTAGAAGAATGCGTAGAGCCACCCAGGATAAAAAGCCAATCCTTCTCAAACAGGGAAAAGACTAGAGCTGAAGTCCTCTATTTGTACACAAGAAGAGGTACAAATAATATTACGCATTGAGATGCTATGTATACCTATCTATAGAAATAGCCCTTGAGATTAGAATTACGACAGGCTCTTTGATTCTCTCTGTGAGCTGGATGAGGGGCATGGGGTCAGCCTGCAGTCTGGATCAGGCTGATAGACTGGCCCCCCATTCCAGGTCCAGCCCCAGTGTATGTTGCTTGCAGTGCGCATGCCAGCTCCAGCCCCAAGCACTGCATGCAACATGTGCCAGCTTTGGCCCTGCATGTAGTACGCGGCATGTGCACTAGTCCAAGAAATGCACTAAATGTGGTGTGTGGGACTGGTCTGGGGCACACACTGCATGGGGTGCCCACAACATACTGACCCAGCATACTGGATCTGATCTGGGGGAGCGGCTTATCAGCCGGATATGGACCAGCCCCACACCCAGTGTGTACAGCCAGACTGATATGGGCACCACAGGCTCTAGCCCTGACTTTTTCCCCTGTATCTGGCATGGGCAGCTGGTCTGTGGGCTCAACCTGGGCTGGCCCCAGATCCAGCATTCAGGGTCAGTCCAGCATGGATGCTGCATGCAGTGCACACCCTAGACTGCCCCTGCACTGTATACAGACCACAGCATGCAGGGCCAGGGTCAATGCATGTGGGACATAAGGCTGTCAGAAACACACAGGCAGCACTGCAGCTGGATGATAGGGCTCTATGGGCCAGATTTTTGACACCCCTGCTCTACAGGGATTGTTAGTATTATAAATCAACAATGTGAAATCTGGTAACATGGACACATCCACAAAAACCTGGACCCCAATTCACTGAGGATATAGAGCCTTCAGATGATCATGGCAATTAGTCGTCACTAACCTGGGACAGATTTGATCCAGTGATCTAGACGGGAAAGACTCCCTAGCTCCTTATTAACCTGCTGCCACAGCTACGTACTTCTTCCAAACTCATATAGCTTAGTTTATTAAAAATCTTCAGGATCTTGATCCTGAAGAATCCTGAGGTATGTATGTGACCTCCTGGCAGTGTACTTTTTCCAGTTCTAATGTAAGACTTTTGCCATCAGGCTTGTATTTTGTATTTTGATTACAGCCAGTTTGTTTATTATTAAGAATATGAACTGATAATGACCACATTCAAATTTACATGCCCTTAGTTTCAAAGATCACTTGCCATTCTCCAAATTAGAAAATATATATGTTACATTTAAAAAAAATATATACAATTTAGGACAATATTCCAAGTGTATGCATAAAAATATAGGAGCCACAGTTAGCTGTTGAAAAGGCCCCCAGCTTTCTGTTGCATCTATGTTTATACACACACTAAGATAACTAAGACTGTGCTGTGCACTCATAAAATTGTTTATCAAGGATTTACATTTGTTGTTAATTTGAAAAGTAAAAGTAAAAATAGCTTATCCATGAGCCTTAGACTGCACTGGAAACTTCAGTGCCAACCTTTAATCTGTCTTTCAAATCTTGAGATGTTTAGGCAGAATGTCTATTTTTTATTGTTCTTTTAAACATATAGTGCATTGAACAAGGTAGTTTAAAAAAATCATCATCTGAAACCGATTTAAAAACAGAACAAAAATGTATTAGACATTTAATCCTTTCCTGTTCTACAATGTCATATCTTATAGCACGAGAGCTTAAGTTTTGGCCTATTATGCCTTGGGAAGTGCAAAAGAACACTAGCTCCTTATTCTGATATTTTTGCAAAATTGCAGCTTAAGGGACTATAGTCACCTAAAACAAGTAGCTTCTTGTCGTCTGTTTGCTTCCTTTCATATAGGCTGAACTTGAGAGCTGTCTGTATGTTTGCTTTAAGGGCTATGTGATTCTTATTAAATTCTTGCCAGCTCACACAAAATACTTTGTCTTTTGCAGTGCACAACAAGTTAAACCACAGACACTAAGATACAAGGGGTGGGGGGAGGCAGGGAATCTATAAAGGTTGCCACTCTTTTGCCACATAGAAAGCCCAAAGCACTTAAAATATACTAAGAAAGCTCCAGCTATTAGCTTCAGCCAAAATTAAAAGCAAATTATTTACATTCTGATACTAAACTTTTCAAAGGAATAGTTAGTGAACTGTTTTCACTTCCTAGAAATAGGCAAAGTTGGGAATTAAGGCAAATGTTTTAAGAAACACCAATGAAAGAAACTATTTTAATATATAACCATCATCTTAAGGTAGACATGAGACTATTCTACAGCTTTATGACTGCAACACTGTAAATCACTTAATTTACTCAGAAGAACTTAAATGTTTTAACCAGTCTGCCATCAAAAGAGATAAAGAAGAGGGCCGATGGGACCTGGGCTGCAATGTGAGCCGTCTTTAAAATGCAATTGTTCTAATAATTTTCTACAGATGCAGCCTCACAAGGGGCTGCTGTCACAGGGACCATTTACGACTTGTTATGGTGTCTCTATTGTTTACCAGCGACATTCGCTAAAAAGGCGACAGCTGGGACAGAAAGCTGCTACTCAAGGAACAATATAATCCCGTGAAAGTAATCAACAAATTTAAGGGTGTTAATTAACTTTACACTTTATCATGTTCAATTAGTTGTCCTTTCTGGAAAAGATTGCCGTGCACAATCGGTTTAGAGCGTGCCATGTTTGATTTGTAAGTGATCACTGTTTCTGTTTCAGAGTCCATGTCAGATGTTCTCTTGGGTTTTAGTGACACAGATGAATGGCTCCACACATGTTAGGGGGTGATCTGGTTTAACATAAACCAGGAAAACATAACCTCTTGTTAACTTATTGTTGGCCTTATCCAGGACGGAAACAGAAATGTGTGTATATACGTGTGTACACACACACACACACACACACACACACACACTCTCTCTCTCTCTCTCTCTCTCTCTCTCTCTCTCTCTTTTCAAGGTGGCTCTACAGACAATAATACAAAGTTCAGTTTTCTGCTGAAACAGATACACACAAATGGACAATTTTTCATCATTATTTCTCAAAGCAATACTTGTCTTTTAGGGGCACGTTTGGGATCATTTCCTCCCAGCAAGATCTCTAGTTCTGCTGCATTATGCACTATGCACAAACATGTTCTTATATTTTACATAATGCACATAGCCTTTTTAATGGCAGCTGAACAAATGCTGGGTAGATGAAGTAAGTGCTGGTGTGTATAAAATTTTGCAGTGACTTTTAAATTTCTACTTTATTTCTATTGTATTTATAATGCTAGGAATGCAATGGGAAAGTTGGATTAATTTATATGATTTCTCCCTTTAATGTACCTGTTTCTGCTTGCTAATGGGACAAGACAATGCTCATGATGAAGAGAGGATGTATTCAGAAGTACACCTTAATGAATGTCACAGCAGTTTTTTTGTACTGATAAATAGAGTTCTGCATCAAAGTATTTCATAAGCTATTGATATTTGAACAAAATGGAAACTGAGGTTTAGGTCACTACTTTCAAGATGCATATAGGAGTGTTCAATATTATTTCTAACTAAAAGCAGGTTTGTCAAGGAACCTGAAACCTCAAAAATCTATGCATCTTCTTCCTTCTACATAATAATCTAGATACACAATTGTTTGAAATAAATCTGCAAGTGAGATATAACCAGCAAATTCTTGGATAACATGCCAATTAAATACATTCCATCATAATTGTTTATCAAGTTATGTCGTGTTTTTAAAAACAAACTTGTAAAACTTAAAAAAAAAAAATCCCAGAAAAGTTGTTAACTCTGAAAGCTAATAATGGGCTAAATAAAATATTAAAAGAAGCAAATTATAAGCTATATCTGAAATAGCTGAAACCACAAAACAAAGCAAGAGAAAACATTAGTTTTCTGCAGAAGATCTGCAGGGAAAAGGGAAGCGGTCGATACATCCTTAAATTGGAAGCAATTGCTGTTCTTCTATCCCAAGTTGGCAGCTGCTACATTTGCAGACCTGGTTCATTATTTACCCATAATGACCATCAAGCTCCAGTCAAAGTCAGATCACAACGACTGTCAGCAGCTCTTTTAATTAGCCTTGTTTGAATTCAGATAAATATCACAATGGCCCCGCTTCTGCTGAAAGAGCAACAGAACACTGTAAGGGATGAGCTGCTTGGATTTCAGAAACCAGCACTCTAACAGATCCTAAACAACTGAAGTACAGAAGTCTATTTTAAAAAGCACAATGGGAAAAGATGCATATGATCTTTTCCTATACAATCTACCTGTCACAACCCATTGTTCCTATTTAGGGGGGAATTTCTGCATCTGAATTTTTCAACTCAAAAGCATTAAAATCTAAATGGTAAAAAACACAATGTTCTATTTTTTTCTTATTTATAATGGGTTAATAACATCCTTAAATAACTCCCTTCAGAATCATGCATGTTGCAAAGCCAAAATAAAATTAAGGGATGTATATATTAAAAGGATCATCCTCTCTAATTTATCTCCTGTTTTTTTTTTTATCCTCAGGGAACGTAATCTTCTGTTCCACTAAGCCACTCTCATTCTCCCTTTGTCAGCAGCAGAATAATAATCTCCCCCCTAGCATGGACAAGAATGAAGAGGTAGAGTGGACCGGACCATGTGCTTCAATGCTTAGGCCCCCAAACACCAGATACTTGCATACTAATGGCACAGGTTGAAAAGGGGAATGGAAGCATGTGCAGAAGAGATTTGCAATTTGTTTCCATCTCTCTTTTGGACGGTGTTCCATGAGCTGCAATACGCAGTTTGTACTTGTATAGTCCTCTTTCACACAGGTTTAGAAAAATATAGAAGTGGCATCTACATTTTTAATACCTACTAGCACTTATGTTTGGCTCCACAATTAGGTCCCGATTGTGCTAGGCACTGTACAAATATAAACTATAGCATTTGTCCCTGCCTTTAAGAAAGTGTACAATCTAAAACCCCAGTCATGCGCTGTAATTTGCAATTTCTGTGCCACTAAGAAGCCCCAATGACTTCAAAAGAACATACTCAGTGACTACTAGGCTTTAATCTGGTGTCTTTTACCTGCGCACACAGCAAGGATATAAAGAAACGACATACTAAAAGCTGCAGTAGGAAAGGAGCAGGAGGTGGAAAATTCCAGACACGTCCCATTCACCTTCCACCTTGGCACCCTTACTCTTCCACTGAGAGACAGACTATTGGGCTGGATGAATGTATAGTCTGACACAGTAATAAAAGTTCTTATATTATGTTCAGTAAGTCTATACAGATGTTGCAAGAGTACAGTTCACACCTCTAGGGTACACAAGGAATTAAATACCACAAGGAACTGAAGTCAGAAATTAGTGCAGTTGGGAGAATAAGGAGCTGGTCAAACCAAAAGCAGAATGTTAATGAGAGGACTTATAATTTGAAAGGAAGTGTTGAAAGGAATGCCATTGGGATTAGTACTTGAACTTGGCCATGGACACTAAGACAAAAGCAATAAAAGCTCAATTTGATTTCGATATATTATAGAAGGATGCCAAAAGACACACACAACATGCCACCTTAATAAATACTGGTTAAAGACTAAGCAGGAACTGTAGTCCAGGAAATTTAATATCAGGAGAATGGTGCCACAAAAAAAACATTATGAGAAGCTTTTAAGTAGCAATTGACACTTGAAAAATGATTAGCCAAAGAAATAGGTCACCAAAGGCAAATACACGCAGAGAAGCTATTGTAGCTTCTACAACAAAATATAAGCCAAAGAAAGACATGATGAAATTGTTCCATCTGCTGTCGTTTATATTCATTTCTGGTCACTGTAATGTCAAAGAGAGGTATTACAGCACTTGAAAACTTACTGCATTGGGTAAACAGGCTAATGCTATTGCAGGAGAGGAAGAACTTTACTTAACTGTCATTATTTATTTTACTTCGGGGATTTTTTTTGTACCTAACACTGCACAAAATCATTTAAAATCCACAGTTAATGCCAGTAAGCATTCCCCACCCCTGCTCCCATTAGCCCTCACCTCCCTTCCAGAAATCCTAATAAAAAATATAGGTGTTCATGTTTGAATCTTGGAATTTGTTGCCCTGCCAGCATTCCCTGGCATTTAGCACTAATGCCCAAGTCCACAGTGCACACCTATGGAGCTATACACAGGAATGTCAACGGTAGCACAGCAAATCTCAGCAAGTCAGAATCCCAAATTCATGGGATTTTTCAAGGTGTTGATCTATAAACTGTACGTTAAGAGGAAGGCAACACAGTCAATGAATGGGTGCAATATGATTCCCTGCATCAAGTATAACAAGATTTAGATCAGCCTTCAAAGGATACCCCAATATAGACCATATGGCATTAAACCACTAACAGGAAAGATGCCTGGATAACAAGCTAGGTTCCCAAAGACAGTAACAAATGGTGTATTAAATGCGGACAAAACAGTTCTCTTGATTAATATTATGCCTAAGATTCTAGTATTGTAATGGGAATCAAAATACAATCCCAAACTGTGACTATATAAACAAATGCTGGACAAGCCATCATCAGGGGCAGGAGCCATCCCCTCTGTACACTGAAGAGCTCTCCTCCCATCTACACATGCAACTTCCACGCGCTAACCTAATTCGCAATCTCAGCCATGCAACCTAAATATAACATTTCATTGCCTACATCCAAGTTAAAAGACAACAACAAAAAACCCAAAAAACCAGAACAACCCCTTCCTCTCCCCCCCCAAGGGCTACATGTACTTTCTTTATCCAAGTCCAGAGGAAAAACAGTGGCACTACATCCCACTGTTACAAAGCCAATGTAAACCTCCATGTATATTGTTGTTTTACAAGAAGAGAAACAGAACACATACCAGGAGAACAACAAAAGTCATTTAAAAGACAGAAACCTCCTGCTCCCCCCGCCCCAAAACAACAATATACTGCATCTCAGATTCGCTTTGTTTGCTAAATGCCTACCCAAATAAGAAGCTTCTGAAAGAGGTCTAGGGTCAGGCTCTGACAGGCCTCAAGAGGGAGGGGGATTCAAAGATGGGGGAGAGGGGCAGAGGAGGGGAAAGAGGGCAACTCCTGAGAATCAGGCATTGTCACCAAGTGGACTTCACGTACTCATGGTACTTATAGAAGGCTGCTCTTAGCTACCTTAGGGAGAGGGTGGTACTTCAGGTACACAGGGCACAGACCATCTAGAGCCTTATGGGTCAAAAACAGCTCCTTGAATTGCATCAGAAAAAGCTACTGGGAGCCAGTGCAGACTCTGGAGCACTAAAATGATGTGCCCCTGACTGTCATGTGCTATGGCTGTTATGAAATTGTGCACATCCTGAAGACAGGCTACCACATTCTGCACCAGCTGTAGCTTCCAGGCAGCCCTACATACAGTGCATTGCAGTAGTCTAGCCTGGAAGTTACAAAGGCATAGATAATGGTGGCCAGATCTGAATCTGAAAGAAAGGGTTGCAGCCTTCTCAGCAGACAGAGCTGGTGAAAAGTACTGTTACCACCTGAATAACCAGATGCAGCAGAGGATCTAGGACTACCCCAACACTGCAAACCTGAGTGACAAGGAAGGTTAAGCCCCCTCTATGGTAGGTGTCCCAATTCCCTCCAGGTCTGCCCTGTGGCAGCCTACTTAGTTGGTGATGCTTTGTGTTCTGGAGAATGTAATGGCTGCTAAGTGCAATTCGGTGTTGGGTACCGAGGGTTAGTTATGATTTATTAAAACTTTTCATAGCTTGCATCCTCTGCTCCTCTCTTCCTGTTTTACTCTGATGGCTGGGATGATGCAGCGAGTGCCCAAAACTTAAGCTGCAGTTCTTGAAGATATCAATGATGACATATTCTGTCAAGTATTCTACATTATATTATGTCCCATTTAAAAATGCAAGAGTGAAATTACAGAAAAGCTATACCAAGTTCTAAAGACAAGTCAGAATTTCAGGGTTATTGGAATCGTGGGACTAAGAATAAATGTAACTAATCACAACTTTTGCTCTCCTACCCTCTTGACTGAGGGCTACAAATTGTAGTTCAAGTTCCCATGCACAACCCTCCCTCCCCCCGCACCTCCCTTCCCCAACTGGAAAAAGCAGAACAGCAGATGTGCCCTCACTTACCCCATTCTGTAATCAGTTAGCCATGATCCAGCATAGGATGGGATTCTGTTAATTTATATTTTGGACTCCTGTATTCTTACGGTTATTAGTATACTTGCACCTGATAGTCTTCATCTTACTGCAACATTCACACACGTTCAGAAGTTAAGATTAATACTACACAGAAGTGATTTTTCTGGTATGTATGTATGTATGTATGTATGTATGCATGCATGCATGCATGCAAAGTTAAAATGTTTTCCAGTATCTGCCTCAGCACAACAGTGGTAACAAGAACAGGGAGAACAATGTAGATTGTCTAATTTGCTTGAAACGGTTTTATAGGCTTCACAAATGTTGCCTTCTGCCTTCCCTTTCTTTCACAAGATAACCCTAAATTGGCCCCAATTCATGTATGCATATTTGCTGCTAACTGGGTTCTTAAGTATGTTGTTTAAATCCCATTAGGCAATGCATTTAAACTTGTACTTCAACAGTATGGACTAAACATACATTTGAGTGCTTTGCTGAATCAAAGACTCATTTTTTAAAAGAAGCCAGCTGTACCACTCCATCCAATATTAGGAAATGTTCTGTTCATGGGTCTGCAGAGAGAGCTCACACTCTCTGTAGCTGGGAAGGGAACACAAATATTCTATAAAAACAGAAAAATGAAGAATGAGAAGTGTTCAAAAAACAAGCAACATAAACAATGGTAGGAAGGAGGCCTATTGCTTCCTTGCCTCTTGCTACACATCTCCTAGATTTAAAGCTCCTGCCTCAAAGAATAAAAAATGGGGGGGGGGG
>NW_017729005.1:7831960-7845633 GCF_001723915.1 Gavialis gangeticus
CAAAGAAAAAAAAAGGGGGGGGGGGGAGGGGGACCATGACCTGAACCTGTACATACTTAAGACATTTTTAAAAATTAACAGAGTATCCAACAGTAGCAACACAAGTGAATTCTAAACATAAGCAAAAATATACAGCTAGCATGGAACAGGAAAAGCAGTGACATTAAACACAACCTGAGTAATTCTAATATTTGCAATTGGAGAAAAGTTTGGATTTTACCGCTGCTGAAGTCTATGCTTAGCCAACTTAATCAATCCAAAAAGGGAAATGCTTAAAGAGTCCACACACCATACACGCAATTGCAGGTTGTCATGAACCAGTGGATACTCAGATATAAAAGATGCACTGATTCTTACTCCCTTGTCCCCTTTACCTTCCCCCTCCATAGCTTTCGATTTTTGCTGAAGGGTACCATAAATAATCCACAGACTCCACTTTTTTTTTTTAAATTTGTATTTTCACCTACTTCTGTATACTTACTGCAGCAAACTGAAATGATATAGTCAGGAGACCTAAATCCATAAGTTTTTATGTAGTACTGGAAAAAATCAGTGACAACGATGCAAGATTATGAACAATTCCTACAAAAGCAGCCTGGAGAGAAGCAACGTGGAACTTGCACATATGGAAAAATCACTTGGTTCTCTCAAACACTTACTTGGAATTCCTTTAATGACAGATCTCTTATTACTCGTCTCACAAGCTCCTTTCCTATTTCATAGAACGTTGTTCCATGATACTGCGTGTCAGGGTAAATTTTAATGACCTGATCAACACTCTCAAAAATTATTTGAATGCAGTTCATGCAACTGCAAGCAGTCATAATAAAACTAAAAGTACTGCAAGGGTTCAGTAGGACTGATCATTATAAACATTAAGGTGGCAATATAGAAAATACACTGAAAAATCTGACAAGAAAGATAAACAATAGCAACAGACTTCACACTTACATATAAGTACTGTATATGGTAAGTTTTTAAATCCTTATATGCTCCAAAAGCAAAGAATGTGCTTTAATATACTGAATCAAAATTTAAAAAATCCCTATCACAAATTAATTTGTGTTTGCATATCCCAATTGTACCAGCTTCCTGTTTTACTGAAAAACTGCCCCCCTGCAGTACTATAGGAACAATTTTGTAATTTAAAAAAATGATACTATCATCTTTTTAAAAACACTTCTACACCATACAATAAACTTGTCTATTTTTCCATTTAAAAAAAAGGAAAGTTGCCTTTTGCCCATGAATGGAATCAAGAGGGTAACAAAGTTAATTATTTCTCATAATCAGTAATTATGATTAGATAAGAGAGTCTTTGGTAATGAACTGCTCTAATGATGGAGGACCTGCATCCCAAGAAATATAATAATACATTAGCATAACTGTGTATGCAAAGTACATAGAACCATTGCCACAGTTAACTTGTCATTGAATGATTAAATAGGAATTCATAATTAGAAAAATCCACAGTATAATTTATTGGCCGCCTTGACAGTTCTGGTTCATTAGAAGTTGATTACCAAACAGTGACCTCTAGTGGCCCACAATTTTCTTATACTATCCTCTTTCTCTTAAAGAGACAGCTTTCAGTTGCATTAATTTAAAATTCCTATTCATTGGAGAAGTAAAAATGTGTCCCTAACATGATTGTTAATTTTTTCCCCTCTTCCTTTACTCTGAATTCATTCAGTGAGGAAAATTACAGCTGTGACTACTTATAAGTGTACATATGTACCTTCTAGCTGAAAGAAGTCAGTCTGAAAGAATTTAACACTAGTTAATATAGTTTTTCCCTACAGAATATTTACATGCTGATTAACATATGGACAGAATGTCTTCTAATACCACTACAATTATCAGTTATCTAGTGTTGGATATAGAAATTTTACTAACTTGTATTTGAAGTAACCCTTGATATCAGGAATAGTGTCCCCGAGCACTAAAAAGACTCTTTTAGATGGGGGGAAAGACCCTCAAACCAAGTAGTAGTTATTTGATACAAGTAAGCCGTTTAGCCACAAACCCTACAATACCTATTACTTGAACTTTGTACTCATCTTCTCAAGACAAAAAAGGGTCAAGTAAAATTTGCTTTACTTAAGAGTTAATTAATTTTTTAAGCCTCTGCAAGAAGAATTTTCCTTAGCTTTGATTTAATTAATTTTAAAGCTATTTATAAAGAAACTTTTAATCATCCTATTACAGCATGCTTTCATTTTCTTGTCATATGAGTGATAAATAATAATAAAAAAATCCAGCAATATTATCTGACCATTTATTTTAACAGTGAACAGTAAATATGAAACTAATTTAGAAGCTACAGCAATTTTTAATGACACTCTACCTTCTACAAAAAGATGGAAAAGCAAGCAATTTAAATTTATCATATTAGTTTTATAACAAGTTGCTTTTTCCAGAGCTCAAATACAAAAATGCATTTCTTGTTTTGACTGTTTGTGAAGCCTTCCCCATGGAACAACAACAAAAATAATATCCCTTAACTAGGAAGAGCAAAAACCCATCAACTTCACTTCATTTCATTCAAAAACAATTTTTCCACCGAGGACTACTATTCCAATCTCCCAAACAGAGGATCTCTCTATCATTGCAATTCTCTTTAACAATTTTTGCAGGTATGGGGAAAAGGGTTCAGGTACAGATAAGAATAGACACCCCACCTTCTGGGATTTTCCATTTCCACTGCTTCTGCACAAGATTCTAACCAATTTAACACAGTGGCTGGATAATGAGTTGTGCTTCCCATAGCAAGTGAATCACCATTTAATGTTATTATCAACAGTTCAAGACCCACTGGCATAAAATGTCAGCCTGATTAATCTGAATGTTACTGACCTCGGAGAGGGAAAGCTACTCTATTCTCTGAACGTTGTATAGAAAATATAAAGATCTGATTAAGCAAAATATCTAAAAAAGGAAATCTATTCTTTTGCCCTTTTCCCCTTAAATTTACCAAGATGCAAAATAACATTTTAATAAAATTCCACTACATCTTTTAAAGGGTTGTAATTTATTTCACTATACATTTAAATATTTAAAAAGTGGCAGTTCAAGAAAACAACTTATTTTCCCTTTTTTGTATCAGCAAATCAGGATATGAGAAGGTAGGTTAAGAGATGCTACTGTCCATTAATACTGAAATCATCAGACTGTTTCCTCTGAAGTTAATAAAGTTGGAAGGAATGGAAGCCAAAGCATAGTTTTGCCCTGAATGTTAGCTTTTTGCTTCACTTTTCTTTTAACGGTTGCATAAACACCATAAGAATATGCTTCCATGTCTTTATGAACAATGAAGCAGGGTTTAAAATGGCTGAGTTCAACATCCAGAGCACTTATTTTACAAAGAGAAATTATTCTCTTTAAGAAAATGTAGTTATAACTAACTTCTCTTTAAGCAGACACCTATATTTTTTATGTGAAACAGTATGGCTCAGAAGAAAGTTAATCTCAGTCTAACTACAGAAAAAGTCAGCTGGACGTGAATCAGAAATTTCTGCAACTACCTATTGGTTGAAATAACAGAAATATTGTCCCATGCCTATTTCACAATGATCACTTTTATCTGTGCCATTCTGTAACACTGACTAGCCTAATTCAACACACTTCCTGTAAATCAAATTTACTCCCTGCTGAGTTTATTTTTTAAGACCACAAACGTCAATAAAACAGATATTTTAGGTAACCTTTCCTATAAAATTTCCTTCTAAGAACTCTCTTAAATTAAAGTTGACAGGGTATGACCAAACCCCCCACAACCCCCCTCCCCAAATCTTATAACACATGACTATTAAATCAGCTTTTCAAAATTTCTATACACCACAGTCTGCAAATACCTTGAACTGAAGCTAATAGGGCTTGTTTTACAGTATAACTTCAAATTGTGCAAAACCCTGAAACTACATGGCTCCACTGCCAAGTTTTAAAAATATTTCTAGTAGGAAGCACTCAGTCTCATGGAGCTTCTTATGATGATGTGCTGTATAGTCTTCTGGAATCAAGCCAGTAGTTTTTAAAAGGACATATTGGAATTTAAGCCAAAATACTAGTGTAGAGAACGTGAACATTTCTGAATTCATTTTTTATGAACAGCATGCGACTGCTTCTGCACTTACTGTTTTTACTTATTCACTAGGATGGAATGGGTTTTTTTTTCCCCTCCAGAAGGAGGAACTGGAAAAAAGTCTGTCTAGGGTGTACACGGCTCTGTGTTGGACTCTCACTTTTAACAACTGACAGCCAAAGGAAGGAGAACATGTAGAATGCTGAACAAACCAGCTTGACTGTTGCTCTCTCATATGGATTCTCTTGGTTAAAAAAAAAGTCAGCTGGCAATGTAGAAAGGGAATGAATGAATCCTGGACAGTGCTAGGCAGGGAGGCCAGTAATACTGCCAACCCAGATGTGTCTAAGTTTTGCTTTTACAGTCTTATTCCAAATCCTCTGCCAGTTGACTAATAAATGCTAGTTTGTTTTTAAAAAGTAATTTGCTGTATTGCTGCAAATACTCACCAGTGGCACTGCTTGCAGAAAGGGCAAACTCTCTCCATGAGGTGGCAAAACACATTAGGCTGCACTAGAACAGTTGCATTGAAAAACAGAGGTGCCAGAGCCAGTTCCAAAGTAATGAAGCCATTGACCCTGCCCTTCCCCATACCCAAGGTCTAACCATGAAGGGACATACTATAAAGGTCAGAAACAACGCATAATTTATAAATCCATGACAACTGGAAACATTAAGAACAATTACATATATAAACCCAATACTCTTTATTGGAAGATTATCCTGAGATGATCTAGAGGATACACTGAATCACATCATCTATTTGGCTCAGATGAAGAGAGAGGAACTCGCCTATAACCTCTAAATACTGAGAAGTCTTGATTAGGTTGGCTGGCCTTTCTTAATGACCCACCTAGAATGCTATGGAATGAAATTTAGACAACAAATAAACAACGGTTGAAGTTAACAGTGAAGTAATGCCTTATCACAGAAATGCTTCCAAAAACAAACAAACAAAGGCAAATAAGCCCAGGACAACAATTTCAAATTTGTTAAACTTTAACATTGAAACTAGGCTAAAAAATCTTTACAGAAGGTTAGCCACCATTGTGCCAGTCACTGTACTAACATACAATAAATGACTGTCCCTCATCTAAAGTGCTTACAGTTTCAAAACAAAAGTGGGCCAGATAGGAGTTTGAAGTGACAAACAGAAAAAGGATATTTGAACTCAGGTTGCACACAATTTTTAGTAAAAATAATGACAATTCACCACCTATCTAAATGTTATATTATTTATGGTGGCTTTTATTGTATGCATTACAGGGCAGGTAAGAAAGTTTCACAAATGGTTTTGGTAGAACTTTCCTTCTGGGTGGATAGTCCCATGATGTTGTATACAGGTAGGGTGACCATAAATCCCATTTTTGCTGAGATGCTTGCATTTTACAATACCTGTCCCCAGCATCCCACTTGTTTCTTCGAATGAACATTTTTTATCCCATTTTTAGAAACCTCTTCTTTCGACAAAAGTGTTAATTTGAAGAAACCAACAAAATCCCCAAGACAGGTGTCTTGCCACACCTGTGTGCCCTTCTCCAAATCCCCTTCTTCCCCATGAGTTGCTCCCCAAAATAACTGAGTGTGCCTAAGACTTAGAGGGCAAGAGGATCTTCCTGTTTTGAGATGCAAGAAATATCAAGGACCTCAAACACCTTTAGCCTTTATTTGAGAACAGCTTGTGTACTGCCCATGGTTTGGAATATCTAAGCACATTTACACTGTGCAAATCCTCGGCCTAGCACCCCTTTCTGAAACAAAACAGGTCAACTTCCTGGGTCCTGGGACTAGGACAGTCCTTCAGACTCCCCTATATCCTTATTAGCACGCTCTCAGAACAACAACTAAGTGGGCACTGTGGTCTACAGTTTAGACAAGAGGTGCTCAACTTGTGGGCCACAGGCCAGATGTCATTCATCCTGCGGGGCTCTCCACAGGTCCATAAATACGGCAACACGATAGGGTAGCACTGCTCCCCCACTGGCAAATTCCTGAACCCATGTGGAGCCCTGGGCCCAGTGCACTGGATTAGCTGCCTGATCTAGTGGTAGTGCCAGGCCCCAGGGTCCAATCCTGGTGTGGTGGGCTTGGAGGAGATGGTGTCAGGCCCCTCAGGGCCTGGGGTGCTCCCAGTGTGCTGGGGTGGGAGGGGGCAGTCCTGGGCCCTGGCGGACCAATCCAGGTGCATGGGAGCAGGAGGGGGTGACACCAAATCCCAAGGTCTGCTCAAGGCAGGGAGCGAGCAGTATTGGGCTCCAGGGCCCAGTACTGGCATGCAGGGTTCCATCCAGAGACCATCTCCAGCCCACGAACAGGCTCTACCCTACTCATCTGGCCCCTGGGGCCAAAACGTCGAGTACCACTGGTTTCGAGTAGCAGGAACCCACAACAACGAAAACACAGAGAGAGAGATACACACACAGCATCTCATGCAAAATCTGACACCCCATTACTCCTTTACTTAGCAGTAAGAAAAGCACAGGCTTGGACACAAATAAAACATCAAGGTGGGTGCAGGAGAATGAAGCAGTAGTCAGTTAAGGTTAGCATTCTTGGCAGCATGAAGATAGAAGACAACCTTGCTATGAGATAATAGCAATGATAAGCAAAGTAGAGCCAAACTGTGGAAGGCTTTGAAGATTAAAGCAGAAAATTTGTTTGGCTTCTGCTCTTCTACTTTGGCTTCTGCTCTTCTACTACAGCAATGAAGTGAGTGAAAGAAGGGAGTGATACATGTGATGATGTGCCAGGAAGATAATATTAGCACAGCAGCGCTATAATTCTACTTTATAAATTTGCAAGCATCCAAGGAAGAGAAGAGTTTGCTGTGATCAAAGAGGAAAATAATTAGTGTTTGGTTGAGTTTTTTCAATATGAACTGAGAGGCAAGGACAGATCTCATTTATAAATGGTGCAATAAAAGATGCAATGAGATGTTATGCTTTCTAGACGCATGGTCAAATGAGGGAGCCATTAAAAAGAAGATGGAACAGAGGTGGCTGGTACTCAACTTCAAGGAAGGGGTATCTTGAAGGATGGTGATAATTTCCTTCATGGCAAAGAAAGAAGTAGAGTGGTGAGGCTGTATGGGTGATCAGGAACTCAATTTGGTGATGCTATGTTTCTGATGATGGCTGTACTTCCACAAAAAGATGTCCAAAAGAGGCTAAGATTTTTAGTCTGGAGTATAAAACTTGAGTCATCAAGTAAAATAGAAGTCAAAACCACATTTTCAAAAGTGAGAGAAAATGAAGCAAAAAGGTAATGGTGAATGGGTGAAATGAGTGTAATAAGGGGGAAATGACCGGTCATTTTAAGTTGTTTCAGACAAATGCAGGTAATTGGAAAAAATATCAAAACCTGAGCATATGAACAACAAATGTATGCACAGCAAATCGGTTACACATCTGATAAACTGGACACAAAAAGCAAGTAAGGAAAGAATTAGTTGATCAGTCAGTCACATGGAGCAGTTTGTAAAAGCGCTGGGCAATGGGAAAAAGGCAGCCAGTGTGAGTGAAGTATATTCTTAATTCAGTTAGGGCAGGTCTAAACTACATCAGCAGAGGCACACAGGTCTACAGCCCCTTGGTGACAAACAGAAGAACTAAGTGCCAATGTTTCCAGGCTTATAACCAATATGGAACAAAATAGTCTTTTATGAAAAATGAGGGGTTTTTTTTTGGATATCTACAGTTTTATAAGAATTAGACTGTGTTAAATACTGGGATACAAAATGGGTACCAAAAACACAGAATTATTGCCTAAATTAAAAAGATGAGAAACTATATATCAGTTCAGACATTTCTTGTCTGTTCTCAAGAGTTCTCTTAAGTTAGTTTTGGCATACATGTAACTAGTTCAAATAGTTATACTTTCAGCTTCTCTCACTTGGAGTCTCAGACCAGCAGAGACTCCCTATGCCTGAAGAAGGGTGACTGAGCCTGAAAACTTGCTAAGAACTTTTTTCCAACTACTCAGTTGGTCTAATAAAAGATAATCACATCTACTCAAAGAACCTTGCCCACTAGTTCAAATGGACTCATTCAGCAGGCTGATTTTTCTCCCTTCTCAGAAAAAGAAAAAAATCAGGGGAAGCAAACACCAGGAATAAAATGTTAAGTAATGTGGCTAGGTAGGACCATGGGCCATATAGACAAAATGGCTTTTGAGTGTTTTCTACTTGGTTTATAAACTCCCTATAAAAAAAATAGCTAAGATCTTCTTTGAAAAGTTAGAAAAAAGAACAGCAGCTAGATTTTTATGGGCCTTTAAAAGCCCTCAAGTCAAAAGGAAAAAAAAATTTACAGTTGCCTTCGGAGCAGGGAGGCATTGGGCTTCAAAACCTTAAATTATATTATTGAGTAACAAACATAAAAACAGCTTAGAATAAAAGGTGGGTAAGTAACTGTACTGGCTCAGTCTCCCTCAGGTTTACCACAATCTGAGAATAAACACAATCTATCCTAAGAAGCTTCCTTTTGTTGTAGCAACAATCCCAATGTTTAAAACTTAGAGAAAGAGTGAGCCAGTGCACAAGCAAGTGAATGAGCACACAAAATTTTAAAAAACCACTTACCCCACAGTCAGTCTGCAGGGAACAGTCCATTAGAGTACAGCAATTCATTTAAGAATAAAGAATTACTCTGAGGAGTATCACAGGAGGGGTGGAGGGGGGTTTTACACTGTTTCACCATAGAAAAATATAACCAACTAAAACTGATTTGGACACCATTTCATTCCGGGAATCTCAGTCCAACGAAAATTTTTGCAGACTTTCAGCATAATTATGTTAATTTTAAAATATAGAATAAAGGAATAGTATGCTCAGGTAGTAGTAGTAGTAGTAGTAGTAATAATAATAATAATAATAATAATAATAATAATAATAATAATAATAATAATACTCACAGAAGCTAGTATAAACTCTTATAGGTAAATAAATTTATACTCCTTCCAGATTATAGGTCATGAAATTACTGTTTCATAAGCAGTTTTGGCAAATGTGCAGAGAATTTAGCATATCTAATAAGGTTCTGCCCCAAAACATAAGACATACTGACAGAAAATAATAAATGAAACTAAAAATGATTGGAATGAAGTATTAAACTGCCCTGCAAAATTTAATATTTGAGATAGGTAACAGATAGAAAATGTAAAACACAAAATCTTATAAAAATGTCCTTTTGGGTAAGGGAATTTACTGTATGGCCTTGAAATTCAGGTTCTCTGTATTGTCAGACAGACAGACTAAACATTGTATGGCACATAGTACACACAGAGGGATGAACTCAAATCAACACTAAGAAAGAAAATCTTTTTTTATATCTATAAATTCGTTCAGCAGACATTTATCTTTTTCTTTTTATATTGAAAGAAAAAAATTATATTCCGTGCCCAGGGTTGGACTGTCACCCCTTACATTAACAGCTGAGAAAAGAGATTTTTTGTAAGGAATTCTCCATGTTAGATGAATGAGAGAGAGAGGTGAGGTTTACTTCCCCACCAGCCTCTCATGTCAGTGGATGAAAGGGACCCAATATAGGGCTACAGGGCTTTATACACAGCCAGGGTATACCTGTTGCGGTTTTGGTTAACTGTTGCATTGGTTATCCTACTTCCCTGCAGTGCAGATTTAGTAGCAATCCAAGAAGATTAGCATTAGCTTTACTAGCAAATTTTTCTTGAGCCACAGACTAACGTGCATCTTCATTTAGCCCTGACTGAGGGCCCGCTTACTTGTCCTGAGGCCAACCTTAAGTAAGTCACTTCTTGACATCCCTCCCTAGACTCTAGTAGATGCCTAGGAAGGTCTAGGAAGAGTAGGAAGATTACAGGGACCTAATTTCTCCCAAAGGAAAAAAGGAAGGCGACTTGTGGAGGACCCCACTCTACACACAGATCACAGCCAGCCTCATTTAGCCTTATATAGATATTATTTTTCCTTAAGACAAATAATCTTATGGCTGTAATTTTGAGCGTGCATGAAAAAAGGTAGATAATTCCTGTAGAGACTCCTATTAATAACAAAACTGCATTAGAAATGCAGTGCTCTGTTCACATCAATTATTTAATATGTTTCAATTACTAAGCAAGTAACACCCCTGTAAAGAACTGTAAAAACTACCAAGCAGCATTTAACGGGACTGGCTAAACCCAGCCTAATACTATATTAGTATCAAGGAAGCTAAATACCGGTTACAACAAATACAATACCAAGATCTTTACTTTCACATGGATCAGGTCATTTCAACAATTGCTTCTTTCCCTTTGCATTACACAGTTGTGCAAACAATACTACTTGCACCTGAATACTAGATTTACTCCTGGCATGAGAGACTGAAAAATCTGTATTCACTGCAAATAAAGAAAAAGCAGAAAAAAAATGGATAAAAAAAGAAGTAGAAAAAAAAACCTCAGCAGATTTTGTTTTAAGCTCCATTTTCCGACTCCAACAAGATTTGCTCTAAAGCTGAAGAGGAAATATATTTTATATGCCAAACAATTTGCTGGTGGTTCTTTTCCAAATTAAATTATCCATGCAAAGAAAAATAAAAAGTTGATAAATAACTTAAATAGGCTATTACTATTTCCATTAAAACAAAGTCATCTTTGTATCAAAGTAAAGCAAGAAGTTGAAACATTACATCAAGGCTTCCAAATATTTAAATGCAGTTTCAGTAATATTTTATATACCATTTATGCAAAAAAAGAAATATAAAAGAGTGTGTGTGGCAGGTTAGCAGAAGTGAAGTGTATTGTTATCATGTAAATTTGAAAATACAGTTAAAATATTCTCATTAAATCTGTGGTCTTGGTACAGTCAAACATTTTCCCTCAAAACAACATAACATGACACAGTATAAGGCAATAAAAGTTGACAATTTCTTCTAAGGTATCTCTCTCAATCTATCTTTCTAAACTGTTGGGCAAAAACTAGTGACTTATTCTGCTTTGCTTGTTGCCATTATTATTTGAAACAGAGTTTCTCTGAGGTTATTGTACTTTAAGCCAACCCTTGTAGGCGCACAGTTTTATTTTATAGCATCACTGAACTCAAAGGTTTATAATTTGTTACTTGAGCTTGTTCTGGTGAACAGATTTTCAAAATACAAAGTCAGTATCTTTGTAAATATTGTTATAAACAATTTATTGTATATTAAATGTTCAGTCACCTCAAGACAAAAGAAAAAATAGCTACAATTTTTAAGACTGAAAAAGAAAAATGAAGCCACTCTTCACTGTGACACTTTTTCCTACTCTGCCTCTTTTTATATGGAAAAATTCTTGCTTGACAGCTTCTCAGATGGTATGAAATGCCCTTGCTGAGAAAGGGAGTTAATGTTTCGCGCTGTAGAACTTATTCTAAGAATGCTCCTCTTAGGACAAAAGAGAACGCATATGCTGTAAGAGATGAGACTGAATTCAGGCACAGACTTTATATAGGTCCATGCCTAGGCTGGCAATTTGGGCAGTTACATGAAATCAAAATCTAAGCTTTCATTTTTTCAAATTTCTTTCTAGCCCTCATAGTAGCAAAGTAAGATAGAAAATGTGAGTAAAGTGTAGCTGTTGCTGGCTTGAACATGTAGAGAGCCTGGAGCATGAGTTTCACAAAGCTACCCAGGAATATAGGTTGTAGCCTTGTTGGTGTATAGGCAAAAGTAGTCAGAACTCCTGTGCTAGAGGTGATATCTTTTATTAGGCCAACTAGATAGTTGCAAAAATATTTCTTTATTTGCAAGCTTTTGGGCTCAAGCATCCTACCTCAGGCAAAGGAGAATACATAGATTGTAAAATTTCTGCTAGGCAGAAATGAAATTTCATATTGCACCTATCTAGTTAGTCTAATACAAGATAATCGCCTCCATCACAAGAGTTCTGACTGCTTTTGCTTTTAGACCGGGGCAGGCAATTATTTTGGGCAGAGGGCCGCTTACTGAGTTTCAGCAAGCCATTGAGGGCTGCATGACAGGCAGCCCAGGACATATTAATATTAATTTTCTAAATTTTTTAGGGGCTCCATGGGCCTGATAAAATGACCTGGCAGGCCGCATCTGGCCCCTAGGCCGCATTTTGCCCACGCCTGCTTTAGACCAACATAGCTACCACATACATCCCTGAAACATGGAAGACACTGTAATTAGCCATTTTTAAGTGAAAACTTCATAATTTTAAAAAGAAAGAAGCAAAATTCAACACCCTGAGACTTGGAAGCAATCTCCCCTTCTCCAGCCCTTTGTTCGAGTCAAATTTGCATGCTCGCACAGCAGCTTCACCACAACAGATCTTCCTTATCCAGGAGAAACATTTCATCACCAATCCTCCTGTGGAGACCGAAACAACGCAACAAGAAAGCAGCAATATCCTGCTTGCCATCAGATAGCTTTCAGGTAAATACTCCTCCAACTTTTATCCAAACGTAATTTGCATAAAATGAACTTTTCCACCCAGGAAAACTCATACCATCCTCCAGTTCTGTGCAATATGATGTTTCATTTCTATCTGGGAGAAATTTTACAATCTTTGCATTCTCTTTTGCTTGAGGAAGGATGCATGAGCCTGAAAGCTTGCAAATTATTTTTTTTTGGCAAATATCTAGGCGATTTAATCAAAGATACTGCCTCTACCACAAAAATTCTGAATACAAAGTTTCCCATTCATTTTCATCAAACATGCTGCTCTGGCCAAGAGCACCACCCAGCAGAGGACACAGTATATGGGAGGACCCAGTGGTTTCCAATTCTGCCATGGTAGTGTCAACAAAGTCTTCTGCTCCAATGTTCTGAGGACAGGGTGCACTCCACCTCATACTGCTTTAGCAGCTCAGAGCTAACAGATACACCCTCTGCCACTGACTTCCCTGGCATCGGGGAAACTACAGCAAACCTTGGATTCTTCTACACCACTACCTTCAGTAATCCCTGGGTAAAAAACAAGTGCTTCAGTTAACTGTGGCTCCAAGGGAGCTAGGGTAAGTGGCACAATGTACTACATCATACAAGTCCTGCAAAGGACATGGATCTCTATTTGTGGTTTATACTTCAGTTGCTGAGAAAAATTACAAAACACAGCATATAAAACATTGCTTTTGGCTGGTCAAACTGATCAAAGCGAAGTGCTGCAAGCCTGAACTGAGAAAGTGTCCAGGCTGGCTAAATCTGAATTTTTTGCTAGACAGGAAGTACAAAACCCAAGAGACTTACAGCCATGGAAAAGGCTCATATCTAATCTAGTCATAATATCATTCAAATTTAGACAAATCTAAATGGTCTGGTAGTAATCTCTCTGCCATGCTCCAAGTAAATCAGGAACTACTTCCCAGAAGAGCAAGAGGTAGCAATTTTGCCCCATCAGACCTGATGAAACAAGACAACCTTCTGATGGTGAGTGATATTGTCCATATATAATCAAATCTGGCCTTTTAGTACAATGGTATTGTTAACTTTAAAGATTTTCAAAAATTCTTGTATCAGAGTTCAGTTTTTAGTACAGATAACTGATTCCCAACCAAGTCTTTGATTCAACCCCAAGGTTTTAAAAAACAAGTTTCACATGTTGACAAGTTAAAATGACTATGCTTGGCTTGCAT
>NW_017729005.1:7850633-7864571 GCF_001723915.1 Gavialis gangeticus
CTTCTCCCTATCTTCTCTTCATTAGTTACTGTTATACTGCAGCTTATCATGGGATAAAATTTAGTATTTTATCCCATGATAAGCTGCAGTATAACAGTAACTAATGAAGAGAAGATAGGGAGAAGATGAATCCCAAACAAACAGCCTATCCCGTAAAATAGGATTGCTGCAGTCACAAAATAAAAAACAAACAAAACCACAATAGCAACGTGGGAATCTCCAATGCCAGGTGACAAAATGACAGCATAGTTGATGCTACTGCATTAAGCACTACAATCAGAATGACCAGCTCTGTGATGTGGATGAGGTGGAAATTGGATCCAGATGGTCACAAAAAATGTAAAAAAAAGACAAGAGATCCAATTGATCTAGACCCCACTGCTACACAGCAATATAGTAAAAAGACTCTTACACCTACTGCTCACGTCTTCAGCCAACGCCGCACAAACCAGGTATCTGAAGGCTGTAAACTCTTAGAGAAGGGGACCATTTTTCTCAATGTCTAAGTGTCATGCAATCTACAGCACTATATAAACTGTATTCATCTTTCTTATACACATTACTTCATTGTTGCAGACCATTGTTAACTGGTGTTTTAAAAATGCTTCTTAAGTTTTTTGAAGCAATTTTAAGAAGGTATTATAGCTAAGTGACTTAGGATAATAAAATGCCAGCATCAATTTTAAAGAACATTCCTCAAATGCAACAAAAAGGTATTTTTAGAGTTTTAGATTTTCATAATTGAAGACAACTCACAACTTAAGCATAATTTAAGCAAAAACCAAATTATATTTCTCTCTACTCATGGAGATTATTTGTTCAAATATGCGAATAAAATGGTTGTTTAAAAGTAAATGGACTATCATCTAAGTTGCTACTTGTGTTATTCCTTTCCTTTTACAGTGTATTTCCATAAGCTTCTCGATTTAGATGGATCTGATGGTTGTGATATAAAATGTGTCAAGCCAAATGAGAGGGATAAAAGGATACAAGCTGAAGTGTTTATTTTAAAAGGTAACAAAAGCATGAAATTACGTTCCCTTTTACAGAGTCTGCATGCTTAGTTCAAAGCACAAATATTAGTATGAAAGCTAAACATGCAGAGACTAACATAAAACGATAGATTCCTAACAGAATGCACAAGAACAGATTTGCTTGTCCTTGTTCAAGAATGGAAAGGCTTTTGGAAGGTTCAGTCTCAGTGGTAAAGCAGCAGCTACTTAACAGAAGCAGATTTCTGAAACATCTTAACAACTCTCACTGGTGACTTGTTACATCTTACCACTGGTCCCTGCAGGTCCTGTACCCTGACAGGCAGTATGAAAAGATTTTCTAACGGGGCCACTGGCTGTCAGAAGCCACCAGCTGGCCTGCCAGGGCTTTGCACTTGCATGGGCCAGCTGACAGTCTGGGCGTTGCTGACCATGCTGAGCAACGTGCCACCCAGCTGCTGTGTGGTCACGTCCATCTGGAGATCTCCAGCCAGACAAATCTCTACGCCTGTCAGATCTCTTCAGCAAGCCTTGTTATGCAAATTCAATTACTCAAGTGTGCCCTATTACTGCTGGCTAACTGCTCCTAGAACCAATCTCACACTGACAGTCAGTTCACATTTTTACTCACCAAAAGTACCTCATTTATTCTCCTTCAACTATTCCCTTGTATCATTAAAGCAGAACAGCCAGAGTCCATAGTGCTGTAACCTCTCTGCAGTGGGCTACTATTCCTTGCAAAGAGCTTGGAGAGAAATTAATTTTAAAAAGCCCTCTAATCAAACATGATCTTGTTAAAGCCACAGCATCTACACAATCGCAAAGATGATTTTACTACCAGAAATGTGAATTATAGAACTTGAACAGAAGTCTGGGTAGTCTGACAAGGTTTTTAAATGCATGAAATGAAATATTCAGGATGTTAAGTGAATTGAATTTTGGATACTTGCCTTACCTAGAGAAGTAAATCGGTAATGAGGAGAGGAAGTTCATTCAGTCAGCATACAGAACAATTACACTTAGATTTGTTCAGTTAATGAGACTGTTTCACCATTAGCCTTTCATTTCCTTAACATATTTAAACATTGTAAATCCTGTTTACTAGCAGTCTTTTAAATGGACCCCATTTGCTTGGTGGGGTTATATGAAAAAGGTTTACTGAAGAGTTATCAGCACGCAAACACTATGATCAAATTTATTATCAACAAAATGTACCTGGCTGATGTACCCAAATGAGTTAACATATATGGATTTTGAGTTCAGCCCTCACAGTATATCAATACAAATTCTTGTTTAGTGTTACTGTGAAAGTACATTTATATTTTGAAAAAAATAATGCAGGATTTGCCATCAAAATCTTTGAACAGATTAAGAGAGTATTGGGAGACTGAATAAACTACAGTACCCAACTATTTTGCATACACTCTAGATTTAAAAAATCCTTGATGTCTGCAACTTAAAAGCCAGAACAGAACTAGTAGGTTTTTGGCAGGATACAAAAATGCAAACTAATTGAAGTATTAAAAATTACAGTCTGTTTAATTATTAATGCAAATGGATATAAATAGAAAACAAGTACTTCTCAATCCAATTCAGGTAATAGGATAAAGTAGCAAACCAAGATAAGTTGGTTTTTTTTGTTCATTTTTTGTCCTCTCAGAGGGTTGAAATTGCTCTTCTATGTGTAAGTATTTGACCAAAAGCAGAGGCAAACGAAGACTAGATTTTGATCCTAAAAGAAAAGAAGGGATTCTAAGGAGGTTCACTTTGGAGACACTCATCTTTAACTTAACACACATTTCCCCTCTCCCACCTTTTTTGTTCGTTTGTTTTTCCCTCAATATTAATGACATTTAAGTAAGTGTAGGAAGACTAACAAAGAGGAGAAGATATGGAGGAGTCAGAAATAGAGAACTTGACGGATGCAGAGAATCAAAAAGGATACTGAAGATCAGAAGGGTAATATACAGAAAGGCGAGAGTCAAATCTGAAAAGGAGGACAAGCAATGTCAAAGCACACCAACATAGAAAAAATGTGTTGGCTTGAACAGCCAAGGTAGGTCAACAAAACTTTGCCTGGTAAAGCTGTTAAGGTGAGAATATTTGGATGCAATGCAGAGAGTGCAAGGAACAGAAGCCAGTAATATTAGACAGGAGAGAACAAAATAAATAAAGGAAATCAGAAAGGAAAAAAGTTGCAATAATCAAACCAGAGATAAACACCAGAGACCACTGCCTCAGAAGTAGTATGGAATAATTTTAAATACTGACAGAGAGGAAAAAACAGGGGTATTTAATAAGCAGCAGATTGGGTAAGATAGAGAAAAGATCAGAGAAGCCAAAGAAAACACTGGGATTGCAAGGCAAAAAAACCAGAAGAATGGAAGAAAGCTCAGCAGTCACAAAAAGCAGCAGGCACTTATTTGTACTAAAACTACAGAACTGCAAAATAATTTATTGTTCTAAAAATATAAAATTGGAATGGAAACTTTAAATGAAATAAAACTAGAAATAGAAAAATACATCCTACTGCTGGCAGGTATATCAGAAAAGGGAATTGATTACAGAGAAAAAGTAATAGAACAAGTGATTCTGGAAGTACCTCAGGTACAGGCCCTGATTTAATAAAGCATTTAAGTTTAAAAGTAGGGTTAGGGTGCTGCTATAGCCATACAGGCTCAGGAAATATATGAGCAGCAAGTTGTTTTGTTTTCATCTATTTTTTTGAGATCTTTTATTAGACCACTGTGTACTTGCGAGAGATGTTAGACCAGTTTTCAGGCACAAAGTGCCCTTCTTTAGGTCTGGGGAAAAAAAAGTCGGACACAACCTGAGTTAAATAACAGGCAGAACAATGACTTGTGTATAGCTCCATATGTAAATGAAAACAGTCACTTGGAAGAATGGAGCATGGTTGTAAAGTAGCATCCAAGTTTAAAGCAAGGAGGACTTATGCATAAGCTTAAATTACTTTAATGAATGAGGGCCTTAATTAGTGATGAAAACTCAAGAAAGAGATTATTACTGAAGTAGGAGTTTTGGACAGTGCGCAAGGGAAACGGACACCAGTACATCTGTTTTTAATTGACCAACTCCACTGCTGAAGAAACTAAGAGCCTTGTTTCTATTAAAGGTGGTGGTATTTACCACTGGTTTCTAATAGGAATGAGATACAGATGGAATTACCCTTACCCTCTCTAAGTTTGTCCATCTTACTGTCATCTCTAGCAAAGACTGACACTGTCTAAAGAGGGCTGTAACACACATTCAGTTTCTACTGGCAATGTCCACTGCTGAAAGTAAATAAACACCGTGTCCATGAGATTGTCTCAAAACACAATAACAACAAAAGATAATTTTGTACACAAAGGAACACTGCACAACAACTATCAGTGCTTATGAAAGAAAACCATCAGTTTTCTTCTTCCCTTAATTATTGGCATTTAGATTCATATTACTGTAGACTAAACCTCTGCAACTTGCCACATAATTATGCAGCAGAGTACATTACTATATTTTACAAATGAGTGGACACCAGCAAAGCAGCAGGCACTATCCTGCATCTCACTGACATATCCAAGACCTTGGGTCTGAAAATAGATTTTTTATAAATGTTATTGAAATGTTATACTGTCAACTTGTCTACCTACCTGGGAAGTATTCTAAAGGGTATATTAATCTACTTGTTTTACAGTGGTAATATAATAGTGGTAGTGTGGTAATCCAAGGTAATGTAATATATCAATTGCTAATTTGACTTTCTAATCCCTTAGTCAGAGTAGGCTCAATCACAATTCATCCTCGAGGGAAAGCTAGTAGCTGTAAAAAGGTACTGCAGCTCAGGGAAGCAAAATAAATGCCACAGCTTCATGGCAGGTGACTTAACTTCTTGGGAAACATGGAGCTATCTGGTCTGTCCTATTCTTTCGGTAGGTACCTAAAAGAAGCTACATTATAATTTTAACTCATCCGGCCCAGGGCCACATGAGGAAGAAATGAGGAAATTACAAGTAATTGTGGGGGTTTTTTTTACTTTGATCATGGACTTTGACATGCTCTAGCTTTCCAAAAATAATCCTGGATTCATACATTAAATAGCAGTTAGAGCTGGAACTTGCATGTAGACAGAAACAAGACATCTCAAATTAAGACTAATTTAGTTCACCTCTTTAGAACCACTGGGCATGTCTACACAAGATGCTACTGTGCAGTAGTTACAGCACATTTATTTAGTACTTGCATAATTAAGTGCTAAATAAATAAGTGTGCAGTAACCCCATTAAAACCCCATTAAAAAAAATACTTGGGTCTTTTTTCAACTGCATAAATCAACAGCATTAAGTAGAAACACTTCCTTGCATCCATTATTGGTTCTCTTTTTACTTTTGATAAACCATTCCATATAATTCAACACGGACTTATTCTTCAACTTTTTCCACCATCTATTACTGGAAATAATTTTTGGAGACATGGGCCAGGTACAGACATTACACTTTTACTGGTAGTGTAAGTGATGAGAAACCAATGTAAACCCATAACAGGAACAGAAGTTTGGGAAACACAGATGGGTTTAAAAAATAGTAGAACCCAGTCTAAGATAGACAGCCTGTGTGCCCCCTCCAGCAAAAAGCAAATGTGTGTTCTATTTGCTACCAATCTAAAGTATGCTGCTTACAGAAAACCACATAACTTAGAATGATTCTGCCTCAGGCCTTTCGAATGTCTGTACCTAGCCATTATAAACTGGTGTGTGAGAGTGCATGTGCGCGCGCACGCACATGAGAGAGAGAGAGAGAGAGAATAATTCTGTACCACCTAGAAGCCAGACATCTCATATTTTTGGAGGGAACAAGAAACATGGGGAGGTTGGGGGTAACTGAAAAGGAGGTTGCAGTAGCAACAGCAAAAGGTTACAAGTTGTGGAGGTGGCATTAGGAAGATTTGCAAGTGTGAATGTTGGAGGAGGAGATTGCAGAGGCAAGAACATGTCAGATGTGGCTGACAGGAGACTGGAGCAGTGCAAACCAAGAGTTTTATATCTGAGGATGTTTCTCTTGCCCTAGGTAAGTACTTTTGCCTTAAACACTTAGATGAAGGAAGTTAAGATGAAGCCACATGTGTTTTACCTGCTCAAGAAAGGCAGGAGTGGGTGGACAGAGGACTATCATTAAAGAGGTCATAAGACATATATAATTAACCATCAAAGCAGTAGCTCTAATACAGATAAGATAACCAAGCACAATAGAGCAAAGGAATGGAGTATTTAACCTTATGGGATGACACAAGAGGTAAGGTTTTAGCCATAGTTCTCATATCAGCCCAGAGATGCTTCCTCATCATCCTCTGTAAGGTGTTTTTAATTACTTTCTGTATCATATGTTCCCAGCAACTCTACCAATCCTGTCTGATTCCTTGTCCTGTTTGTGCTTGGTTTATAAAAGGATTCCAAGTGAAATGAAGTACAAGTCCATCCCTGCTTAAAAGCAGACTTAAAATTAGTTACCATTCTGGAAGTTTCTTTGAAGCACTGAGATTAAAAAAGGGATAATGGGCTACGGACAGAGTTGTAGGGAGAAACTACAGAGAGAAGCAGGAGAGACAACAAACTAACAGTCACATGCCACCTTCCACAAATTTCCAGAGAGCACTAACCACATTTTTTTTTTAACACAAACTTTCTTCAGCATGGTACTCAATCTCCCCCTTCGCTTCTGTCACTCTAATCATCTCGTCTTTCTGCCCACCCAAGCAGACATTTGAGAATATGCTCTTCCTTTATAAACTGAACAGTCTATTTAAAATTATAGCCTTAAAAATACTCAACATTCTTGTCAACAGGCCCCCTTGATACTAGAAGTGCACCAATACATTGGTCTGATTTTGGATCAGTACCGATATAAGGAAAACCGGCTGTATTGGATATTGGCACAATGGGGCCAATAATTTGGCCAATAAATGCCAGTGCTGCACGCAATTGCAGTGCAGCACTCAGGCAGCAAGGAGCACAGCCAACAGCATGGAGAGTTGCCTCCAGCTGGTAAGTCTGGTGTGGTGGAATGGGAGAGAGAAGGAAGGGGCACGGGGGGCCAGATCAACACAGGAGGGGGCAGAGGCAGGAGCAGGTGCTGCTGAGGCAGGGCCGGGGGGAGGCCAGAGCCATGGCTTATGGTGGGGAGGCAGCTCCCACTGTTGCTTGCACCCCAGGAAGGCATGGGGGGGGACATTTGCCCCCCATATCTACATGGGGCAGGGTGGGCTGCAGCTGGGGCTGTGTGGGGCTCTTCTCAGTGGGGGCAGGGCTCGGAGCAGGTGCCAGAGGCGCTGGGAAGATGCTGCATCCACCCCAAATTTTGCCGCCACTCTGCTCCCAGCAGTGCCACTGCCAATCACCCAGCACAGCCTTGGCTCTTCCCGGCACGTGAGTGGAGGCGGGGCATGAAACCATGGCTGTGCTGGGTGGCTGGCGGCAGCAGCGCTGGGAGCACAGCAGTGGCAAAGTTTGGGGTGCATGCAGCATCCTCCCAGCACTGCCAGCACCCACTCTAAGCCCAGCCTCCACCAAGAGCCTGGTTTCATAGTTTCATAGATTTAGGGTCGGAAGGGACCTAGTAGATCTTCTAGCCCGACCCCCCGCCAGGGCGGGAGAACAACAAAACCCCAAAACAAGAAACAGGACTCAAATGAGTCCAGCCAGGTAGGCATCCAGCCTCTTCTTAAAGACCCCCAGGGTAGGGGCCAGCACCACTTCCCTTGGAAGTTGGTTCCAGCTCCTAGCCACCCTAACTGTGAAGTAGTTTTTGTGGATGTCCAATCTATACCTCCTCTCCATCAACTTGTGCCCATTACTCCTTGTTATGCCAGCGGGCGCTAGGGGAAACAGCGTCTCCCCCAAACCCTTCTGGTCCCCCCTAGTGAGTTTATAGACGGTCACCAGGTCCCCCCTCAGCCTTCTCTTGTGGAGGCTGAACAGGTTCAGGTCCCGCAGTCTCTCACTGTAGGGTCTGCCCTGTTGTCCCCGGATCATGCGGGTGGCCCTCCTCTGGACCCTCTCCATGTTGTCCACATCCCTCTTGAAATGGGGCGCACAGAACTGGACACAATACTCCAGCTGTGGCCTGACCAGCGTCGCGTAGAGGGGGAGGATCACCTCCTTGGCTCTACTCGAGATGCACCTGTGGATGCACGACAAGGTCCGGTTAGCCCTGCCAACCATGACCTCGCATTGTCGGCCCATGTTCATCTTGGAGTCAATAATGACTCCAAGATCTCTTTCTGCCTCCGTGCTCTCGAGTAGGGAGTTCCCCATTGTGTAAGTGTGCTGCTGGTTCCTACTGCCCAAGTGCAGCACCCTGCACTTGTCCGTATTAAAACGCATCCTGTTCCTGTTAGCCCACCCCTGTAACCTATCCAGATCCCTCTGCAATCTCTCACTCCCTGCTAGCGTGCTCACCTCCCCCCAAATTTTGGTGTCATCAGCCCTGCCTCATGCAGATCCAGGGGGCATATGCCCCCCCCCATGCCCTCCCAGGGTGCAAGCAGTGGCAGGATCTGCCCCTCTCTCTCCCCCATGAGCCATGGCTCCACCACCTCCACCTGGGCAGTGCCTGCCCCTGCTCCCTCCTTCACCACAGGGGGTGTTGATCTGCCCCCCACCCCCACATCCTTTCCTCTTCCACCACACCAGACTTACCAGCTGGAGGCAGCTGCATCAGAAATTGGATTGGTATCGCCTGATATGCCTCCTTAAATATCGGCTATTGGTATCCACCCCAAAAATCTCTATTGGTGCACCCCTACTTGATACATTAGCCCAGAACCACAAACAAAAAAAAATCTGTACCATGTTTCTCACAGCATTCTCCACTTTCATGCACACAAGCCAGACTTTTTCCAGGCCACATTCTACTCTAGCCCAATAGGACTTGAACATCCAATCTTTAGCAAAAATATGCTGCTACTGCTGGTAAGAATGTTAGCACAGATAGATGGATAGATACTGTAGATAGTCTTTGTTACGACATTTCACCTGTTTCAAAAGGCCTACACTTCACCACTTGTTACATACTCATTCAGTCAGCAGCTACATATTACTGCTCATGTCCTTTTAAGCAGATTAAAATGCCCTTGGGAATTATTTTTAAAATACTACTTTTATCCAATTTGCTTCTGTTTTTCAAACTGGTTGGTCCAAAATAGATGTGCTGCCTTGATGTATGCTTTTGATTCATTCATACAATACTAGTTTCAAGATGCAATTTCAGAACCTCGCCTGCATTCTGGTGAGGTGCCAGCATAGTGCTAATCAGTTTTTTTTTTCTGTTTATACCTGTGAGTAACCAAAGAGTACTTCCATGGAGGTAACCTAGTTTGGAGAAGTCTGACCTTCTTATTCAGATATCTGTATTTACCAGCTATGCTGGCCCTGGAATCTGTATTTTCACAGTAGCATCCCAGGACCACCATAGCTAAATGCATCCAAGGTGCCTCCCAAACTGCAAGTCCAGAAAGACCACAGGCTATAAGTTTATATTCTTTATCAGTCCATAGAATATTTTTGTGACTGGAATCACCCACTTGAGCCCTACTTGTTTGTAAACACTGAGGGTTTGAACTCTGCACTGTGCTTAATTCTGGATCTCTGGAGGCACACTCCCAGGAGCTAAGTGCATGCTTGCCATTGTTTTTAGACTACAAGACCCCATACGTCATTATATGTATTATATAAATAGTGTCACCTAGATCTTGGAAATGGTGACACCATTTACATAATCTATATCAATTAAAGGAAATTTTCAATTTCACATATGGTAAACATCCCAAACAGACCAACACCGTTCACACAGCAGTTCCAAATCTGTCACGCATCTTTCCGAGTCAGATCACAATGGGCACATACAAATACAGTAGTGTCCACATACTCTCATTAATTCCATACTTTTGGGCGTAAAGCTACAATCTAAACCCAGTATTTCCTCCACCTCTTCAAATGCTATAGAGCAGTGCATGTGGTAAAATTTCCAGTTCTTAACATTGTAGCAACCAGGACTAAGCTGACATTTGTCTCACTGGGTCTGTGTACAAAGCACCACTTGAAAAATTTTGGTGGTAAACACAACCTGCCCCTTGCAAATGTAGATTTTAGCAAGCAGTGGCTAATCAGCTTTACATATATGTGGGAAAGATATTTTAGTGTTGGGTGGGGAAATAACACTCCAGCTTTGGCATGCTCTCTCAGGCCATCTGCATCACTTCCAGGGCTATGGGGTGGATACAAGAAAAACATTCCCCTCAACAGTAAGTTAATGAGCTCCTGCACCAGACAAGTAAGGGTTGATATTGCAACCAAGTCACTTTCAGACCATTCCCTTGGAACAGTTTATTAAATTAATTTAACACAAAAAAGGTCAAAGTGACCTCACAAACAAAGCCATTCCTTTGACAAGCACAAGCTGCAGTGGCCCAGAACCCTTCTTTTTTTGCCCCCCATTCCTCTCTCTCTGTGCCAGCACCTGCCCATTATAGAAAATACTTAGTCCCATTCCCTGTACAACAGTATGGGGGAGGAGGGGTGGTCCTCATAATCCAACAGGTCTGGCTGGACTCTGTTCTCTATCCTTAAGGAGACAGACAACCCTGTTACACATCCCAACGTACTATTCTCTCTCTCTGCACTAACTTCTTTTAGGACCCTCTGTGGCAACACTGTGGTTTCCATAGTAAGGAAGCAAGCACACAGCTGGTTCTATGTCACCAAATATGCCTTCTTGGGCCAGCTTGGCTCACATAACCTGAGCAGGGACCATCCCCCTCCAATTTGTTTGCTATTCACAGATACTGGGAAGGTAATCTGTGCTTACTAGCACTTCCTTGCCATAAGCGGGGGTAAAGATCCCTCCAACCAGCTACTTTGTTTGCATTCTCATAGACACCCGACTGCTACAATGAGAGATCATAGGCTCCTGTTAGTCCCTACAAGCAGAACCTGCTGAAGCAGCAAGGCAGAACACTTTGGCTCAAGCATGTGACATCACTCTCTAATATCAAAGTGAACATTCTCTAGTATTCCTGCCATGAGCATCCATGCTCTCCTGGGTCTTTAACAAGGATCTAGCTTAAAGATGAAACAAATGATTTTGCTTTTGCGACTTTTAGCCACAACTGGCCATCTTCCAGCACCTGATGAGATTTCACTGCATGGGGCTTCCTAGCATATGGACCATGCCAGCATCCCTCCACCTGCGAAATGTCTTGCCATTAACTTACCTCTTTTTCCCTTCCCCTTGGAGATCTGTTTTTCCTCTGCTCCCATCAGACTACAACAGAACATGTACAAGAGTGAGGGCTGAATTTAACTGCTTGTTTATTGCATGATGCAGGTGAGCTGGCTGCGGAATTCCCTCCCTCCAGAAGCTGAGGCTAGAAACAGATGTCACCAAATGAAGTGGATCAGCTGTGACGTAATGTGGTCCAACACAGCCAATATGGTTCACTGCATGAAATATGTTGGCTTGTTGATGGGCGACGTGTTCCCTGCTTGTCTAGGAACACATGCTCTGGGAATCTCCAGGCTGTGTCTCTGTAAGTGGGGAAACCCCAGCTCTGGGACCACATCAGAATATCAGTGGGCACCCAGGAAATCCCAAACAGAGAAACACTTCCCAGTGCCTCAGAGGCCTGATCCTGTGTGCCTAGAAGTTCTCAAAATCAGGCCTCTAAAGCAGTGGTCTCCAAACTTTTTTGATCACGCACCCCTATCAGTAAAAATTTTTTGAGCACACCCCAATATATGTATATTTATATAAATATAAAAAGAAGTTCTAATATTTCCTTCCCACACCCCAATGGATTGTCTTGTGCACCCCCTGGCGTGCACGCACCCCACTTTGGAGACCACTGCTCTAAAGCCCCAGGACTGCCTGGCCAGGGCACCTGGAGAGCATGGGCAGCTCTGGGCTCACTGCACTCTCTTGACATAAACCTAATAGATGTCTGCAGCAATACACAGCACAAATCGATACATCAAAGCTGCACATTTTGGACATTTGTGGTGTGACAAGAACTACAGACACACGTTTGCTTGACGTTTGTACCATGATAAAAATGTTTATGGTGGCACAAAGGCAATGTCCGTTTCCACCCTGAGTCTCACACTTAACCCACACATGTTAGTTTAATGGATGGTCTGGCTGAAATACAAGTATGTAATCTTACTATGAAGGCTTCCTCTTGATGCATGACCTGTCATCAGTTTGCCAACTTGTACCATGTTCCCTGACAATTAAAAAGCATCAGGTTATTGAGTCTCTCAGGGCCACTGCTTCTCTAAGTTTGAAATTACCAACTTTTTTGCGACACACAAGTAAATATTCTTCTTCCTTCAAGGTCCTATCCTCAAGCTTTAAGTTCCTCTCAAAACAGACCTGCTGTTCTAGAATCACTGAAATCCAAATATTAAAGAGAATTCAGAAGAAACTACCTTCACAGAGGCAGGGTAAGTATGCTGTGACCATCTCCAACAGATATTTGCCTAACATTGTTTAAAAACCTCCAGTGAAAAGAGATTCTATAAACATCCCTAGATAGCCTTTTACAGTGTGACACCACCCTAACACTCCACCCTGTTCATGTGCAATATAGAGGTCTTCTAGCTTATCCCCTACCCACCAATCATAAATCTGTTCCAACCCAATTATTTCATGCTGCTCATTTAAAGTAGTGACTCAATCTTTGTTCCATTTGCTAAGAACACTCTGGCCATGTCATTAGGCAACCTAGTATTCTTTTGAAACCTGCAAAACTCTTTTCTAAAAGCATCTGGCTTCAAATCCAGGAAACAAGTTAAAGTTGTCTTGTTCTTATTCTCCAGAGTCCATTTCTTTCTCTTATTTTCCCCTTCCTCAGTTAAAGAATTGAACAAAATATAGAGCCAACATACTAGGTAAATCCAGTTCAAGTCACAAGCATTTTTAAAAGCAAGGAAATAGGAATCAGTCCTTCTCTCTCTCCCTCTCCCACCCCCCCAACTTAAAAATTGAGCAACTCTTTAGTTTATGTTCTCCCTGGGCACATCTACATGTTCATTAATGCACAGTGGTTACTACGCATTTAATTTAGTACTTGTATAATCAAGTACTAAATGAATACGCAGTAACCATAGTTACTGTGTAGTAGCACCAGCACACATTTTTGGTGATGCTATTGCACAGTAGCCTAATAACACTGTGCAGTAGTGTATTAGCACTATTTGTACTGTGATGGACTACCGCACAGCATTATTAGGCTACTGCACAGTTAGCATCTCGTGTAGACATGCCCCTCTAAGTTTACATTCTATGTTCTGTTCCTGCTTACTGAGTCAATAGGAGTCAGATTGTATTACCACCTATTAGATGAATGCTGCCCTATTCCATTCTGCCCTTAAGCACCATTAATACATTCACTTCTGTCCAGCACTGCCTTAAACTAAGTGTTAATAGTGGCAAGGAAGGGGTGAAGGGCAAGCATTAATGGCTTTTCAAGAAGATGATTGGGCTCAAGGTTTCTAAATGCACTTGTGGTCCAGTTTGCTCGCTTCTGCCCCTGGCTAGCAAAAAATGTCTCCTAAAGACACAGACTCTCTTTCACAAAAAAAGCAGCATCTCTCCCAGACTTGCTAATGCAGAGACCACTGCTCCTGTAGCTGCTACATATGCTGCTCTTGTAATTTTCCACAGCATCTTTTTGAAATAGCATTCTTAGACTCTCTACTCTGGCCTTTGTCTCTTAAGAGACCTGCATGCTCTTAGAAAACCAAGATCATCTTCTACATTCAAGTCAGGAGTTCATTCTTGCCTCTGGTCACCTTCACTTCAGCAAAGACAAACTGTGCCTTTTAAGCTCTTTAGAATTGAGATTACTTTGTTTGCAAAAACTTGATTAGCTCATCTTTTCTTTAGTAATTGTATAG
>NW_017729005.1:7869571-7887492 GCF_001723915.1 Gavialis gangeticus
AAATAGCATTCTTAGACTCTCTACTCTGGCCTTTGTCTCTTAAGAGACCTGCATGCTCTTAGAAAACCAAGATCATCTTCTACATTCAAGTCAGGAGTTCATTCTTGCCTCTGGTCACCTTCACTTCAGCAAAGACAAACTGTGCCTTTTAAGCTCTTTAGAATTGAGATTACTTTGTTTGCAAAAACTTGATTAGCTCATCTTTTCTTTAGTAATTGTATAGTATTTTCCCCAACATGTTTTCCTCTTAGATTGTTCAGATTCACTAATTACTTTTTCATTTAAGAGTGTTGGATCAATTCTTAGCATAGAGTCTCCTTTTTTACAACGCTTTATCTTCCACCATGTCTATGCTATATACAGGTGCCCCCAAGATATCTCAACTTTGTCCAATCCTCCTTGCTTCCTTTCAGTGTTGGAATAGGATTCAATCACAGAATCCCATGCGTTTAACTCCTTGGGTATGGGTAGCAACTCCTCACAGTTCTGGTCTCTCAGATATACTCCCCAGTATAGACCACACCCTTTCTGAGAGGTGAAAGCCTGCAGTCTAGCTTCCTTGACATTCAAATCAGTGCTTAACAGTTCTCCTGAGCCTCTCTCAGCTACCTGGGCCACCCTTTGGCTATGGGCTTTAGTAGTTGCATGCTTCAGAGACTACAAAGCAATAAGGCAAAAGCAGACCTAAAATATCACACACACGCACACACTTTAGTTTTTAAAAAAGTGAAAAAAAGACTTTAGAAAAAAAACTCCTCAGTGGATGCAATTACCTGAGACACTTTACTCAAACTTAGAGCAAATTACTGTGCAGTAAGCATCATCATCTACACATGCAGACACTTACTGTGCAATAATTTGCTCTAAGCTTGTGTAGATTTGCTACCTGTAAATACAAGTAGCAAATTTACTTGGGAGTAGTTACTGCACAGTACAGCACTTGTTGACAGTCAACTGGGAGCATATGTGCTCCCAGGCAGCAGAGGGTGAGAAATTTCTCCCTGCCCACGGAAGCTGCCTGCTGCTAGGGTAGACTCCACCACCAAAGCCTAGGCAGGAAAAATGCCCCCCTGCCCCAGCAGCAGGGAGCTCCAAGCCCCTGCTTCCAGATTTTGATCGCAGAATAGAGGCTGAGATAAGAATATTCTTAGACAAGAATCTAATACTCTTCTTACGTAAGAATCTCCCAGCCCCAGCTCCAAGGTTGCACAGCCGCATCTCCCAGGCCCTGTTCTGTGACTGTGGAGTGGAGGCTGGGAGCTCCCTGCTACCTGGGCAGGGGGACATTGTCTCTGCCTGGGCTCCACTGGCGGAGCCTGCCTCAGCAGCAGGCAGCACCCATTGGCAGGGAGCAATGCCCCAGGCCCTGTGCTTCCTGCCAGCCCCTGGGCTAGCACCCCCGCGGCCTAGAGCTCCCCCTGGCTACTGCAGAGGTCTACTACAGCACCAGAGGTGGAGGGAGCACACTGCTGCCACAAGCAGCAAGTATGTTCCTGCTTCCTCGCACATGTAGACAACTGCTCGGGGTCAGTTTATGCTAAAGTAAGTTACATGTGTAGATGTTCTCACTGTCCATGTCTCCTGTGAGGCTTCGGTTGGAACAAGTGCTTTAGACCAGGCCTGGTGTTTGGCCTGGCCTATTTCCAGTAGTGGAATAGCTTCCTATGCGTAGAGGATGTTCCTTTTTTAAGAGTGGGGGGAGCCTCTACTAAAATTTCTTGTCCTGATTCTTCCTTTGGAAAATATCCAAGCTTTAAACTCTCCTACCCCATTCACTGTCTGCATCTCAGACAAACATTGTTCTAATGGTCTGTTGGTAACAAGCCCATGGTTTACTAGCATACAGCTATTCACTGTTGATTGCTCTTGCTTACTGTTGTAGCTCTTTTCAGTTTGTCCATTAAATGTCAAGTTCCTATTATAAAAAAAATAAACCCCTCAAAAACCACTCTAAAGGCCTTCAGAAAACAAAAACTAAATTCAGAAGCTGGCATAGATATATTCCATTAAAACATGATTTTATCTTACATGACAACTTTGATAATGAAGCAAAATGCTGTAGCATAGTATAACTTCTAGAAGACTTTGGTTACATGTGGGATAATATAGGTGTGCTGCATAGTACTTCGGTACTTTATAATTTGGAGGAGAATAAGCAGGTAAAGCATTGTACCGAGTCCATTGTCTGTACCATCTGGCAAGTATATTTTCTTTTAATTAAAAATATTGTCCAGTACAACTAGAGAAAGTAAATCCATGTGACAAACTGTACATTATTAATTATTATAATTTGTGGAAAAAATCCTCTACGATTATTTAAAAAAAATAAAATAAAAACCAGCAAACATCAATTTCATCAAACAAAGTTTAAAACCTGCTCATACAATCACTACTTTGGAGTGGTTTACAGAATTCATAACCAATGCAAGCTTCTGATTAACACAGATTTTGAAATCATGACAAAATTTATCCGTTTCAGACAACTTGAAAATCCATTGGATCCTTATAGTAAAGATAATGCAGGTTGTAGTGCAAACAAATGATGACAGCAGCACTGGAAACAAAATTCGTTCACTGGATAATTATTTCAATTATGTTAATAATTAAGCAATAAGATAAGACAAGGTGTGCATTACTGGATTTTACTGCCATTTTTATGGCTTCAGGACATAGTTAGGCTGAAGGTTGAGTGCTCTTAACATATGAGAACAGATTATTACCCAATAATATACACCCTGAAGTGCCTTGCTGGTATTATAAAATAAGTATATTTTGTTGGTGCAAGGAAGTTTTTTTTGTTGTTGCTGTTGTTCATTTTATGGAATAGTTCCTGATAGGTGGTACAGGTCACTGCAGAAAAAAGGAGAGGTAGTTAACCATGTTAGTCTAAGTCAGGCAGAAGGCAGGACAGAGTGGCACCTTAAAGACTAACTCATTCTTAAAGGCATAAGCTTTCATAGGTGACAGCCTACTTTGTTAGATGTTATTATCTACGAATGCTTATTCCTTTCTGAAGCAGTCAAGTTTTTAAGGTGCCACCCTGCCCTGCTTTCTGCAGAATAAGAGGAGAGAACAAGACAGGATTTAAAAACGCACTCAATTTACCATTTGTCCTCCATTACTGCAACAATTACCACAGAACAGAAGACTACTAAGGATAGAAAATTTAAAATATTATCTGGCCCTCAGGCTCAACATATTTGTTCTCAAACCAGCTGTGAACGAGTACCCTCGTCCCTCTGGTTGGTCCAGTTAGTGGAGTCCCCCGGCTAGACCACGCGCCCACTTCGCGGGCTATGCACACCAAACTTGCCTGCCACGTCTTTGATGATGCTCCGGTTCAGTTGGACTGTCTGGCGCGTGCACGTCCGAAAGTGGCACCTTGTGTCTGCAGTACCTGGCGTTGCCAAGGGCTCCTCCACCCCTACACCTTCGCCCTTGCCTCCGGGCTCAGGGCCCTCGCTGGCCCCACAGTCCAATCCTCCCGTGGGGTTCACCCTCTCACAATTGTCCGCCAGGGAATAAGCCGACACAGCTCCTGACGGGAGTGTCTGCTGCTGGTCCCTTCCGCCCTGGTCTACAGCGGAGTTCCCCCCCTCCCTCTGGGGAATTCCTCACCCTCGTGGGGTTTCTTCAGCTCTTCAGTCGGGATACCCGATCCCTCCTCACCCCGGCTGCGCCACCCACAGTCCTTCCACCGGACCCTGAGGGCTTCCCTTGGCCTGGGTCTGCCGGAGCCAGACGCTCCTGCTTGGCCCGCTCAGTTCCTCTGTGCTCGGAGGCACCGCTCATCAGCCCCGTTCCCTGCTGGGGTCTTACCCGCGCCCCAGAACGTGTGGGTTCAACGCTGGGCGGCTCACCTCCGCCTCCCTGCATTCTCAGCAGTGTCCGCGGTCTGGACCACCACTTCCGGTTCCGCCACCTGGGTTCCTTGGGCCGCCAGCCCTTTTAACTTGGCCCCTCTCCTCACCCACCTGCAACAGGTAAGCGATTGCCCTGTCTTTCGGGGCAGGGGCGGGTCCGATCCGGCGAGCGTCCTGATGCGACTCTCCCCGGAGTCTCCAGGTTCCTTCGCTCCCGCACACCAGCATACCAGGCTCGATGCACAGCTTTTCATATCTGTTATACAGTCTACTTAGCTCAGTGATGCTCAACTTTCTGGCCCTGAGAGTCAGATAAGAAGCACGAGGACAGTTTGAGGGCTGGATCCCATGGGTGTGGTTGGACCACAGGCCCAATCCAGCATGAGATTGATGCGCCAGATGCAGCCACAGCATGACTTGCATGCTGGCCCAATCTAGCACCTCATCCAGCTGCAGGGCAAACCCATGTACCAGATCTGGCTGCAGAGAGAATCCATGCACTGATCTGATCCTATATGCCAGATCTGGCCACAGCCAAACCCCATATGCTCACCTGACTGGGTTCTGGAGTGACCCCATGCACCACTGCAATCTGCCATGCAGGGCCATGTCATCTGGCATGTGGGGTTCCCCGTAGGTCCACAAATTTGGCTGCAGAGGAGTGGTGGCAGCATTGTCACAGCTCTGGAAGCCAAAAGAATTAATGCTGCCACTGCTTCTCTACCACCAAATTTCTGCACCGGCGGAAAGCCCCGTGGGCTGGATGACACGGGTCCATGTTTCTGATTTAGCCTGCAGGCTAGAGGTTGAACACTAGTGGTCTGGCTTTAGCTTATTAGTTGATTTTCTTATTTTTAACTAAACAGAACAAACAAACAACCCCCCTCTCAATTAACCACATTGATTATGAAACAGCAAAGGCCACAGCACTGTTTGAACTGAGATTCACAGAAGCACAGAAGGAAACTCTTTACTCAAATTCTAACAGCTCCCGGCAGAAACTCTAATAGCAAGTAATATTTGCTCTAGTAAGTAATTTTTAATCCCTTAACTGGAGTTGTGCACCCAACAGCAAACAACAAAATGAATAACTCCCATAACAAGGACGTTTCATCAAGTGTTCCCCTCCCCTTCTTGAACAGAACTACAGGGTAGTTAAGGAAGCTGAGGAATTTAAAAATAAACTTTTATATAAATGTCTTAATCTAATATTTATACATGGTTTCTCTGACTTTCTAATATTCCTATCCTGCTACTCCATTTTATAAGTCCTTCACACAACTTAACACTTCAAGATTTTTAATTTTTTTTTTAGAAAAAAATAGCACATTCTTCTACATGCTTATTATATATTAATGGTCATTACCATATCTTTGTTTTATGTGTTGCATTTTGCTTTTTCTCCTAGACCCTATCCCTAACATTTTTTCAGAACAAGGAGAAGCAGTATATTCTAGAGAACAACCTGGAGAATGGAGATTTTACTAACACGGTTACTATGGTCTTAGAAGGTATAAAAACTAGGTGTAGCTTTGAACAAATAAAATATGAAAAGATACATTAAAATGAATTTGTCTTCTGACATACAGAACAGAAAACTATGATACAGAATCTATGCCTCTTAAAAATGCTGTATTTCTTTAAGATGGATGGTATAACCTTCCTTCAATATTATTGTTTTCAACTGTTCTCACTTTTCTTCCATTACCCAATGAATCCCAGCTGTGAGCTCAGCTTCTACAGTATACAACTGACCTTTCTGCAGATTTTATAGGATAAAATTTATAAATATTTACTATTATATCTACTCTTTTCACCTATATATTTAAGATGCATTTTACAAAAGGGGTGATCCTGTAAATTAACAATTTTCTCCCCCCACCCCACCAAAAAAAAGTTAAATTAGTAAATAAATACATTTCATACTCAGTTGTTCATTTTAAATTTCAGAACGTCTGAAAATCATGGAATTATGTTCAAGTGTCTAATTCAGAAGCACTGAGGTGTTTTTATATGGAGAAGCATTTATTTGTCCTCTGTCTTTATGTACAAGTATAGACTGATCTCTGAAAGGTATTTTTAATAGTTAAAAATTATGTGCAACAACATCAACCATTCTTAGTGTGGTATCCTTAATTTGCTTTAATAATTTTTTTTTTTTTTAACGAGCTGATAGGTACATTTGGCAAAGATCTGAAGGCATGATGATAAATGCTATCTATATTTTGTATATACAGTTCGCTTCATTTAAAAAATAAATTAATAAAAAAACAAACAAACAAACAAATCAAGCATTTTTTTTCACTTAAGAAGGTTTAGAATTCCTAATAGGTAATAATTTTTTTTTTTTAAATATTTTGCACTAACCAAATATTAAGCCAAAAAAATTACTGCATATGTACCCATACGTTATTTTTCTTTTCTTTTTTTAATGTACATGCAGACTTTTAGAGTTTTTAGTACATATGGTAGAAATCTTAAGTTTTGATTAATACCACACTTTGTATAATTAATTATTTCCCATTGTGACCGACTCAAAACAACAGTTTAAGAACAGAGGAAAGAAAATGATAAAGTCTAAATAGGAAATAAATCATATTCCTATGATATCTGAAGCAAGGATAAAATACACATTTTCCACAGATATTCTTATATGCTGCCACATTAATAACTGTAGGTTAGTATATCAAATGTTAGTTATTAATCAGTTATCTACATACAACTTTTTTTTTTTTTTTTTAGGAAGTTCAATTAAAAGGATATTTATGCAACTATTTAAAAATGAGCAGTGATCTGCAATACAGGTATGTGCTTGACAAAAATAATGATCCTACAAGTGTAAACAAAAATGCCAAAGAGTCTGCACTCCACAGGGAAAGAAAAAGAATATTTTAGTAAATTGCTTGCTTGCTTCTAATCTTCCCCACACATCCATACATCACGTCTTAAGCTGGTAACTATTATTCCATTTTTTTCTTTTCACCCAGCCCTTGTTTTTCACCTCTGTGCAGTGGTTCCCATAGCAACATTCAGTAGCATTGGTGCCATTCTGATCTGAGCTGGTGGAGCCAGAATCACAACTACAGTACGATTAAATAGTTCTATTAGCTAACACTTTAGCTTAAATCGGGATTCTTTACTCTGCAATCATTATTTTTAATGAGGCTAGTTTACTTTTGGAATCTTGGCAAAAAACAGTCATTTACTCTAATCCTAAAGCAATGACTACAAAGCGGGCAAATATAAAAGATTACATGGCATGTAAAATCTGCATGTGCATATCATTATGTTGCAAAATCATGATGTGCTGGCAAAGAGAGGCCCAAACTATTGTGTTTGCTATTGAAAAGAATGGTTATTCTAAACCAGTCTACTGTATCAGGTTTGATAAAACAAGTGTTAACTAAATGTCTTGGTTAAAGGCTTTGATGAGAAAATCTAACACGTTAAACCAAGAAATAGTTCAAGGACAGCAGGAGGCAATTCCAGAACACAGGCACAATCTATAAAGGCAAACTAGCACAGCTTTTTGATGTTAAATAAGTAGCAATATCAGCATACAACAAAGCTTAGAGGCAGACTGTTGTATCAAGTTTAAAAGTTTAATATCCCAGGTCAAAAGTCACAATTACCTTGCACTACCACAATTTTTTAATGGAATCTAGGTTTGTTTTTTTTAAAATAGCACTTCAAAATTTATCTAATTTATAACGCTAATTTTATTCCCTTAATTAAAAATCTAAAAGAAAAAGTTACTTTGCATCTCATACTTAGACTACAGCAAAACATACACACTTGGACTTCAACAAGGTGGGAGGTCAGAGACACTTACTTTGAAAACGTATACATTTCTTAAAACAGATTATGCACCTTAAATAGTCCAAGAGAAATGGCAATGGTACAAGATGAGTGGCACTTAATAAAACTGTAGATAAATTACCAAAGTAGCGCATTAGCGGTACTTACTATATAGTGAAAGCATAAAAACAATTCTTACAGAAGAAAACCTAATGTACCATAGAAAAAATTGCCTTTTTATTCTAACCATAGATTTACCGACTTTGATTGCATTTTGTCAAATGCAATTAAACTTGTTAACAGACCATATGACATATGCTATTAGCTATGTAATAAATTTGTTAAATAGTAGATTCTTTTCTTTTGTTTGTTTGGGAAAGAATTGTAAAGTATTAAGTTATAAATTAATGATACCCTACAAATTAAAGTACTAAATATAGAAAGAACAAAAGGAAGATTCATAAATAGAGGATAGAAAAATACATTTTAATAATAATTTTCTTGCATGAAAATAATATCAAGATTCACTAACACATGACAAAGGAAGTAATGTGCATTTCATTACACACACCCACACCCCTCCTCCTGAATCACAACACAGCTCTTAATAAATTAATATGAACACCACAGTGAATGAATAAATCCAATTTGATTTATGAAATTGAACTAGGACATTAAGCTATGCTGCTGTCAGTGCACCGAAACAAATACTGTACCTTGCAAAAGTACTGACGTAGGAATTTTAATTTTATCTTTTGTTCCTAATAGAAGCAGAAGGCAAAATCTCCTACTATTTCTTAAATATGCTAAACAGCCAACAGCTATCTAATTAGTTACCACTACCAGAGGTTTGGTTTTTTTTTTGTTTGTTTGTTTGTTTGTTTTTTTTTTAAAGAAGGCCTTTAAAGTTACAGAAAATAAATTTAAAATACATACTTCCATCCAAATCTTTCTAAGTCTATCCATGGACTATTTTGAGCAGGTTTGGTTGTGATGCCACCTGGTGGCTTAGAAAATTAACATTCCATTTGAACTGTGCTTAATGGTTTGGAAAATCTTCAATGTTCTATAAATATTTTTTCCAGTTTGGTATTTTAAGTTAATTATTTGTATTTAATAGCACAGTCTTTTTCATATGGATATTTTCAGTGTGCTGCATTCTAATGCAGTTTAAGTTTACATCCAGTACAAAGCAACCCGGGATTTTACAATTGTTTTAAGTCCTGCAAATTGAACTCCTAGAGCAAAATATATTTACACTTCAGGCTACTTAGAAACAGCCCAGAAAGTTAAATTTTTCCATCTGAGGAAAAATGAAATGCTACAGAAGTCTTAAAGAAGGGTTACTGAACTGCTTTGTAAAATTACACAGTATAATTAATTCCATAGTAAGAACGTTTTTACGGTGTGTTTTGGTGACCTTTTATTACCATCAAGTTCACAATGCTGGTGGGCTGCCTTTTAATCCCTCCGCAGACAAAGGCCCTAAATAAACACAGATCCCTTCCTGGGAAAAAGTCCACTCTGGTTAAATGGTAAGGAAATGAGTAAATCATTAGTAATCTTTAAAGCCAAAGCTATAAACTCAAGTTACCTTAAGTTAAAATGAAAGTGTCCTGCAAGAGTTTCAAAGTTCTGTCACAGATAGAAATCTCCAGCTCTTGACTCCAGACTAGGCGCCAGCTGATAAACAAACAATTTAAGTCAAGAGCTGGAGAATTCCCAGCTTTTTCATTTAATGGCTTTGGCCAAGAGTATTTATTGCCTTCAGTTTTATTCTCACTTAGCTCTAAGAGGAAATTTAAACTCATCATTATCTTAAAGCCCCATATGGGCAACAGTCAGCTCACCTGATACAGCTTCTTCTCCTCTGCATAAGTTTAAGTCTCCACTAGAAGTGATGTAATAGTGTAGACTAATTAACTGTAGTTTTAGGTTGACTTTTTCATAGGCTAAATAAATTTTGTTCAATATGGTTTATATTCCCACTTGGGGCAGTAATGATTCCAAAAAGTTTAACTTTACAATTTCCAGTCCAAACTACAAGTAGCGTACAGCCATAAAGAACAATTGGGGGGAAAATATATTATTAGATCCTTCTCTATGCACACGGGCACTAAAATGCTACGTGCAATGACTGGGAATTCTTTGCTACAAATAAGAGTCTTCATCTGTGAAGATCTACATAGTCTGTCTTTCAGAACTATGTTAACATCTATTACTTTTGCAGACACATTTCACAGATATAACATCAATATCTACAAACAGACATGAAACAATTAAATTGTACTTTTGTTTTAAAAAGATAATTGTAAGAAAAATAAGTATTTTTAGTTGAAGCACAAAAGCAGCAGAACCCATGTTGACAAATGCCACAAAATGGCAGGAAAAAAAAAAGTCTCATCATAAAGCAAGAAGGAAAAAACGCCCCAAAAACGCTCTGTGCTTCAGATGTCAGTCTACTTTTCTTTCCCTCTACACTAAAGAAATCTAAAGTAGACGTATATCACACACAACTAAATGCTTACTTTCTCATGGTTTCTGTATGAAATTAAACAAACTGTTCTTTTAATTCAACAATTGTCATTCTGGTTCTTCCTATCCTAGTAATATATCTATTAGCTTTATGTTGTATAATATGGTTTAATTCCCTGCTGTAGAAGAACATTTTTCACGTGGCATAAAGTCACTACAGTTGGCTTTAGCAAGGGGAAAACATTGACTGTCATCCTAAAGGGTTAACTTAACATAACTCACAACTTAAAACCAGGAGGTTGTGTTCCTTCCCCTCCTACCTAAATTCTTTCCTAACCTGACTTGGCTAAAAAAGCCAATTAATTGTTCCAATGCCTGCCAAAACTTTCTTATTCCTTTAAAATGTGGATAGCATTTGAGACAGCTGCTTATTCCTAAAACAGGTAACACCCTAAACATGGAAAAATGAATTATGATTAACATTAAAAAAGGATTTGTATTGCAGACAGGTGTCTTAAAACATTACACTTTCACTACAGGCTTAAAAAAAAATCCTACAGTTGAAAACCCGTAGAGTTTGTAAGAGACCAGAAACTTACTACAGGTATTTTTTGCTAATGTGTAGAAATTTTTCTTTAACTTATTTGTAACTAGTTTTTCCCCCATCTATGCTCCTACTAGGACAATAAATCAGATAATTAAAAGCAACTGCTTTCTATTGTGTGAAGTTATCATTCTGAGTCCTTCAACAGAAAGTCTCAGACAATAATGATCTTACAACAACTTGCAGTTTTAGAACAGGTTAAGGTCACTGAAAGGCAGAGTAAAGAAACCCTTACTGCATGGCTCTTCCAAGTACATGATTCAGCAGCAAAAACTGAAATTACATAATTTATATTTCTACAAGAATAGGAGGTCCAGAATCCTATGAAAAATAATAGAAACGTAGTTATTAAAAAGGAGAGAGAGACACATTTATGCACCTACTCTTTCTGGATTCACTAAAAAGTTATTTCCTTAGTTTACTGTCAAAGGCATTTAGAAAGGCCCCAGTGAGAAATCTTGTGATGATGATGTAAGTTACATGTTGGTCAGATGTTTAAAGTGACAGATGCACTATGAACAGATAGCAAAGTAGTCAGGTATAAAGTAAATATTTGAGAGGTGATAATGTCTGACAGGTATGTGTGTATTTAGAACAATACACTGGAATCAACTACATAAATTCAATTATTGTACATGCTATTCAAATCTTTTGACCTGAACCAATAGATCAGGGGTAGGCAACCCCAACTACATGTGCCAGAGCATGACATGAGAAGGCATTTTGCTTGGCACATGCACTTTGGGGTGGACAGCAGGGGAGCCATGAGAAGCCTGATCCTTACGGTCACAGTGCAGTCCCAGCCCCTTCCCCACCATCCGCCTTGAGGCATATGTGCGCCTGCTGCAGGCAACAAGCTGGGCTGGGGCTCTGCAGACCATGGTACAGCTCCCCACCGCCTGCTAAGAGCAGCCTGGGACTCCATAGCAGGTGGCAGGGGCCCGCCCAGAGCCTGGGCAGGCTGTGGGATGCAGCCGGGAGGCTGTATGTGGCTGCACCCAGAGACTACGGAACCCCAGGCCAGCTCATTGCTGGTGGCAGGTACATGCACATCTCAGGGCAGATGGTGTGGAAGAGGCCAGGGCTGAACTGCTACAATAAGGATCAGGCCCATCACAGCTGCTCCACTGTCCATGCCTGGAACACCAACATTTTACAAGTTGAGGTTGCAGGTGTTTTTGGCACTGCCCAAAAAACACTGCTGACCCCTGCAATAGGTGAAGTTTTCAAAACTAAGCTCTTGATTGTGCATGCAAAAACTCTTGCAAACAATATATTTTGTATACTACCGCATGTGCTGACAGAGTGGACAGACATGCATGTTAAAATACTGGAGTCAGATGTGAAAGCAGAGGCAATTATCTCTGACTCCAGGCATTAAGTAGTCATGACGGACCCCCTCCATAAAAAGTCATGACAATTATATTGAAAAAATTCCATTTTTTTAAAACCAAACAACAGGGATTTATATGCTTTCTGGTGTCCAACACTTTACAGCATATTCTCTTAACATTCTTAAAAACTTGTCTCTGTAACTATGAATGCTGAACAACTTTTTAAAGAAGTAAGTGATTACTCATGTTTTCTCAATTCTAGCAGTTGGGCCTTTAAAAAAGGAAAAGACATCCCCAAACAACCCCCCATTAAAACAAAAAATACCCTGCCAAATAAGGTCTCTTCCAGGCCCTAACAACTATAAAACTATAAGACTTGCAATATTCATAACATCAAGACCCTTATGCTTGCATAGTCCCACTATCACTGATAAGACTATACAGGCTCAGAGGTTCCTACAGCTGAATCAAAATGTGCAATGCAGACTTAAAAATCTGTGACTCAGCTTCTTTATGCAAACTATTTTTATTCCACTTGAGCATTTGATATATGCCCACAAGGTCAGACCTCAAGTGAACACTCCAGAATAAACCAAGACCTCAATCCAAGACCTCACAAGAGTTTTCCCACTGCCCTCAAATTTTACAGGTGCCTGTGCCCAACAGCAAAAAAAATAAAAATAAAACAAAACTGGAGACCCCATAAGCCTCTCTCTAGAGCAGTGGTTCCCAACCCTAGGTCATGACCCAAATGAGGGCCACAGGGACAATGCCAGTGGTGCTGCAGACAAAAGACAAGCCATGCTGTGTGCTGGGAGCTCCCCCACCCTCAAGCTGCTGCTGCCACTGCACTCCACTCCCAGCAGTGGGACACAGAGGGAAGAAAAAAAAAAAAAGGTTGGGAACCACTGCCCTAGAGAGTAATCACTTACTTGTGTGGGTAAATCCATGAGCTTCAAATAAGAATTGTTTCAAGAAGTTCACAGATCAGATGAGTAACTGTTGCACAATGTAGATCCAAGGTTGTGTGGTGAATTAAAACTCACTTTCAGCAGTTCAGGAAAACATGTAGAAAAGTCACTCCAAGAAACAGATGTGGTGAAAGGGACGGTGCGGGAGGCAAATGAGGAATAGAGAACTATCATCAAGTAATATCCAACTACAAGAATAGCTACATAAAAATCTCAGTACTATTAGGTAAATCAATTAAGGAAAAACACTCAAGTATTTTTTGTTAACTTACAAAAGCATCTGGAATAGTTGGAATAGACTAAAGTAATAACGGAAACACATTTGGTAGCTTCCCTTGCTATTGCAATCTAGATCAAGTACTTGTGGACAAGTACCTAGTGGACAAGTACCTGATAAACTGATCCCAAATCTCTCCCACACAGGATCCTGTACTTTTGGACTTATCTAGAAATCCAAGGCAACAACTGGAATTTAGGGAACTTTGGTTTATGTTGTCAGCGAGTGTGGAAGGTATCCAAATTGTTAAAGATTAAAGAGATGAAGATTCAAGAATACAGCTCCTTCCCAGCTGAAATTTTATTGGAAACAGTAAGTTAAGCTGTAACCTGTGGGGGTGGGGAAAACAGAATTTGCACAGTATTTTTGCTTGTCATTGGTTTGAGAAGTAAGGAACAGTATTTCAAAAGGAGTCATTCACTGTTGTACTGGAAAATCAAAATGGTGGTAATAAACATTACCACTTGTAAAGTATAGATAGATTTAAGATAATTTTTGCAAGAGTGTTAATTCCATGACTATATTTCCAAGAATAGCAACAAGAAGCTAAAATCATTGTGTCAATTTATCACACTTCAGTGAAATAATGCACCAGACTGACAGAAAAAAATGCTTTATTGCTAATATTTAAATTTGTGCCACCTCCAAAATATCTGAATTAAACCTAAACTTCAAACACAACTTAATTTCAAAATGAAGCAATGAAAGAAAGTTCACCTGTACCAGGAAACCAAAGGCTCCTAGTTCTAGAAAGGGAAGGGAACAGCTGGCTAATTGGCCTGCGAAGACAAGTAGGCGGCTGGAACCAGGCTAGCTGCACAATAGGCAAGGGAAATAGGGCAGATGCTCAGGCAGGCAGCAGAGCCAGGCTGCAGCCAAGAGGGGCAGAATGCCCATTGGTCCTCAGGGGGAACAGCTGTGCCAGGGCTAGAGAGTCACTCTGCGCAGGTGGGGGCTAGAGAGTCACTCCATGGCACACAAAAGCCAGTGCCTGGAAAAAGGCAAAGGGGTGGAGGGCCAGGGCTTTATAGGGGGCAGAGCTCTTAGAATGGAACAGCTGTCTGAGAGACCCTGTTGGACACCAAATGCCTTGAAGACAGAAAGGTGAGAGCCCTCCAGAAGGAGGGCTGACCATGTATTTATTCTACCCTGAGGGTAGGAGAAGGTGGGGTTTTTTATTGCTTTCTAAAGCAGTTTCTTGCCTTTTTGTTCTAGTTTAGATTGGATGTAGCTGTAAAGGGTGAAGAGGAGGCCACAGGGGTGCCTATGGGGCACGTGACAGGCAGGCAGGAGCCAAGAGGGCCAAAACTTGAGCTAGGAAAGACAGAGGTGGCCTGAGGCTGAGAGAGCCAGGGCCAGAGCCTGAGGAGGGCAACTAGGGTCAGGAGCCCAGAGCCCAGAAAGGGGAAGATGGGGGCTGGCACCTAAGAGCCAAGGTCTGGCGCAGCAGACTTGGGGTAAAGGGAGGCACAGTCCCAAAAAAAGAGAGAGGCTAAAGCCAGGAAGACCAAAGCCCCAACAAAGGCTTTGAGGCCAGAGGGACCAAACACTGCATTAGGGGCAAGTTGTCCCACTGAAGTAATAACCTGTAATATCTGTAAGGCATGGACATGGTTTTGGGGGCAGATGGAGGCCATGAGCACAACCTTTAAAGATGCCTGGTGTCATAGGACACTAATAGGTCTGTGAGGGTCACAGAGGCAGAAGGCAGATCAGAAGTGCACTAGATTCATTTTGGACTCCCTGGGGCAGCCTCCCAACCCCAATTTGGGGATTGGGACATCAAGGCATGGCAGGAAAGCAATAGACAAGGGCACCCTAAAGGATTAGAGTGGGCAGGGGCTGTGTGCTCACCAGGGGGCACCATTGGATATCAGTCCTGTCACATCACCATGCATGATTTTTCTCTGTAATGCTTTGGGTTGGCTTTACAGTACGTTCTGTGAACCAAATCTTTGTGCCTCTAAGGGTCACTGCAGGCTAGAGCCTTAACAGAGGCATAATCGCTAAATCAGATCTAGATTGCCAGTTCTACCAACTGCTCTGGGTAAGTGGACTCCTAACCTCTGATGAACCCCACTAACTTTTATTGTAGGAAGAGAGCCACTAGTGTTAACAGCTTGCAGCCTCAGAGATTTAGAACCCAACTCAGCACAGCTTATCAGTTCAAGATTAATTCCCAATTTACATCAATGGGACTCAGACACTTAAGTGGATGCATGTGTTACCTGTATACAACTACAACGCCAAGTCCTCAATGGCAGATCAGGTGGAAGAAGTCACAGTCTCAATGGATGTAAAGATGGAAGAAGGCTTCAACAAGATGGAGGTCTCCTGTCATCCAGGGTTCTCCCTTGCCACTGGATCCAGATCTCCTTTTCAAGATCACACGTTTTCATGTGATCAGCTTCCTCACATTAAACAAAATCATGAGCATGCTTCTACCACAGGAAACAACACACTCTCCTATACCAACCTTCAACAGAGACAGGACTAGGAACTTTGTTGTTTCCAGCCACAAATCTGTATGCAGGCAGTGATAGCCTGATGGTTGAACCTGATGGTTCAACCTGGGTTGAACAGAAGGGTAATTCAGCAGCTGCTATGGTGCTGAGCAGTCCAATTCAAGATTCTTCCTGCTCACTTTAGAAGGGGAAGGAGCTAGAAAATGTACCCTAAACTAGGCTGTCTTATCTGCTCCTGGCTGGATAGTTGCACCCAGCAGTATCACCATCTCTGTGGTCAGAAAAATAATCATCATCATCACAAGACAACAATGATTTTGGCAACACGGAGCATTCACACCTGAATGAACAACCAAGACAACAAATGACCTGAAAGAAGAACTGCCATTGTCTTCATGGAACTAGGAAAATGCAACATTAACACTGAATCTGAGTGAGACAAAATGATTGGATGAGGGTAAATTGAGGGTCTTTAATGTGAGGAAGACTACACCTTCTTCTGGAAGTGAAAACCAGCCTAAGACGGACAGGTTCATAGCATTGGTTATGATACCCCATGGGTATCAATGAATGTTTTATGACCTTCAGTCTTAAACCCACCAGCAATGTCACTGTCATCAGTGAGTATGCCCTGATGCTTGATCCTGCTAATGATTTTAAAGAACAATTCTACTCCACCCTTGACCATGTTCTAATACTTTCAAGGAGGACAAGATCATTCTCCTCAGTGATTTAACACCGGTTAGGCATGACCTGAAACTCTAGGGTGGCACCACTGGGAAGGACAGAGTACAGAAAGCCGACTCCAGCAACATTCTCTCTCCTGACCAAATGCACAGAGCATGGTTTTGTCATCACAAACATCATCTTCAGACAGAGCGACAGACACAAGATTACCTGGAGACACCCTCACTTTAAGCACTTGCATGTCCTCAACTATGCTATTGTTAGAGCCTGTGATGGAATTGAGGAACTTCAGAAGGGGTTTAAAACCACCACCCCTATGGCCTGTGCTGAAACCACTAGCTATACTACCCACCAACACAAAGACTGGTTCAATGACAGCAATACCAAGATCCAAGTCCTTCTTGATCAGAAGAGAATGGCTTATTCTTCTTGGCAAGATGACGACATCTCATCTCAGCAGGAGACATCTCAGCTCCTCAAAGCCATAGCTCAAAGAAGGATCCAGGAATTCAAAAAAAATCAGTGGTAGCAAGATAAAGTTGGGGAGCAGGAGCAAAGGGAGCAGGGCGCACGTGTGCCCCACAAACACATGTATACCCCCTTACCTCAGTGGCGGGGGCAGCAGCTGCGGAGGAGACAGCGGTGGGGGCAGCAACAACTGATTCCCCCTAAGGTAAGTGGGGCAGAGGGTACAGCACAGCTGAGGCAGATCTGGAGTGGAAGCCCTTCGGAGTCCTCTTAGCTCACCCAACAGGGAGTCGCGCTCCACAGCTGCGCATGGGCAGCGCGTGCGAACAGTGCACGCAAACAAGTGCACTCTGTAAGGGCGCGCCGGTGTTCACGTAAGGCGGGCGTGAGGTAGCTGCCCAGAGTGGCACCTCCAGCAAGCAAAAGCAGTACACGCAGCTCTGCAGACATGGTGCAGACGTGGCTGCCAGGGGCCCGGCCCTGGCACTGCTGCCTGCCATGGGCTCTTCTGAGGCCTCCACCCAGACAGAGCTCATGGCAGGGTTAGCAGCCCCTTGCCCCCCTGTCGGGGGCGGGGTTTGGTGGGGTCCTGGTTGTCCCCTTGCCTGTCCCTCCTGTGCACGACTTAGGGCCCTGAGGGAGCTCCAGGCTGAGGGGGAATCAGGGATGCAGAGGATAAAATTGATGCCTATCTCCGTTCTCTGCAGGCCCAGTGGCCCACTGTACAGTCCCAACAGGAGACACATCCAACGCAGGAGTGGCAAAAGGTGTCCAAATCCAGAGCTGCTAGGCCTAGAGTGGTGGAAGCTCCCCAGGTTCACCTGGGGAACAGGTTTGATGCCTTGGCAGCTGTGATGGAGAAAGACAGAGAACTTGCCTCTGGCAGGGACGATGCCACTCCCCACATGGCAAGGAATGGGCAGAGAGCAAACGCCAGCAGGAAGAAAGGGCTGGTCCTTGTCATCGGAGACTCCATTCC
>NW_017729005.1:7892492-7892930 GCF_001723915.1 Gavialis gangeticus
TGATAAGGGGCCTCCAGGATTTTGACCACCTGGGTGATAGCAATCATCACTTGCTGGAATTCACCATCCAGCGCAGGGTGTCAAGGGCCTGCAGCAAGGTGGTAGCCCTAGACTTCAAGAGGACCAACTTCAACAGGTTAAGATTAGTGGGAGAGGCGCTGGGGTTCTCAAGAGCAGGGGAACTCAGTGCCCGAGATGAGTGGTCGTTCCTTAAGGAGACGATACTCAGGGCCCAAGGGTTGACCATCCCAACAGGAAGCAAGGGGGGCAAGAGTGCCTGAAAGACCCCCTGGCTCACCAAGGGCGTCCGGGAATGTCTGACTGCCAAAAAGGCAGCATACACCCGGTGGAAGGGGGGTGCTATCACCAAACAGGAGTATACCTCCTCTGCTCGGGCCTGTAGGGGGGGCTGTCAGGAAAGCTAAGGCGGACATAGAG
>NW_017729005.1:7893101-7896432 GCF_001723915.1 Gavialis gangeticus
GATGATACCAAAATTTGGGGTGAGGTGAGCATGCTAGTAGGGAGAGAAAGACTGCAGCAAGACCCGGATAGGTTACAGGGGTGGGCTAACAAAAACAGGATGCGTTTCAATACTGACAAGTGCAGGGTGCTGCACTCGGGCAGTAGTAACCAGCAGCACACTTATAAGATGGGAAACTCCCTTCTTGAGAGCATGGAGGCAGAAAGAGATCTTGGAGTCATTATTGACTCCAAGATGAACATGGGTCCACAACGTGAGGTCATGGTTGGCAGGGCTAACCGGACCTTGTCGTGCATCCACAGATGCATCTCAAGTAGGGCCAAGGAGGAGCTCCTCCCCCTCTACGCGATGCTGGTCAGGCCATAGCTGGAGTACTGTGTCCAGTTCTGTGCGCCCCACTTCAGGAGGGATGTGGACAACATTGAGAGGGTCCAGAGGAGGGCCACCCGCATGATCTGGGGACAACAGGGAAGACTCTACAATGAGAGACCGCAGGAACTGAACCTGTTCAGCCTTCACAAGCGAAGGCTGAGGGGGGACCTGGTGACCGTCTATAAACTCACGGGGGGGGGGACCAGAAGGGTTTGGGAGAGACCTTATTTCCCCTAGCGCCCCTTGGCATAACAAGGAATAATGGCCACAAATTGTTGGAGAGTAGGTTTAGATTAGACATCCGTAAGAATTACTTCACAGTTAGGGCAGCTAGGATCTGGAACCAACTTCCAAGGGAAGTGATGCTGGCTCCTACCCTGGGGGTCTTTAAGAAGAGGCTTGATGCCTACCTGGCTGGAGTGATCCGAGCCCAGTTTTTCTCCTGCTCAGGAGGGGGGTTGGACTTGAAGATCTACAAGGTCCCTTCCGACCCTACTTCTATGATTCTACGATAAAACCAAGGAGATTCAGCTCTATGCTGATAAACACGACTTGCATAGATTTTTCCCAGGCAACTAAAGCTCTCTATGATCCAACTTCCCAAGGTCCTACCTTCCTGCAACAGCGGGATGGCTTGATGCTCCCAAGGACATTGAATCTATCCAAGCTAGATGGAAAGAGGACGTTGAGGCACTTCTGAACTGTGAACTGACCCAACATCAAGAGCTGGGAACAGTTGGCTGCTAACCATGTCCGATGGCACCGGAATCTCAACCAAGTGGTAGCCCACTTCGAGGTAAAGCATCTTGCTCCTGAAATGAGTAAGAGTGGAGAGGAAGGAAGAGGAAATCCTTGCCTATGGCCTATTTTTCCATGAAGAAAGACCTGCAACTTCTGCAGATGGATCTGCAGCTCAAAGATTGTACTCATAAGTCACACTTTTCTTTCCAACCAGAAAAATAATATAATTTTTAACATACAATGACCTGCCATTTTTATATGTTTTTTCCTACTATTAAATTAGTTCATGCAAATTTGGAGTCCAATTTGAAAACAAAAATCTTATCTGGATGCCATTATACAAACAGCTTACAAACACCTCCTTCTTAGTTTTGTTTATTTTCAACTATTTATTTTGTATCCAGTAGTTTCCTTCTTCCTGCTTCTCTTAACTGAATCAAGTCATTAACCAGGGGTAGAGGGAAGGGCTGGAGCTATTTTACTATGATTTCCACTTATAATAAACTACTGCTGTTATCTTGTAATGCAGTTGTTGATATGTAGCATTGATATATCATTAGTAGAATTATTTATAAATATATTTTTTATTTTGCTTAGCAATATAGCTACTACAGCTGCACTTAAAAATTAAAGTTAGGCCACGTGGCTGTATTTACTGGAACACTGGAAACTGCAGTTTACACCACCCTGAAGACTAGATGCAACCAAAAGTTAACTTTATATCTAGCCCTTTCTTTCAGGATATCAGTTGGAAAAAGCATCTCTGATTCAACAATTCCTAGGTAGTTTAGTGATTTACAGATCCCTTACTCTCACACTCTTCTCAATGAACACCACTTATTCTGTAGGCTACTGCGTGGACAGCTACAAAACTCCCAGGGGAGCACAGAAGTTTGTGGCATTACCATGTGAGAAAAATCTCACTGCTGGGAGCTTCAGTCCAGGTTCTGCTCATTATAACTTGTGTTGGTAGATAGGGACAAGAAGGGAGAGAGATAGTAGCAACTTAAAAATAGAAAAAATGGTTTTAAACACATTTGACACATGCAAAGAAAGGTAAATTATCTACAAAATGCATGCAATGTATTTCTTTCATTATGAACATTTCTGAAACCAAACTTAAACACCATTTCCCCTTCCATTCAATACACAGCCTACAGTTAAAAAATGACCAAACTGAGTTAAATGAAATTCCATGAAATATTTTGTACTTGGACAGAAAGGGCATGTTTGAGCCTAAAGCAAAGTAAAACCACTAGGTTATAAACTTCTCAAAGAGAAGGTTTGTAGTGCAAATACCAACAGACTATACCAACTATCATACCAACTATAGCAGCAGTACTGTTAGGTGCCTACATGTAAATAATTTTAGTTTTTAAGATCATCTCACCCTAAATTAGATACAGTGCTAATAGAAAGAGTACAGTTGCGATTCAGTACACAATGAAGACCAAGAGGGCATGTTCGGATTTTAAGACAAGCAAAGCATAGATTTGACATTGGATTGAAAAAAAAAAAAATGCTTGCATTTAAAAACCAATAAAAAACAAGACAACCCCCCCCCCCCAGTTCCTTAAACTCTATGCACCCTTATGCCAAGCCCAGCACATGGTCAGAAGAGGCAGAGAGTTAGTTGGACCCAGTTCTCCCAACATCTGTATAGATCAGGTGCTTTAGTGGGGTGTTTTGGCACTTTTATCTAATAGTTGGTTGAATCAGACTTGGTTAAAGCACCAAAAAGCCCTGATGAAGCGCCCAATCTATACAGACGCTGTGGAGCCAGGTTAAAGTAACATGCTTCTTCCTCTGGCAAAAGTGGTTTTGGTTTTTTTGTTTTGTTGTTAGTGTGTGCAAGCAGCCAAAGTCTGTATGGGGGCATTTGGATTTATAAATGAATGAACAAACACATAAATAAATAAATAAACAAACAAACAAGCAAGTCAGCCAGCCATGTTCCAAATTCTTGAGAGCTTGTAAAATAAAAACTCCTTAACAGGCTTTGCTACCTACTGTTTCAATCTTCTAGGAATCTTGTAAGTAAGTTCCCCAAAAATGCTCCATTAAGAGCTTTGGAACAATTGTCTGTTAAGAAAATTCAGTATATGCAAGCGTGAATCAATATACACACACAGCATAAAGAAGAGTTATTCAAAGTAGGTGCTACCAGTTGCTGAAAAAGAAAAAGAAGTGATACTGTTCTGCAAAAAAAAAAAAAAAG
>NW_017729005.1:7896495-7900876 GCF_001723915.1 Gavialis gangeticus
AAAAAAAAAAAAAAAAAAAAGGGGGGGGGGTGGTATTGTGTATTCATCACATGCATATTAAATATTAGACTCTTTTTTTAAATTGGTATAAGCCAGTTTGCACTAATAATAGTTACATCATTAATAAAACACCTTAAAATACTCTAATTCGCAATGCAACAATGACATACTGAAACATACCACAGACAACCTAATACTTATTCTGGTATTAGCAGATGTCAGATCAACTGCATTTCTATTGTGCCCTAGCAAGAAGGGGTACCATCCACTTGAACCCTAAATTAGGGCCAAGGTTCAAGTGGAGCCTCTACTGCTTTTGACTACTGGCAATATTGGGCAGTCTTTGAACTATTTACCGAAATTTTTTGGAAATCATAAAGCCCCAGAAAAAACTTATGAATTCACATAATTAACCCTTCAGACATCCAAATTAATCCAAACTTCAAATGAAATACCAGAAATGGCTAGAAATGTAACTATTTCATAACAGGCATAAAGTCATTGGCTAGGTATGGCCCAACTCCATTATACATCAAGTGAACTCGGTCCAACAATATTACCCGACTTGGAGAAAGTGAAAATATTTTCTTTAGTATCTATGGCTTCTGCAAACATCCTAATGCCTGTGAAGACTGCATACCCAACAACTGTGATTTATCATGAAGCAGAAGCATACTTATGGAGAACAGAAAACTAACACGTATTCTTGCCGTCTTTGACAGCACACAAGTCATCGTTATACAGTTTGGGTTACCCAATAACCAACCTCTCACTATGAAGTACATACATGTAAGTCAGTCTCATTGACTTATCAGAGGTATAAATGAACTTTAGGTAGCTTACTGGCAAGAGTACTCGAGTTTAAAAAATTAACAAAACAAAAAAAGGAAGAAAAAGTCTAGTGACATTCTATTTAACCTAAAGGAACATCATCATGTAATTTAGGTCACTATTTTTTAAACACCCAAAGGGTTTCATAAAAATTTATACAATATTTTCACTTTTTTTCATTTCGGTGAAGATATTTATTTTAACATTTCCCTAGGGTACTAAAAAGCCAAAACACAACTGCTCTGTTTCTGTAAGAACCAGACATTGAAACCAAACTAATCTAAGGGTGTGATTTCCAAGGGCACTCTGTATTGGCCTAGTTCTGCTCCATTGAAGCCTATGGTAAAAATTTTCCTGATTGCTTGGGAGCAGAATTAGGCCAAATGTTGATTAAGTGTTAAAAAAACAATTCCATGCTCAGGTGTCCAAACTAAGTGAATTTCAAGAATGAATAGTATATCTAGATTTTCTGCCCCATTTTAAGAGTTAAGGTTTTAGAGCAATCCTGGTACAGCACGTCACAAGGTCATGTAGGTGCCTTGTGCCTAGAAAAGGGTTAAGAATAGCTGCCAATCACCAGGGCAGCTCAGCTCCCAGTTGCTGGGGCAACCATGTTGGTCAGGTGACCAGAAGGGGGCAGGGCCGGCCCCTTATAAACAGCCCAGGCCGGAGCCTGGCTGGCAGTTCCCTTCTGGCAGTCAGAGGAGCAAGAGCTCTGCAGTGGAGCCGAACTGAGGCGAGCAGACTGAGAGAACGAGTAGCTGCATCATGCCAAGGGGGGAGAGAACCCTGACTAGGAGGTCTTACTGGAAGGCCAGGTGGGGCCTGGACTTTGTTATAGCCAGAAGGCTTATGGTTGTGTTGTAGCCAGTTGGCTCATGGTTTTGTGTTCCTTGTTGGATATTGTTATCCCGGAGGACTGGGTGAGGCTGTAGGGGTGTGAGGAGGCCTCACAGAAGCTCCCCAGCATTTTTGGGGGTTCCTAGTGCCCTGTGTGGGCACGGCAGTCGTGCCAGGCACGGCACAGTTGTATGGCGCCGAGGTGGTGCAGCACATGGGGGGATTGACCCCATCCCTGGACAGGTGATAGGTGTGAGACCCGAGCAGGGGAGAGGACCCCAGCAGAGGGGCAGGGGGCCAGGCACGGCTTAGGCCACCTGAGCCCCGCTGACGGTGCACCGGTAGGAAGCCTAAGGGCGGCTCGCATCTGGCCACGAGAGAGAGGGGCCACACGAGTGGAAGCCCTGGGTGGGTGCTGCTAGGGAGACGAGCCTGGCGGGGGCGAGTCAGTGATTAGAAAGAGCCCTGCTAAAGTGGAGGGAAGCTGCAGGAGTGGGCGTGTATGTGTGAGAGAAGCCCAAGGGAGGGCGCACATGAAGGAAGCCCCAGGAGGGGGCACATCTGGTTGACAGAAACCCCAGTTGGGGTGCAGACTGGGCAGAGTCCCAGAGGGCTCTACAGGGGTGGGACCCTGAAGGGTCACAGGGGCCAGGTAAGGCTCAGGCCGCCTGAGCCCTACTGGAAAGAATATTGTTCGGGAGTCAAAGAGGGCTACCGACTAAAGGGGCGCTGGCTGTGTGACAAGCCCAGAGGTGCTAGAGAGAGGCGCCGGTTGCGTGACAAGCACAAGGGCGCCAGGCAGGGCACAGAAAGGAAAAGGACCAGGTAATGTCTGGAAGAGCTGTGAGGCTTGGGGCGTGCTAAAGGGGAGGTAGGAGGCATGCATAGCCCATAAGGCTGGGGTGCACCAGGTCACCCCATAGAGAGTAGGAGCCCGGATAGTTATAGCACCATGTTCAGGTGGACTAAAGGCAGCCTCCTATATAAAACTATAAACCAACAAGATGTGGCGGGTGAGAATAGAGGGTGCTGGATCGCTAACTTGGCATGGTAGGGGGCGCTAGCGGGATCACGGCCGCTCCTAGGCCCCACTCTGTGACAGCACACTGTTTTGTTTTCACTTCAGTTTTATATTGCAATCAGTGTAGAGGAATCTTCTATACTATCTTCTTTGTACCAAGGAACAGAGTTAAATTTCCTACCTTCCTGGCATCACAGCAGACTCTCTGCTTCCCCTTTATCAGACAAGATTGCTAGAAAGTTCATTGGTCTTAAATTCTCAGTTCAATTTTTAAATTTCACCGTACAGAGATGCACCATTTCTTATTTACTGTAGTGGGTCTTGAATGGGAAAGAAATTCAGTCAAGTTGATCCATAGATTCCACACGGCTTCAGGTAATAAAAGATTGATTTTTTTTTTTTTTTTTTTCCAAAAGAGAGGCTCAAAGAGTAGAATCAACTAATACTGACATTGTTAAGGTAGGTACTCTACAAACTGAATTACTTTTTAAATACACAATAATATTTCTTCTTCTACAACAGTTGTCCTTCATGCCAGAACAGCTTTAAAAAAAAAAAAAAAGAGATGAAAACTAATATCCTACAGATGTCCTTCACTGCTGAAGGAATCTCAGAAAACAAATAAGGTCCTTTCACACAGTCACTTGTATGCTTTCAAATGTATAAATAATTTCCATCCTTGTGCAATCTCTACTATCTTTTTTTTACGAAATTAATGGTAAGAACCCCCAAATGCTAACATCATCCAAATGGAACCCAATAGGAGGTCACCATTTAGATATACTTCATCCATCAATAAGCAAAACATTTTTTAAAGATAGCCTCCAAGGTCCATACCCTGCAAGCTTTGTGCTGGTAGGTTCTTGTACCTGTAAAGATATTATTTATTTACCACTTATTCTTATAAATAGCCTAAGACTATCTTGTAGTGCTTCCTACAAACAGAGGAGACCACCTCACAGAGAGCAGTTTGCAGGAATGGAGTTGAAACTCTGAGTTAGGGATACAGCCTCTGAATCAGAACTTCCTAGGCCTTAAATGCTGGAGGCTGCAAGCGAGAGAAGTAGAAAAAATCCTGCTCATTTTCCCTTCATTTCCATGTTCCATTTAATGTAGTGAATTTGCTCTCCCTTTTAGCATCCACTCTGCCTCTGTGTGACACAGAAGACTGGACTAGACCTGTGGCACATCTACACAAGACACTAAATGTGCAGCAGGCAAAAACTGTGTTAATGCGCAGTATAATTAATGTACTGAGCATTAGTCATAAATTTTAAAAAAAGTATGCGCCAGTGCTACTGTGCAGTAGCACCAATTATGGTGCATTAAATCAACATATAGACATGTCCAGTTAATAGCAATTCTTATCATCTTATTCAGTGAAGTACTATGGGCGTTTATACACATGCTCTAGGTGGCAGGGGCACTTTAATTAGCGCAGCTACAAAAGTCGCTCTGATTTAAAAGGGCTCAAGTGTCAAATGTCCACATCTTCAAGATTTTTTATGTTTAAAAAAAATAATCTGGGAATTTTTCAGGGTTTATTTTCCAAACATAAAAACCAGGTTGAAATTGGGAGAAAAGGAAGAAAAGAAAAATTGGTTTGAATCAGGGAAAATAATAAATACTCCCTTCCTCCCTCGCTGCCACGGGGACATAAGGCTGGGACTCGGGAAAGGGGGGGGGGGG
>NW_017729005.1:7901939-7902294 GCF_001723915.1 Gavialis gangeticus
CCTCCCTCCCGCCCTGCCTGGGGTCAGAGCCAGGGGTCCCATGCCCCCAGGCAGCAGCTCCACCCACCCTCCCCTGGGCCCCATGCAGCCACCAGCCTACACTCCTGCATCCAGCCAGAAAACCTGCACCTCAGGTAACTGTCACTTTTAGCTTACCAGCACCCCACAGCCATTCTCCACTCATGCTGGTTAATGGGGATTTTACTGTACCCAGTAAAATTGAGTGAACTGAAAAACAAGGAAATAATCAGGCAGAAGGCAGTGTTCCTGAACTGCACCCCAAGAGAACTGCTCTTCTGGTGTGGTTCAGTACCTGCTGAAGTGTAGCACCTTTAAGTCCAGTTTATGAAAATGG
>NW_017729005.1:7907294-7908765 GCF_001723915.1 Gavialis gangeticus
GGTTTATTTTCCAAACATAAAAACCAGGTTGAAATTGGGAGAAAAGGAAGAAAAGAAAAATTGGTTTGAATCAGGGAAAATAATAAATACTCCCTTCCTCCCTCGCTGCCACGGGGACATAAGGCTGGGACTCGGGAAAGGGGGGGGGGGGAGGGGAAAAGGGTGCAGCACAGGGTGTGCCACCTGGCTCTTGCTACTATACATACCCTGGGAGGGCTGCGCCAAGCTACTCCTTGGCGGTGCATGTCCCTGCAACTGGGCTCAGGACCAGAGCAGAATGCCACTACAGGCTGGGGCTGGTGGCAGCACTGGGCTGTTCCTGGTGCTCAGGCTGGGCGGCAGCCTGCTCATCCTGCGTGCCGATATAGGCGCACGTGCCCCGCTGGTAAGAGCCCAACACAATCCCCCAGCCTGCAGCCCTCCAAGGGTGCATGTGGCAGCAAAAGCCACGCCCCCCCAGCCTGCTCCCCGTACCCACTGACTTACAGTTCCCTCTGCAGGTGGTGTCAGCCACTCCCGGGGCCGCTGCAGCAGGGGCTGGGGTGAGTGGGAACAAGCGGAGCCCCAGGGGGCATAGAGTATTACCCCTGCTCAACCCAGCCCCTGCTACAGTGGCCCCTGGAGCAGCCAATGCCAGCTGCCTGCAGCTGCTGGGCAGTGCTGCACCCCGAAGCCTCTGGGGCTTGGCTTGTCCCTACTCACTCCAGCCCCTGCTGCAGTGGCCCTGGGAGCACCACCTTCCTGCACCATGGCACGGTGCAGCCCAGGGGCTGGGGGAGTGGCATGCAGCTGGACACGATGGGGTGGGGCGGGACCCCATCCTGACCCCAGCACTCATACAGGCACCAGGCACATCCTGCCCTACGCAGTGTCAGAGCTGGAAGCCCTGTGCCCCCGGGCAGTGGCTCCAGCCCCATGGGAGCAGCTAGGTGCAGCACCCGTCGCAGGGAGTGGGACCAGGCTCTCCCACCTGCCCCCTGGTGGGGCTTGCAGCTCCCAGGGCCTGGGGCAGAGCTGCAGCCAGAGCCACTGGGGTGCAGCTGGGACCTGCCCACCCTGACAGCAATTCCCACAGCCCCTCCCTCCCGCCCTGCCTGGGGTCAGAGCCAGGGGTCCCATGCCCCCAGGCAGCAGCTCCACCCACCCTCCCCTGGGCCCCATGCAGCCGAAGGGGATCACCCTACCTGCAGGATGCAGGACTACCAGGGTAAGAATGATCATAATATAATTGGTGAAGATCTTGTGAGGGAACAGGTTGAGAGGCTGGACATCCACAAATCAGCTGGCCTGGATTGAATGCACCCATGAGTGCTAAAAGAGCTGGCTGACATCATAGCATGACCAATGGTGAGGATATCTGAGAACTCATGGTACTTGAGAGAGGTTTCTCAAGATTGGAAGAGGGCCAATGTGGTGCCTATCTTCAAGAAAGACAGGAAGAAAGATATAGAGAACTACAGACCAATCAGAT
>NW_017729005.1:7913765-7915406 GCF_001723915.1 Gavialis gangeticus
GTGAACTGAAAAACAAGGAAATAATCAGGCAGAAGGCAGTGTTCCTGAACTGCACCCCAAGAGAACTGCTCTTCTGGTGTGGTTCAGTACCTGCTGAAGTGTAGCACCTTTAAGTCCAGTTTATGAAAATGGGAGTCTCCTCTCTTGCTTGCTCTGAGGGCCTTATGGCTAAGGGCAAGCAAAACTCAGAGGCATCTGAACCCCAAGCCTCTGGGCCTGGGCCTGCAAGTAGGATGCCCACCAAGGGTTCTGGAAACATCTGAAGGATGTTTGCAGGTAGTAGGGCTGCTTATGGTTCTGGCCTCTTGGATTTGCAATTATTTTTGGCTAATTTGGCCTTGGATACAAAAAACAAAAAAACAAAACAACACACACACACACACACACACACGCACACACACATCAGGAAGCTTATCAGTGGGGGAAAAATAAAATAGATTAGTAAAAACTAAAAACATGGAACACTATGTTTACAGTATCTGTGTCCCTGCACTGAAAAAATGATGACGGGGTACTTTAAAGCTTGTTCAAGTTTTAGTTAAAGCACCCCCAACACCACTTTTCAGAATGGGGACACCGATACACATGACACTGGAGTCTGCTGAAGTGTGGTAATTACCACACTTGAGCAGATGAGATTAATCAAGTCTGCTCCGAAGTGCTGTAATTACAGTGCATCACAGCAGCCTCAATGCACATCTTTAGGCACCCTTAGAGTCACTGATGGCAGCAGTAGTATTTTCCCCCCTCAAGTCTGTTCATGGGCTTAGGCCCTAATTACCCAGGTGCGTAATTTGCAAGTTGAGCTAGCCAATTTATATAAGCAGAAGTGTGCGAACATGAAATTGCACCTGCAGAATTAAAGTCTGAACTGAAGCACCTTGAAAGAAAAACAACTTTTTAATTGGTTATAGCAATTGCTTCAGTCTAGAAACAAAAAAGATTCTGACTATGACATGGACATCACTTGATAGATAAAACAGAAAAAAAAGATCTGAAATACTCTTCTTTAAACCAAAGGCATAATTAAAAAAATAAAAAAGAAAGTTGCCAGGGCAGATAGAGGGGGTACCGTGGCAAAGATGCACCCCCTTTTGGGATTGGACTCCATCATGAGAGCCTCTGGGGACTTTTTAAAAGACCCAAAGCAGGTAAGAAAGCTCTAGCTTCCCTTCCATGCTCAAAGGCACCTCCCTTTCCATCCCTTACTTGATGCTTCTTTCCCCAATGTATTGAGCATGGGGGCAGCTTCAAAGCCACTCCTACCCACTCCAGCTAGGCTGCATGGGAGTTGGGCTCAACTATGGAAGCAGTGATGGGCAAGATGGTGGGTTCCTCACCTTGCCCACTCTCCTGCGAACAGGAACAGGGAGGGGGAACTCCCCCCTCCCCAGCCCATTGCTACTGCACCTGTCACTGTTCCCAGCTGAGCTCAGCCTCAACACAGCCCAGCTGGAGTGTCTTTGAAGCTTCCTTGCCTCCAAACGGGGAAAACAGCAGCAACAGGCGAAGGAGGAGAGATGCTTTTGCACAGAGAGGAAGGGAAGGCTTTCTTACCTGCTTCAGGGACTGTTTAAAAAGTCTCTGGAGGCTCCTCTGGTGCAGTCTGTCTTCACAGGTAGTTGCGGGGGGGGGGGGGGG
>NW_017729005.1:7915424-7920363 GCF_001723915.1 Gavialis gangeticus
GGGGGGGGGGGGGAGGCAGGGAGCAGCTCACAGCCCGCTTTGCCAAATCCTGGATCTGCTGCTGACTGTTGCATATATGTTTATAGCAGTCTTTGCATTCCAGAGACACTTAACAGAACCATTGGTATCCCATAACTTCAGGCACTTAAAGGGACACAAATATTATTGTTAACAACAACAACATCATCATAAATAAAGTAGACTGGAATTTGAATTTCTAGAGCTTCTTTGCTTTGTGCACCCCATACTACTTCACTACAGGATGAGTTAAGATACTCACAGAGAAGCAGCTATAGGCAAACATAGCATCCATTAGGAATTTAGTAACAGCACACATACAGCCATGAATATCAGAACCAGTTTTATTGAGAAAAGGAATGTTGGCCATAATTCCAGAATTATCCCTTACTCTTTTTCAAAGAGTGCCATGGGGATCTTTAATTTCCATCTGGACAGTTTTTCTTTAACTGTTCTTGAACACCATGTGTGAAAACACAATAGAATTGTAGAAATTAGAGATGGAAAAGACCTGTTAGGTTATGCAACCCATCCTCTTGCCAGTTATAGATTTTCCCCTACAGAGTAGTTTCTAGAGCTTTGCGCCCAGCCTAATTTTAAGCACCTCAAGATATTTGGCTTCTATCAGCCCCCTTGGAAAAGCACTTCATAATCTACTAAGAATACCATTGGGAAGTTTTTTTGGTGTATTCAGCCTACATTTTTCTTAATAATTTCCAGCCATTTTTACTAGTTGTATCCCATTGGACCACCCTAAATAACTCATCTTTCTTCTTGACATTTACTTTTCTAAATATATGAAGGCAGATATGTTCCTGTGCACATCAGTCACTGGTTGGACAGACTACACACAGTTTTATAGCCAAACTATGTATTATACTTGAATAAATCAATCCCTCCACCCCCTTAGTCATAGTATGAACACTTCTCTCCCCAGCCCACTTAAAAAAAGAAAAAAAGAGAGACATTTCCAAATCTGTTACCCATGCTCAAGCTAATAGGTCACCAGCAATCCATGCTATGCAAAAAGCAAGAACTGCAAATCATATGCCCTGCTCCAGAGTCAGCAGGCTGATAAATTTGTTATCCAGTTCTTATGCAGCAGCAGCATGAAAACCTGTTGATGTGTTACTAAATGTATTTTTCCTTGTATTCAGTAATTTGCACTGCATCTGTGGCTACATTTTCAAGCAAAACCAAACACCATAACAAGGAAACTGAAGTGATGCCCTTCTCCATATGCTAAAATAAAGACATAGCATGTCTCAGATTAGATTACAAATCCAAGTAATTATGAAATATAGATTAACCCTCTGTAAACACATGCATATAGAAGGAAAAACTGGTTGAACCAAAAACAAACAAACAAACTTCATTATTATTTCACATCACTAGAATCGGAACATTTTTTCCAAACACAAATTGAACTTTTTTTTTTATTGTATAAACAGAACGCTTTTGTAACCCATACATAATTTCCTCTCCATGTTACGTGCATTCCATTAGCTGGATTTATGGCAATAGACTTTCTCCTGAACTACATTTAGAGGCATTAATCTGCACAGCTAACAAACTGGTACTAGCAAACTAGTCAGGTTAGCTTCACAATGGTACCGTCTGTTCAAATTCTTTTGGGACAAAACACCCTACTGGACCTTTACCATATTTGACATTATGGTAAATGTATTTCATCACCTAGTTTAGGATTTGGCCATGCTGATTTGCTTCGTCAACTGCTGAGATCGTGCCATTTGCTATATTAAGCTTCTCATATCTTGCAAGAGGCCAACTGATTTTTATTGCTGGTAGAATGCAACTTTCTCTCAAAGAACAACATATTACAGAGGAAACTCCACAATGTTTCTTAACACTCCCTGGCATTTCCCCACCCTTAGGACATGATCCAGCCATTCTGGAATTCATCTGGGATTATTACTTTGTGAGCCAAAATAGAGCACTATGAAGTAAAAAGTAAATAAATAAATTGCAGGTGCTGCAGTAAGATGCTTTCAATTGTTTAATAGTTAATAACGATTGGTGGAAAGGTTGTAAAAAAAGAAAAACCATTACATTATGTGGAACAGTTTGGAATAGTTATTGGATAAGGAACTCTGCCCTCAAGTGACAGTTGTAGTGTAGAGAATACACAGTGAGCTGCTCCAGTATAAAAAATGTATTTTGCCCCATCCTTAATTATTAAGTTAGCATGATAATTTTTTTTTAAATATACCACAACTCTTGTCAGTCATTTTTAGACCACCATTTTGCACAGATTTTCAGAATGGTGTGTAAATGTGTCACAGCTACAATAAATGGTGAAGGAAAACCCATTACAGCCTCATAATCAGATCTACAAAAGTTCAAAACATTCCTAGTGACAACTTTACAGCTCTGAGAAGTTAACAAAACCAAATAAACCAACAGACATTGATTTTATGTGCCCTTTTCAAAAGACACTAATATTTTGACTGGAAGGAAAAATGGTATTTTGTTTTAAAGACTAAAGGAAAAAAAAACCAAGGTGGTTAATGTTTGCCATGCAAGAATATAAAGATATTGCAATGCAAATAACGAAGAGCTACACTGCATTTGTAACATAAAAGCTGTTCTTTAAATGAACATGCCAGCTGTAGTTTCAGGTACCACATTATATATATAGCTTGCAAACTCATTAAATTAAAAGGGGCAAAGTATCAAAGCAGTTTTCTTATGAGGTAATAAGCCTAAAATATTCTCTGAACTGTGAAGTTAAATCTGGATGTCTGTTGCTTTCAGCAAAGTCAATGGGACATGATTTGCCCACTTAAGTAAGGGTATCAGAACCCACTCCTTAACAACGAGCCATAATTTACCTAGCAATTACACCCTTTGATTTCAAAATAAGTTAATATTAAATATGCCCATATACAAGCTTGGGTGTTGTTTATAATCAGCTGTTTATACATCCAACCTACGTAATTTAATGAACTGACCTTTTCCAACAGGAGAAACAACTTAAAAAAAATCATTTCTCCATTTGTCACATTTGAAGAGCAAGCAGCAGAACTCATTTCCTGCATTTAACCACATCAACACAAAGCTGTTAACTGTTACACAGACCCTTACATGGACCTGCAAATGATCCTAATCCTCATGTAAAGCTGTCTAATGCTCTAGGCAGTATTAAGAGTCTAATCTGTATGCAATAGTATGGATGAGAAGTCTTTTCCAAAGTTAGTTAATACAAGATGATACACAAAATCACTATGGGGTTAAAAGCAGATTAGAAAATCTGGAATGCAGGCTGCAAGCGAAAGCATCTGATATACAAAGACAAATTTCACTTGTACAGTTTAATCATCAGTGAAGTTGCAATATCATATATTAGAGGTCAGCTTTCTCCACTAGGTATGCACCCCAAATGATTCCAAAAGAATTATTTGGTTAGCAAACACATCCTTTCACAATACAGATAAATATTAACTTATATTAGGAAACAGCTACAGCTTAGGAACAAGTGTAATCATCTGTTAGTAATACTTAATTACAATGCAGGTAGAGGATGATTATGTTTGTGTCTTTTGCCTCCTACCCACAGCTACCATGCATTTCAAAGCAGCAAAAACTTTATACTCCTCCATTTTAATATTCTGTATAATGGCCAAGAGTGCACTCAAGACATGCAAAAATACCTCCAAACTGTGTGTTATGACTTGCTCCTTAAAGTTATGTTTTATTACTTAATGATGCTTTAGTTCCCCTCTAGTGGCACTTAAACATGCATTGTGTCTGCAATTGTTCATTTTCATATCGTTAGTGCCAAGTTACATCTTGTCCAGTTAGTATCCTTATATTTATCTACTAGGAAACTAAACATTTATTTCCCAACCCCCATTATGGTAAGGCTTACATTATTTTATATTTTATTGCCATTAGGAACTGGGTGGAAGAATTTTATTCAGAATGAAGTCAGCTTCAATTATTTATTACTGTTTAAAAATGAAGATCCGTGTTATTTTCTCAAGCAACAAGTGACAGTATGGGCAATAGTCTGAACCAAATGTTTTTGCTTTTTTATAAAAGCCTCTTCTTTGTTTGTTGTAATAAAAATAAACAAACACTATAGCAACGAGCTTTGGCTAGAAATAAAGCACAGAATATTTTAATTGATTCTAGCAAGTATGCGTTTTGAAATTATGATTGAGGTAGGGGTGAAGAGAACCACATAAAGACCTTGATGCTGCCGAACAAACAAAACAGAAGATCATAATATGCTTAGAAAAACAACTTTGCAAAAGCCACAAAAATTTGGGGGTGGGGAGGATGTTTCCTGTTTTTAAAATTAGAATCGTTTGTCTGGGAATAAGATCTGTGTGGAAGAAGGTTTTTTAGGAAAAAAAAAAAAAAAAAAAAAAATCGTATCTGCCAGTATCCTCTGGGCTTTTCTACTTTCTGTTCATAGAACTAGAGCAGGGGTTTTGACCTTTTTGAATCAGTGTACACCTGACGTGGCCAGATGTGGAGCAGGGGGAGGTTGCATGGCTGGATGCAGAGTGACAGCAGCCTCCATAGATTTCATAGACATAAGGGCTGGAAGGGACCTTGAAGATCATCAAGCCCAGCCCCCCGCCCGAAGGGCAGGAAGTCAGCTGGGGGTCAAAGAATCTCAGCAAGATAAACATCTAATTTACTCCTGAAGGTGCTCAGCGTAGCTGTTTGAACCACCGCCGATGGCAGGCTGTTCCAGACCTTGGGGGCTCGGACAGTAAAGAAATTCTTCCTTACGTCCAGCCTGAAATGGTCTTGCAGTAGTTTATGACCATTCAACCTCGTCATCCCTTGGGGTGCTCTGGTGAACAAACGTTCCCCCAGATACTCGTGGTCACCCCTGATAAACTTATAGGTGGCCATCAGATCACCCCTGAGCCTGTGCTTTTCCAGG
>NW_017729005.1:7921076-7922419 GCF_001723915.1 Gavialis gangeticus
GGGGGGGGGGGGGGAGGAGGGAAGAATGGAACTGGTTCTTTGAAACAGACTTCTCTCCCCACCACAATACTTTAGAGATTAGAACTGTGATTTCACATTGGAAAGTCAAGAAGCAGCAAATTTCCTAAGTATTTCATGAAACTAAGATTTCCCTTTTTTTTTTTTTTTTTTAATTTCAAGGCTGCCCTCTACTGTATTCTAGGTTGTTAATTCCAGTCTGAATCTTTTACTTTTAAGAATAAATTATTATTAGCATTTTACTCAAAAGAAGTCTTAGACTTACATACTTAAAAAATGTGCATGGGGGTGCAATTAGAGGTCAGTTAGACGGGTGCAAATAGGAGGATTAGCTTCCAATTCCAAGAACATAAAAATATGATGTAAACACTCTGCAATAGTTTCCAGAACAAAAAGACAGAAAAACATTTGATGCATTATATTGTTAATGACTATGGAATGGAACAAGTTGTAAGTTCTTAACAGGCATCACAAACTTACAAAATAATATCATTACAATGGCTTTAAAATTATCTGACATATGTCACAACTTTAAGCTACAGGTTAGAGATGCAAATAGTTTGCCTACCAGTATCAGTGTAAAGGGAAACCCGGAATGAGTGAAGAAAAAAAAAAAAACCTGAAGTGTCATTGTGCTAAAAGAAAGCTGAGTGACCCCAGATCCACTATACTGTTCCCAAAGCTAAGTGCCATTAGTAGCAACAGGCAGCTCCTTCAAGACCACTAGCCTTTTCTCCTTGCTCCCACAGGAGCCTCAAACAGCTGAAACATAAACAGGCTACAAGAGTAGGCAGCAGCCTACCAAACCAACTACATTTCTACTGCTACAGCACTCTTAGCCAAGAAAGTACAGCCCTTAAAAAGGATCAAGTTCCCAGCCTAAAAGCAAGAGTACATGTGCTAAGGGAGGCAGAGGGCCTAGAATTCATACAAAAAAATGAAACACGGAAAGAAAAGTGATATACATACACACATGGCAAGAAGACAGAAGGGAAAGAGAAAGGTAGCAAGTGTCAGGATATGGTGTGGCAGGCCAGTAGAGGGTGCTCCTGCATTGAGCCACCCACCTCACTGTGCCCAATCACCTTCCAGGCTCTGAGTGCCTCCCTGGGGGCACCTTTCATCCAGCTGACCCCCTTCCTGGAGCACACCTGCAAGCCTGGGGGTAACGCCACCACCACCCAGGGTCTGGATTATTCTTGGCCCTGTGCCCCCTGGGAAACAGGCCTAGTAGCCCTTGAGAGGTACTCGACCCACTGCAAGAACTTGTGGTGCTTCCCTCAGTCTGGAGCACCAAAAGTGGTCTCCTTTAGGCAGCCGAACCA
>NW_017729005.1:7927419-7938481 GCF_001723915.1 Gavialis gangeticus
CCCAACCAAGGGGGCCCCCCCCCCCCCAGGCATAATCTAGACCCTCTCCCAGTAAGTCTCCCACACTAGGTACAGAGGAGAACTTTAATGGTTACAAGGACTAGGTTTGGAATAGGGTACAGAGTAGAGGAATATTAGAGAAATACCTTAGAGCAAACACTGACATGGTAACCTTTGATCATGCATCTGAGTTACTGCAAGCTAGATCTTGAGTAGCTTACTCACAAGTACTATCCAGAGGCAGGTGGAGATTCCATCCGGAGGCAAGCAGTTCACTGAACATGAGTTTCAAGACAGCAAGTTTCAGATGGTCCAGCTTCTCCGAAACCTCTCATTACAGCTACTGCTTTGCCTCCTGGGCAGTCCTTAACCTATATAGGCCTTATGACCTCATTTACCCAACTGATCCAATGAAGGCCAGCAGCTGTTGGCTGCCAGCCAACCAATTTGAAATGCATCACTGGCTGCCAGGTAGACTGGCAGGGTCTCTAGCCCCTTCCCAGTCATGATGACATTGCTTAGAACAATAGGGAGTTTAAGCCCCAACCCAGGTGTGAGAGTCCAGTCACTTAGGCAGAGGGAGCAGGTTTCCCCCTCCCTCTGAAATGTATCCAGCTCAGGTTACAACTTAGGGTTACCTGAAGCTGACGGGGCCAGGGGGGTCTGCCCTCTGCAATGACCATAGTAACCAAATTGTCAGATTAGGCATCTGCCTGATAGCAGAGTTTGGGAAGAGACAGAGATGGCATTCCACCACAATGGGATAGTGTTGCTTATCCATCAGCAACAAGAGACAGCTAGGTAAGTTGGTAGGACACACCAGTAGAGGTTTCATATAATAATATAGATTTAGCAGAGCTTTACCTCCAGAAACAGGGGCATCCATTAAAACAGCTCCCATTTTTTCAACTGCTTTAGCCAGTTCCTTTGAAACTACGGGATCAATAGTACTGGAATCTATTAACAAGGAACCTTTCTTCACTTTCCTAAAAAGGAAAAAAAACCCAAATTAGCCAAATAGCCACATGACATCCTTAGCCATCACTATCAAGTGGACTGAATTAGCATTACCATGAATGAGAAATTAGCCACAGCTGCTGCTTAGTTTACTAACAATTTTATAACTTTAGTGAGTAAGATCTGCCAAGGTGTTGCAATGTAACATTTTATTTGATTTCACCATGCAATTTAGTTTTTGGTGATCCAGAAATAGTAATTCAAAATTAATTAAGAGTAGTTCTTATAAACCTGAACAGAAAAAATGATATTCTTTCTGCCTAAACCTTGCTATGGCATAGTAGTAGACTAGAAAATTTGCACTGTTTAAGTGAAGAGCCTATCAAATACAATGCTATATCTTAAGTTTACAATACATTATATGTCTATGCATTATATCAGAGTTGTCCAACTGGTGGCCTGTGGGCTGCATGCAGCCCACAAAGGGCCAGCATTCAGACCAACAGGCCCCTGTGGCCACTCTTCCATTGCTGTGTAGTACAGGGGGCGGGGAAGAGGGAGGAAGACCTGCAGGGAGCCGCGTGCTACTGCCGCTTGTGTAGCACTGAACCTGTGTGCTGGCATGGGCAGTGTCAATCCCAGGAGGAATCCCAGAGGGTTGTGTGTTGCCACTGATGCTGCCCCCGCAGCACATACCTCTTGAAGCACGCGGCCCCTGGCCACAGACATGTCAGACAATCCTGCATTAATGCATGCAATGCTGTGCCTAGGTTTTTATACAGTTTCCTTTAAACCTTAAAAAAATTATTATGGATATATTCTTTTCAAAAAGCACTTTCTTTCATATCAAAATCATATATTCATCTCAGTATAGCAGCCTCCTTTTATTTTATTTCTATAACTAGTCCTAAACAAGAACAGATTCATAGGTTGCAACAGATGCAAGGGTATAGGACAGCAAACAAAATATGGAAGCAACATGGGAAATAGTTGTAAACTTTCTTTGTGGCAAATGTATGCAAGAAGAAAAGGGTCATGCCTGTCCCCCACCCTTTGCACCTTTGAAGAGAAAAACAAAGAGGAGAGCCATTACAAAAGTATCTATAGCAAATTCAGCTTGCGTCTTTCCCCTTCTCCCCAAGCTCTCTCAACCCATTACCATACATGTAATAAAGCACAAACCCATGCAAAACAGCATTTTTCCCCAGCAAAAATGGCAAATAATTTAAAACTACAAACAGAAATGGCCTTTGCCCATACTATAGTCTACCCAACTGGTTCTGAGTAAAGTCAAAATACAGAAATTAAATTCATCATATCAGCATGTTTATATTATAAACATAACACACATAGGGATACCTTCAACCTCTAGGCTATGGGTGTCAAACTCACCTTGCGCCCTAAGCCAGATATACACTACAAGGCTCCTTGTGGGCTGCATCCAACCCAGGCCATGTGGCAATGGCAGTGGCAGCAGCAGCTCTGGCTCTGACCCAGGACACATGGCGGCAGCAGTAGCAGCTCCAGCACAGGGCGCACAGCACAGCTCTGGCTCCTGCTGCATGCTCCAGGCCAGAGCCAGAGCCACATGAGCTGTGCTATGGTGGTAGTTTTGGCTCTGACATGAGGCATGCAGCAGTAGGTCCCATGTAGGGTGGTGGCAGGGCCAGCAGCTGAGGAGGCAAGACCATGGCAGTGGTGATGGGCGAAGAGGCTGGAGGGCAACTAGGGTCAATAAATCAACCCTCCTGTTACCAATCGCTAAGTCCACCAGGCCCCAAAAGGTCTGGATTCTGTAGCAGGCCACTTAACCTCAATAGCATAGTAGATCAGATACAGCAGCTCCATGGGTCAGATCCAGTCCACGTATCTGACACCCCTGTTTCAGACTTTACTTATGACTCACTCAAACATTGTCTAATACCAGGAGCTAGTCCTACTTCCCAAAAAATATTATACTGGACACGCTAATACTGGTGTCACCTACTGACCTCACATTTGTATCATCTTCCATTAAGTTCAGAACAAGTTATAAAACACGATACCAAAAGTCTGTTCTACCAGATATAAACATAGATACATGCCTCCAAGCTAATGAAAATTTATGAAGTATGATTGGAATAACTTTTGAACATGAGATCAATGCTCTAAGTCTGTGGAGCCCAACCTTCTCACCCCACAGACTGGTTGAGCACTGCCAGGTCTCTCCTTGAGCTGGAAATCTGGCCAATGGGCCTGATCCAGCTACAAGAGGGTGGGGACAGGGCACAGCTACCTCAGTCTAGACACATTGGGGGGGAGAGGGGAAGGAAGGGAAGCAGCCTGGTCCTGATACAGATGCATGGGGCAGGGGCATACTGGGGTGGGGCATCCCCAATCTAGATGTGCAGTGGGGTGGGACATGGAACAGCCCTTATCTGGATGCAAGGGAAGGGACAGAGCAACTCCAATTTGGATGTAGGGGAGCAGTCTGGTCATGATCCAGGCACGTGGGGAGGGGAGGGGCAGAGTGCCCCCAATTTGAATGCTCAAAGGAGGTGGGACAGGAAGACACAGGGCAAAGCAGCCCCACTCTGGATGCAAAGGGGGGCTGGCCCTGATTCCACTGTGGGGGCAGTGGCCTCGGTGAGGCTGAATCTGGCTTTGCAGAGCTTCCACCACTCCTTGCTGCTAAGTTTCCAACCTGTGGGGGAGCCCTGAGAGCTGGAAGTTGACTCCACAGGCTGGATCTGCCCTGTGGGCTGGAGTTTGAGCACCCCTGCTCGTAGATAGCTGCCTTCAAACAAGTTTTTGGAGGCATTAAAAGGAGCATTGGTTAGCTCCATTAGTAGGAGCGTTGTGAGCAGATAGAAGAAAGTGATTATTTCCTTCCATTTGGTACTGATGAGGCCACATCTGGAGTACTATGTCCAGTTTTGGGCCCCCTACTACAGGAAGGATGTAGACAAACTGGACAGAGTCCAGTGGAGGACAACAAAAATGGTTAGGGGGATGAGGCACATAACTTCTCAGAAGCTGAGGGACCTGGGCTTATTTCATCTGAAAAAGAGAAGATAGAGAAGATTTAATAGCAACCTTCAACTACCTGAAGGGTGGTTACAAAAAGGATGAAGCTATACACTGTTCTTAGTGGCAGCAGATGATAGAACAAGGAGCAAAAGTTACAGCATTAAGTTACAGCAAGGGAAGTTACATTAGATATTAGGAAAAAACTCACTAGGTGGATGGTAAAGCACTGGAACAGGCTACCTAAGAAGGTTGTGGACTCTCCATCCTTGGAGGTGGTGTTTAAGACTAGGCTAGACAAAACCTTGGCTAGGCTAAAATAGTTGGGGATGGTCCTGCTTTGAGCAGGATGTTGGGTTTTCTAGCCTCCTGAGGTCCCTTCCAACCCCAATTTTCTATGATTCTAAGACTCACTGAATGCATTCTACAGGTAATAAGAGCTTTAAAATCCAACCAAAATTATCAAGGATAAAGCTATATGGTAGTTTAAAATCCTAACTAGACCCTAGACACCATCCTAAAATACTATACCCATTTAGTCCTGATCCTCCTCTTTTTTTTTTTTTTTTTAAAGAAGTGAAATAGGAAGTTCATCACCCCCATGGCTGGCTTGAGCCTGGTATATCAACAGGTCAGGTATACTTGGTGACACATTGAATAACGGAGCCCCTGATTTGTCCATGCAAGAATTAAGCAAAGCATTTCTAGTTGAGTGTCCTCTGGCTATGAACTGGAGATTCAGCTGAGCCAGAGGACTAGACACAGGAGCTGTACTGATTTAAAGTAAAGTAAAGGTCTAGATCAAAATCTCCATGCCTTTTGGCTGGTTTTAAACAGATGCCCATTTATAAAGGTATTACCCAAACAACATATGGAGGAGCACAGTAAATATCTCCACAATAAAACTATAGTATTTATTAAACCCAGGAGATAAGAGACATCACAGAGACAGACATCCTAAAATGTTATTAAATGATGATCTTACGAAAGCCTTTTAGACTGCCACATCCCTAGCACTCTCAGGGGAGGGTGCCTTCAAGCAAGCCCTACCCAGCAGCTTACACTTGCATGTGCCAAACCCAGTAATGCAACAGTGAAGCTACTGAGGGGGCACTACACAGCCACTCTCAGGCAGACTGAAGACAAAGATTGAGAGCTTCACTACCACATTTCCAGGTTTGACAAATACAAGCAGAAGAGGGAAAGCAATGCATGCTCAAGAGTCGTAGGGCAATAGTATCGATATACCTCCAAGGAGTACCAACAACAACAGCTTGGTCTCAAATTAAAAAAAAAAAGGATTAAATTGCTAGATAACTGAAAAATGAGTCACCGATCCATTTATTTCTAGTGATAAATCCTAGAATTCCTTTATCAACATTGAGAATTTAAAAGAAAGAAGAAAAATCAATACAAGTCTATCCACAGTATCATGCAGTACCATAGCATCATTTCAGACCTAATCCGCAAGAAAAAAAAAGATAAAAAAGTGGAATGTCTCAGAAAATGAACCACTGCCAGTGAGCATTAGCTGCTTACCGTTACTGTAAAACAACAACCATTACTGTAAAACAGTTTAGGATTATGTTAATTTTCTAAATATATGTATGTTCCCATTTGTCTTCTTTTAAGTTCTTGCATGTCCCTTCTTTTAGCTTTGGAGAAAAGCCTGCCTTTCTAAAACAGAGGGATTTTTGGGCAAAAGTATATTCAACAGTAAACGAAGATTAAATGAAATCCACAGTTAGCAAATTACACAGAAAAATACCCAGTTAAATGCATGGCCCATGTACCATCTAGTAAAATGCAAATCTAAGTAATATACCCTTGATCACTAGTGGAAACCAGTCAGGGCAGAGAAAAATTCTTACTTTAGAATTCCATTTGCTCCCATGTAAACTTCTACTGCATTGGGGCTGGAGGGTAGCATAGTAATAATCCTGTCTGCTCTTTCTGCTACATCTGCTGGAGAATCCGTTACCTTTTTAAAAAAGGGGAAAGAGTTTCATGTAAGTTTCTGTTTCTTGAAAACTAGCTAGAGGCTACATGCTTAACAATTTATAAAATGTTGGTCACAATTAACAGGTAGGCTAAAATGAATGGATTCAGATCATGGATCTGACCACAGGACCAGATCCATGACATGGGTGAGACTGGATCTGGTGACAAAGAAAGAGAAGTTAGATGGGGGTCTTGTCACACAGATTCCTCCCAGTAGTGGGGGTATTAGACCATGCATGCATCTTTTAAGATTCATAACAGATAATCAGAATTAGCCTAAAACCATGGCCTTCCATGCAAAACATGCTTCCTCGCTGCCTCTGAGCAAACCTAGCAATACTATGGAATCAGTCCTATATGGATGTCTGTTACATATGCCCTCCATGTAATGGGAATGGGTGGCACAGACTCCTTCCTATTAAACAGACTGAGCTCTTTATTACAAATAAAACTACTGGTGCTATCACTAAGGCTACACTGGTAGATTCATGTGTACTCTCTGAGTTTGTTTTTTACTGGGGGGGGGAGGGGGGGGGTCCAAAGGCCAAAGACCTCTGCAAAGAGAAATAAATACCAAATAATGACTGAGAAAGGAAAAAAGGAACAGATTCACAAGACCAACCACAGAGAGGTAACAGAAAAGTAAGGTTTTTTGTTGACATGGTGATCTACAAAACACTTAGTACATTCTTGAAAACACAGTCACTAACAAAACCCAGTAACAGAAGTGAGAAATATAGTAACTATTCAGTTGACTAATCTCAGAGAATATGGTTTCTATAGAGTTCCACCAAGAACAAGCAACACACTAAATAGGTTTCTGCCTATTAAGGACAGTGAAACAAAATAACTTGACAAAATGAAGAATTAGCAAAAGGAAAGTTAAAAAAAAAACAACACATAATTTATGGCATTAAATGCATATGAAGTTGGAACCAGTCATAAAATAATAATGCTGCCTAATTTAAAAATATTATATAAATACAACTATATGCAAAGAGTCAACCTTAAAATCTAAACTGATACATAATCCTAATAAAAAAAATTTAAACATCGTGCTTTAAGAAGAGAAACAAAGAGTATTAACATTTGTACACTTCGCAACGAGAAAAAAATATAAAGATTTCACACTCAATTCTAATCAACAAGAACAGAGTCAGATCTCACAAGGCTGAGGGGAAAAAGGTAAAAACTTGATTGCTTTAATTTTTACTACAGATGCAAGCCATGGAAGGTATGTAAACTGACATATAACTGTATAGCATCCCGACCCCCCAACATTTTGGTTTCCCTTAAGTCAGAACTGTCAAATATACAACCCATGGGCTGGATTTGGTTCGCAAGCTGTTTCATCCAACCCAACAGGCTCTAGCGAGCTAATGAAGTTCAGGGGAGGGGAGAAGGGAGGCAGGGGTGGGGTCATAGAATTCAGGGTCCCTGAACCCCACTGGACATGGCCCTCAGTGACAGGGAGGCAAGTGAGAAGTGACACAGACCTGCTCAACTGGCAGATGTCTGGCCCACCACTACTGGATCTCCTCTGCCAAAACCAGACCTGTTGCAAGCCACTGTCGGATCTGTGGATCCATCCTAGAAGCCCTGTAGCCTGGATCTGGCCTGGGGCCTGGTATGCGTTTGACATCCCTTCCTTAAATAACTGTGAAGTAACTCCTTTCCCATGATTCCCATTTTTGTCTCCAGTGTAGCATGAAGCTCTCCACAATGCACTGAAAGAATACCTATATCAGCAGTTATCAACTTTTTAGATTCAAGGTTCTAAACTTTGGAAAATGCCAGCTCTTAAGTTCTCATTCATTTTTAACTAGAGGAAAAACAAAAAAGAGCAACTCTTTTATTGCAACCCCCACCCCGCAAACAAATACCCACTCAGAAATACCACAAGAGGTCAGATTAATTTTTTTAAATCTCCAGTTTACCTTGTGAATACTGTTTGCACACATAACAGTGCTAACACTGCATAATACCCCATGGCACCCTTCAAAGGATCTCAAGGCGCCCTGTTGGCCTCAGCTGCAGTGTCCCTATTATGTATAGTGAACTATGCAGGACCATGACTTTCTTTTGAGTATATGGGCATGCGCAGTCAGACCTATTTTATGTAACTTACTTGTGGTGGGAAAATGTTGCCAGTCTTTGGTGATGTAGCATGTACTTACCTGAGGTTAACTAACCATTGATCTCTTCCCCTTTCCTCATCCCTCTTTGCCCTTCACTCTCACAGTTGATTCTGTTAATTAAACTACTGGTGCCTGTATTAAGCAACAGTAGCTGTCATTTCATAATTCATCATGAGCAGGCAAGTGGCTGCATCCCTTCCTTGCTTCAAGAGCTACTGCAGTAACTAAGGAATGAAGCTGTGAGCAGGCAAAGACAAAGACTATGTAGACTTGCAAGCAACTCGTCTCCTATCCTCAACAGACTTGGGCAGCAGCAGGAACCTGGCGCAGCGTATGATGATGTTTGGCAGCCCTCACTACCTCCTAGGGAGTCATCTGCTCTCCCCTCTGGCACTCCTAATGTTTCCATCCAACCAGACAGGCCAAAGGAAAGGCAGCCTGTGGAGCCCAATGTTATTCCTGCAGCAACTTCTACAAGGCCCCCTGGACTCACAAGTTTCCAAGTCCTGCAAAAATTGTGGGGCAGGATTTACACTTATGGATCAAGAGGAAGTTATTTTCAAATATTTTTCTTTAAGTGGATTTTATTTGTATTTAAGCCTGCACGTGTATTCTGTTAGTGATTTATGGCCTTAAAGAGGCTTTTGGCTTTATTTTTTAAAAGCATTTAAACTCACCTTTAAAGTAACTTAATATCCCATGCAAGTCTGACAGCTGAAGTCAAGGATTTTATTACTAAGGCAACAACTGGTTTCCATCGAAGAAAGAGAATCAAAAAGAATTAATTTTGTACAAAAATAATTATATTGGTCCAGTGCCTAGCATAGAGGCCCTGGTCCATAACTGTAGTTCTTAATTGCTACCACAAAACAAGATACTAGCAGACAGGAAAATAAGCTGTAAAATTCATTTCTGCACTTACAGAATTGTCTCATTCACTATTCAAAGCCAGGAACAATCAGATGTCTACTAAAGCAGTGTTTTTTTTTACCTTTTTTGATTTGCAGACCTCTAAACAAATTTTGAATGAAGGTGTGGATCCTTTTGAATTGTAAGTGTGCATTTTCACATATTTTTGATGGATCACAGTCATCGTTTATGAACCCCTTAGACATAGTTCGCAAAATCCAAGGGGTCTGTGAACCACAGGTTGAAAACCACTGTACTAAAGCATTCCATCTTTCAGAAAATCTTTATCTTATCTTTATCACTATTTATAACTTCAAATCAGAGTGACCTCTGCCAATTAAGACACTTAGAACTGTATTCCCTCAACCTATTTACATTTTCCTTATCACTGCCAAAGAATTTCCTTTCCATATTTTGTCACATCTCATGAAAAATATTATTTCTGCTATAGGTTTTAGCTACTGTAACATGGTTTCATAGTCGCTAGAGTCAAGAGGAACCTGAACAAATCATCTAGCCTGACCCCCTGCCACAGGCAGGAATAAATGCTGAGTTCACAAGACCCCAGACAGGTGATCATCCAACCTCCTCTTGAATTTGGCCAAGGTAGGGGTCACTTCCCTGGGAAGCTGGTTCCAGATTTTGGCCACCCTAACTGTAAAATATTGCTTTCTGATCTCTAACCTAAACCTATTCTCCATCAGCTTATTACCATTGTTCCTCATCACCCCAGGTGGTGCTGGGGAGAAAAGGGCTCTACCTATTTGCTGTTGATCTCCCCTGATGAGTTTGTAGGCAGCCACCAGTTCCCCCCTCAGCCTCCTCTTGCTGAGGCTGAACAGGTTCAGGTCCCTCAGTCTCTCCTCATAGGGCCTGTCCTGCTTCCCTCTCAAGGCTGGCCACATCCCTTTTGAAGTGTGGCGCCCAGTACTGGATGCAGTACTCCAACTGCGGCCTGACCAAAGTCATGTAGAGGGGTAGTATTGCCTCTCTGGACCAGCTTGAGATGCACCTTTGGATGCATGACAAGGTATGGCTGGCCTTGCTGGCTGCGGTCTGGCATTGGTGGCTCATGTTCATCTTGGAGTCAATAATGACTCCACGATGCCTTTCTGCCTCTGTGCTTTCAAGGAGGGAACTCCCCAGCCTGTATGTATGCTGTGGATTCCTTCTCCCAAGGTGCAGCACCCTACATTTGTCTACGCTGAAACCCATCCTATTCTCATCTGCCCAATTTTGTAATTTGTCTAAATCTGTTTGCAGCCTCTGTCTCCCTTCAAGTGTGTCCACCTTGCCCCACATCTTACTGTCATCAACAAACTTGGACAGCGTGCTTTCCACCCCGTCATCCAAGTCGCTGATGAAGACATTAAACAGTTTGGGCCCAAGGACCAAGCTCTGGGGTATCCCACTGCTCACGTCTCACCAGGTTGAGTACAACCCGTCCACCGCTACTCTCTTGGATGGGTAAAAAATTGGCTGATGGGGCGCACCCAACTGCAGGCATCAATGCCACAGTCATTTAATTTATTGATGAAGATGGGGTGAGAGACAGTGTCAAAGGCCTCTTAAAGTCTATAAAGACTATGTCCACTGTGACACCATCATCCAAGGATTTAGTTACTTGGTCATAAAAGGCAATCAGGTTGGTCAGGCAGGACCTGTCTTTGATGAACCCATGCTGATTGCCCCAAGCATGATCTCCCCCTGCAGGCCCCCCACAGATGTGCTCCTTGATCATTCTTTCCAAGATCTTCCCGAGTACCAAGGTGAGGCTTACAGGCCTATAGTTACTTGGGTCCACCTTCTTCACTTTCTTGAAAATTGGGACCACATTAGCTAGTTTCCAATCCCTCAGCACCTGGCCAGATGACTACGAATGCTCATACAGCTGGGCCAAGGGCTCCGCAATGACCCCTGACAGCTCCTTCAACACCTTTGGGTGGAGGGCATCTGGACCTGCAGATTTAAAAATGTCTAGCCCTTCCAGAAGATCCCTAACTACATCTGTACTGACTGAAGGCCTGCCAGAGCTATCCCCAAGACTGTCC
>NW_017729005.1:7943481-7955558 GCF_001723915.1 Gavialis gangeticus
GCCTTCTTAAAGTCTAGAAAGACTACGTCCACAGCAACACCATCATCCAAGGATTTAGTCACCTGGTCATAAAAGGCAACCAGGTTCTTCAGGCAGGACCTGCCTTTGATGTACCCATGCTGATTGCCCCTGAGCATGACCTGCCCTGCTGGCCCCCCACAGATGTGCTCCTTGATGATTCTCTCCAAGATCTTCCTAAGCACCACGGTGAGGCTTATGGGCCTATAGTTACTTGGGTCCTCCCTCCTCCCTTTCTTGAAAATTGGGACCACATTAGCCAGTTTCCAATCCCCCGGCACCTGGCCAGATGACCATGAATGGTCATACAGCCGGGCCAAGGGCTCCACAATGACCCCTGACAGCTCCCTCAACACCCTTGGGTGGAGGGCATCTGGACCTGCAGATTTAAAAATGTCTAGCCCTTCCAGAAGATCCCTAACTACATCTGTACTGACTGAAGGCCTGCCAGAGCTATCCCCAAGACTGTCCCTACCTCTGGTAGGTGGGATATCCCAGTCCCTGTTCAAGAAAACGGAGGCAAAGAAACTGTTAAAAATATCAGCTTTCTTGTCTGGCGGAGCCACAAGATTACCGTTTGCGTCTTGCAGGGGCCCTCATTGCCTGGTGCCCTCTTCTTGCTCCAAATGTACTTGAAAAAGGACTTTTTGTTGTCCTTAATCCTGGATGCTAGCCTAAGTTCCATCTCTGCCTTGGCCTTCCTAATAGCCCTCCTACACCCATGGGCTGAGGAGGAGTACTCCTCCTTGGTGATAGCTCCTCCCTTCCGCTGGTTGTATGCCCCCCTTTTAGTCCTCAGGCACTGCTGAATGCCCTTGCTGAGCCAAGGGGGTTTCTGAGCACTCTTACCCCCCTTGGTTCTCTCAGGAACTGTTACCCTTTGGGCCTGGAGGATCATCCCCATAAGCTATGATCATCCCTCGTGGACTCCCATCTCCTCTACCTTCTGGGCCCCCAACTAGTCTCCTTAGCTCATTGAAATTGACCTTTCTGAAGTCAAGGGCTTTAGCCTTGGTGTGAGCCCTTGACGCCCTGCTTTGGATAGTAAAATGCAGCAGGTGATGATCACTATTGCCCAGGTGGTCAAGGACCTGCAGTCCCCTCACCAGGTCATCTGCCATGGCCAGGACCAGGTCCACCAAACATTCTTCTGTCAAATTTGTTTGGCCCCATTAGTCCATCAATAGAGGTGCACCGATAGAGATTTTTGGGGCTGATAGCTGATTTTTAAAGGAGGCATATCAGCTGATATTGATCTGATTTCTGACAGCAGCCCAGCAGCTAGTAAGCCTGGTGTGGTGAAAGGGGGGATGGGGGGAAGGGAAGATCAAGGCCCCCATGGTGAGGGAGGAGTAGGGCTGGGGCAAGAGCTGCCCAGCTGGGGCAGGGCGGGTGCATCTGGGGGGTGCAGGGGACGGCTCCTGCTGCTGCTTGTCCAGGATATGCTCATTTGGTGTTTCCTTCTGCTTGCCTGGAAGGGCACTGGGGGAGGGGTGGGAGAGAGGAAGAGCAGATCTGTGCAGGGTGGGACAGGGCAGGCTGAGCTTGGGGCGAGCAGCAGGATGAGGGGTAAGGTGGAGACTATGGCAAATTTTGGGGTGGCTGCAGCCCCCCCACCATCTTCCTGCCCCCACCTTCCCAGAGCTACTACCTCTTGCTCACAGCCCAGGCCCATCCTGCTGGGAGGAGCTTGGCACAGCCCCAGCCCCCCCAGCCCCACATAGATCCAGGAGCACACTCTCCCTGACCCCCAGTGCCCTCCCAAACGAGCAGCAGGAGCAATGACAGGGGCTGCTGGACAAGTGGATGAGCACTAGACAAGCTGCCCCTGGATGAATGGCACACAGAGGCAGGAGCCACCCCCACTCCCCAGATGAGCCCAGGCTCCATCCCGCACCTGTCCCGCCCCAGCTGGCCAGCACTTGTCCCAGCCCCTGCCCCAGCCCCAACCCTGCCTTACCGTGGAGGCCTTGATCTGCCCCTGCCCCATGCCCCTCTTCCCTTCCCCCTCCACCACACCACTTACCAGCTGCACACAGGTCTCAAGCTGCTGGGCTGTGCTTCTTACCACCTACGTGCTGCATGCACAGGCCATTTATCAGCCAAATTATTGGCCATATCAGGCCAATTTCTGATACAGACAGAATTTCTTTATATCAGTGCCGATCCACTATTGGACCGATGTACTGGTGTACCTCTATCCATCTACCAATGACAACTGTCTAACGGGCTCAAAAAAAAAAGTGGGGAACACACTCAGATAAACATCATACAAGAAAGTGAATGGATCCAGAATCCATTCATATCAACAGAATTATTGTAATCATCTGGAACAGGGCTAACCTAACACAAAGTAGGGCTGGGGACAGTCAGAGGGACAAGGGAATACAAGAATATTCTATCCATTTCCTTTTCTCCCTTCCTACCTTTTTCTTCATCTCTTATTACAACTCCCTCTCCCCTCCAATATGAATAACTTAAATCTGTGTTTTTCCTAAATGCATCTTAATGTAGAGGGAAGGTTCGTGCATTTCAGTGATGTTCAAAATTATGTCAGTAGGAGTTTTAAACTGTGGTAGGGTCCCCAAGCAGAAAAAGCCAAATGGAAGACCAGATGACAAGCTGCCTACTGGCCCTCAGTTGGGAGTTAAGCAAAAAGCACGTTGAGTTGAATGGAGCAAAGCAGCCATTCTGGCAGACAGCATGATTGATAGAGATGCTGAAGACTTATTTGTGCCTGATGGCATGGGAAGGATTAAGATTCTCAACATGTTTATTAAACTGTCCTTTAGCTTTTAATGACACATGCATGCCCCCCCCACACACACATTCAGTGTTAAGAAAACAAAGAACAAGAAGAATTGCAAAGTGTACAGTTACACTAAAAATGTGTAAATAAAGTTGAATACTATACCTGTGCACCCGAGTCTTGAAATTCTTTGCAAGCTTCTGGGAATACATCATATGCAATAACAGGATATCCATGTTTTACCAGGTTTTTGGCCATTGGATTTCCCATGTTACCCAGCCCAATGAATCCAACGGGGGTTTTGGAGGCCATTGCCCTAGAACACACTGATTTCAACACAATTTCAATACATGAATATCTTGGAGAAATGCACCACAAACATAAAAAAACCAACAACATAGTTTTAAGTGTTATAATTTACACAATAAACTATCACCACATTTTCTGAGATTTACTTGTGGGCACATAGTGACATGCACCTAGCTTTTGGGAAGGCAGAATGATGGTGGGGGGGAGAGATTTTTCCAGACTGTACAGTGCAGGAAGAGAGCCTAATCTTCAGCTCACTCACGCTCCCCTTCCTAATCAGGTAAAAGCTGAAGACTGGACAACACAGGAAGATCTAGGATTTTTAAGAGCTAAAAAATAGACGTAGGACTATGAAATAGGAGAAAGAGCAGGAGTAGCTAACAGACGGCAATAATGCTGAACAAAGGATGGCTTACTAGTGCAGCATCAAGATTATTAAAGAGGAAATGGGATCATTAACACCTGCAGAGTGAAGAGCAATTAGCAGGAATTAGGAAGGTTATAATGAGGCATGAAGTCAGTTGACTCCGTCAGCACTACAGGGATAGAAATGCCTCTGCTGCTGGACGCAAATCATTTTAAACTTTTGAGTGACGCAGAAATCAGATCCCCCCCAGATCCGCCCCAACTGTACCCCCCCTTCACTTCCATGCAGCTGCTGGAGGGTGGAGAAGGAAAAGGAGGAGTAACAGTCATCTTATAGCATCTCCATGCTTCTATTCTGTATTCAGCACTATTTTAATTATTGTGGCCAGAAACAAGTCAGCTTTCTGGTTAAGACAGGCACCCCAATTTGGGAAGGCTAAACTTTGGACAAAAGGTAAGTTTGGCATGCAAGTAAATATTGTACTTATCAAGAGCATCACAGTGTGATCATACCAAGAAACTGTACTGAATTTAGAAAGCTAGGGACAGTTTGGAAAAAAATGAATATGCAAGTGAAATAATACCCAATTAACCAGGGCCTTGGGACTATGGGAGAATCAGTCAGGAAATATATAAAAGCACAGGCAACATCTGTGAAAGTTTCTTTTCATTTTGTTACAGTCTCCTCTGCACAAAATGACATGGACAAGAAGCAAGTTCAGATTCCTTGCATATTTCATTCTGTGGCTCTAGGCAGAGCCAGATGACTGTGGCTGTGGCTTTGGGATACAGCAACCAGCCTCTAGAATTCAAACTGAAGGTACCGATTCATTTCATACAAGCCTAACCATTACCAAGTAATACCTAGTCACAAATAACCCTGACCAGATTTAAAATCAATAATCTAAAGGCAAAAATTTTCATGATATTACCAATGTCAAGAGGCATTTAATCCTTTTTATTGCTGCTTGAAAGTTGCCCTTAAGCATTATTTGAGCATTCATGTCACCAGAACAATGACTAACAATTAGAAAATGATGCAGTCTTCAGAACAAAGCATACAGAAAAACATGACAGAATAGTACACCATGATGTTAGGAACTAATATAGTATTCTATGGTGATTTATGGTATATATGGGAGACATTGTAATTTTAGCATGTATTATTAGTCCTACCTACCTATCAAGTACAAATAGAGAGAAACAGGCAATATATAATCCATAAAAATCCCCTTCCTCATCATTCTGACCTGAAATAATCTTACCTCAAGGCTAGGACAAATGCTATTTTTTGTTCTTGCTACCAGTTACAGAAGACATTTCTTCTTTGAAAGCAAAAGAAGCTGATCAGGATAAAGGGACAACCAAGCAAACAGGGATGAAGATAAGAAAACGATAAATTAACCAGACTCTAGAGTAGATTTTAGAGTACTCCATGTTTAGGTTTTAAGAAATCTCAATACTTAGACAGACTCCCCAGTAGACGGGTACTTGATTAATTATTTTAAAGTATTTCTGATTCTAAGATCCTTCTCAGCCAACAAAAGCGACACCAGATTGTAAATATCATGCTTACTAAGTAGGTGTTTTGAGAGGACTTCAGTTTAATCCCCAATTTCCATAGCTACCTATACAAAGAAAAGCTGCACTGTAATTAAAAATAAAATGTACCCCAATAGGTATATCTCCTATTATAGTAAAGCAGCAAAATGCTATAAAAAGTTCTAACAGATAGACAACTGCATTTTTCTTTTTTAAAATCTTGTCATTCCCATGACGGCATCCTCCTCGCTCACCTCCTTCCTCAGTACCTCAGTGTCTCCTTTCCAACTTTCCATGGGATTCAGTTCTTGTTCCCATTCTCTTCACAACTATCTGTGAATAGTCTCATCTGCAAACACAAATCTAACTACCATTATCTCTGTGTTGATAACTCATAAATCTATTCCAGCCTTGTCTTTGTTTATCCAAATTAAAATTCGGGCCCATCTCTGACATCTGCTAGTGATACCCATTAGCTCAGATTCAGCTCAATTAATACAGAAATCTTCCCATCACTCTGGTGCTCATATCCAGGCTATGTCTAATTCTTGCCAATTCTTTCTGTATAATATATCAGATATGGCCTTTCCCATGAGGATACACTCACACTGTGTTTCTATCACTGCAACAGCCTTCTATCCTGCATTCCCAGGTGCAATTTTGCCTCATTCACATCTATTGCCGAAGACCATTTTCCCCAATCTATCTCGTTGGCCAGGTTGTCAGCCTTGTCCTAGAATCCCTCTACTGCTTTCCCTTGCATTCTGCATTATATAAAAGCTACTTGTCTTCACATCCTCATCCCCCCCCTTCTAAGCTATTATATCTTTTAGTTTTAATTTAGTTACAAAAACACATTGAATTCAACTCAATTATATCATAGCCTTGAAATGAAGCTTTTGCCTATGCATCATTGACATGCTAGGTATATTAGGAAAGTCTGTGAACTTCTGACCTTGCTTTTGTAAAAAAAGGCACTGAAATATTCACTACTTTACAGTACCCATTATCAAAACTCCTGTGAAATTGTAAAAAATAGAATTCGTTTAAAAGCAGATTATTTTTTACCACTTATTACTGGTATTTTATACTACTTTAAATAAAGTAGCCTTGCAATCCTTCAACTCAAAGGCCCCGATCCTGCAACTGGGTCTGCCGAGTTGGACCCTCAAATTCAGTGCACAAATATGATTGTAGGATCAAAGTTCTAGTTAAGAAGTAAAAACCTTAAAGGAATATCCTAGCAAGAATCTCATCATGACAACAGAGAAGCTGGAATTATTTTAGTTGCTGGGCATGAAAATGTCACAGAATAAGCCAAATTAGTTCATGTTCTACCTAGGCACAATTTCATTATTACAATCAGTACTACTGCATCTGAGCTCACAACAGGAATTTTGGACCTGTAAAATATAAATGCACTTCAAAACAGACTCTAAACACAATTTCCATGTACAGTGGTGATGCATAGGGTATGCACAGGGGTGCATGTGCACCCCCTGACTGTCTGCACTTGCTGCTTAGGCAATGGGGGGGGGGGGGGGCCGGGGGGGGGGGGGGGCAGCAGGGGGGGGGGGGGGCAGCAGGGGGGGGGGGGGGCAGCAGGGGGGGGGGGGGGCAGCAGGGGGGGGGGGGGGCAGCAGGGGGGGGGGGGGGCAGCAGGGGGGGGGGGGGGCAGCAGGGGGGGGGGGGGGCAGCAGGGGGGGGGGGGGGCAGCAGGGGGGGGGGGGGGCAGCAGGGGGGGGGGGGGGCAGCAGGGGGGGGGGGGGGCAGCAGGGGGGGGGGGGGGCAGCAGGGGGGGGGGGGGGCAGCAGGGGGGGGGGGGGGCAGCAGGGGGGGGGGGGGGCGCAGGTGGGAGTGCCAGTTTCCCGCCTGCAAGTGCTGGCTGATTGCTGAAGCCGCTCCCAGAAGCGGCCGCAGCTACTCCCGGAAGCGGCCACAGCAATCGGCCGTTGCAGGATTGGCCATGGGGGTACCCCCCAGACAGCGAGATTGGCCATGGGGGACGCCCCAGTTGGCAGAACTTATCACTGGAGGGGAGGGGGGGGAAACATGCTCTCCCTGACTGAGATGGCACCAGTCACCCATGTATTCATGACTGGATGACTCCAAGGTGTCTCAGCTGGCTCTATTAAATTTTGGAAAGGCTAGTTTTGAGTGTCTACCTAAAATGGACACCTGGGATATTACTACAAGGATACTTAAATTCCTTATAATTTCCAAAAGACAAATGCACTGCATTGAATGAGCACTTTAAAACATGGCAAGGCTTCAAACATGTTTTGATTCACTTTTTACCTGGAGACAGTCTATGCCAGCAACTTTCAACCATTTAAAAGCAGGTTCTCTTGTATATTTTGATAATTTAATTATTAAAATAATACACCTTGATTTGTTTAACTGCTAGTGTAGTATCCCAAGATGATGAGGGTAAAAAGCTCCACTGCAATAATGTTGAATACATCCAATTCCTAATGCTTTCAAATGTGTTCTAATTAACAAATACCAGTAAAATGCTTTTGGTATTACTGCAGTAGCTAAGACCCCTCGGTGCTAGTTGCTGTACAAACAGAACAAAAAGATTGCCCTCTCTCAGAAAAACTTGAGACAAGAGGCTACAGATGGATACAGATAGGGAAACACAAAGATACAATGACACAATATTGATATTATTAGTCAACTTGATATCAATGGTCTGAGGACTGAACTGTACTGAAGGAGTATCCTCTGTGGCTTTAGGCAAGTCATTCTGGGGTATATCCACAAAGGCACTGGGTTCCTGTACTAGAATCAACAGTCACCCAAACATGTTTTAACTGGAAGGGTTGAATGCCTCAGAAATGTCCGCAGGCATGCCCTACTGGCCCGCTTCTACTTGTACATGCTAAACCTAGAAACATGTCAATGAAGCTCTTCTAGGGGCACATCCAGAACCATTATCAAGCATACCAAACACAGTAAGGGGATGGACCCCAGAGCAGATTCACCAAAACATTTCCAGGTTTGTTATGGTATGGGTGTCCAAGGGTTGCCCTTGAGCATGCCTGCCAGGGAATGAAAAATAGACACAACATGTCATTCTTTTACAAAAAGCTGGATCAGGAGTTGCTTCAAAAATGTAAACACAAGTGGGGAAAAGGGGTGAAGCTGGGGCCATTTAAACATAAAAGACAAACAGTCTGTCACAGACCTGTGTGCAGAGTACCCCCAAAGCCCCAGTGCTCTTTCTACAAAGCCGCCCACTAGAATTTACTCAACTGACTGAATGAACAGACCCCAGAATAATCATACAAAGCAAGTGACATGGGCATAGTCTACCAGTTGCATGTGGCAATTCAACAAGCCACTAGGGAACTCTCTGCAAGTAGGTGAAGGAGGTTAACTGGTTGATGGAGTTGCCAGATCTCAGAAATTACTCCATCAGTTGTTTCACTAGTAGGTATTTCAGTCAAATGATGGACATTACAAGCAGTTGCCTAAATCTGAGTTAGAATTAAAGGAAAAGATGCCAAGACTAATATTTATACAAAGAGAGAGAATGTGCATGTGTGATTTGTTTGTGCGCACACATAAAGTATGTGCCTTTGACAGAGAGCATAAATTCTGTTGGGTGTCAACCCTACAAACACTTCTCAAAGTCACTGGGATGTGGTATTAAGTACATGCATAAGCATTTGTGAGATTAGTGCTTAATCAAGTAGGGTGAAATCCTGTTCTCATACGAGAACAATGGAAAATGTTATCATTTACTTTAAGGGAATAAGGATCTGAACCTATAGTCTCTGACTCTTAGGTATTAAAGCAAATAGATTTGTCAGCCTTAAACCTTGAAGTAGTGTTTGGCAGCTCCCCCCCTTTTAGAAAACCATATTTCTTTGAATTTATTATAGTAATAATTTCAAGTGATCTAATTTCCAGATCATCTCCTCCCCACACTCATTCACCACTTTCAAGCCGTCACGTTTAAAATAGTGAACAAAATAACACAGCTACTTCAAAGTTGTTTTTTACTGAAATATTTGTGAACCATCTGTGACAGCGATACTTACTGCACATGCTACTGCAGTATCAGAACAGGTACTATATATACACATATCGTTTTTAAATTTAACTTCATTAGCTTATGAAAAAGCTTATGCTGTTCTGTATTCTACCTGAAAAACTAAACACTTCGTAAAAGTCACACTTAGTCCTTTAAAATATTTCATAGTTGTGTGTCAGTGGAAGAGAACAGGCTAGTTAAAAATACTGTTAAAAAATCATTTTAAAATGAAATAAAGGAGTCAAGACATTTGTTTTCATTGTCTGGGAAATCAAGTTAAAAGGGTATGTTCAGCTCTTTAAAAAGAAGTCAGCTTATTTAAGGCTAAAATAAACTGAATTTACTCTACGCTTTTCCAGAGTCTTCATGTCAAATTACACACACACACGCATGCACGCACGCAGGGGAACAAAACAAACAAACAGAAAACCCCTAATACTCAAAAGAAAGCTAATATATTTGTTCCAATCTATTTCTGTTGTAGAAGTCTTAAGCATTACTTATTACTATAGGCAAAAACAACTTCAAAAGCCAGTATTATTTTTAAATGCCACATCCCTTTAAAGGGAAAGACAAGAGACAGGGGAAAGGCTGTAAACGTGAGTTCCAGGCCTGCAAATACATATGCCTAGCTAGAAACACACATATTCCAACCAACTGCAGAAACAGGACTATTTCCACGTGCAGTGTGAAGCATGTGTATGCGTGTCTGCAGGAACAAGAGAAGGGGTTTTGTTTCAGCTTTGACTAATACACACACACACACACACACACACACAAGCAATATAAACATTGATTACACTATGAATTATGGAGTGTTTTACGCCACTAGCTCCACATAAACATCTGTGGTCTGCTTTAAACCTCTACATATACTATTTTAAGCAAACATGTTAAAGCATTTACTATGCTAAGCTACTTTCAGGCAGATATAAGTATTGATATGAGCCTTGTACAATTTTACAACCCGCATAGTTTTATTAGTGGGTGCAAGGGAAGTGATAATCCTTTCCTAGTCCGAAGCACATCTGTCAGGGTTTTAATAAGCCAACACCAGTTTCATCTGAGGAACTATGAACTTATTAGGGGCAGGCAGGCAGCCCTTCAAGCAAGCTGATGCAGATCATACAGTCATGAAGTCAAGTAGGCAGGTCCTGTGCATGGGAGTCCCTGTGCGGGGAGGGGGGTGGGGGTGCTGTCACTGCTCTGACAAGCCACTGAGCCTGGGGGGAGGGGCTGCTGGAAGTGTTGGGGAGCAGCAGCACTTTTGGGGCTGGTTTAAGAGAGAGGCCTGGCTTTTGCAATGCGCTGTGACCGTGCACAGCTCAAATGTCATGCCCCCAAAATCCACCCCCCCCCCGGCCGGGAGACAGCCGCGTCCTTACCCAGTGCGAGGCTGGCAGCGTGCACAGTCCTGGGCTTGCAGAACAAGCTGGCGGATCCGCGGAGCATTAAGGCTGCTGCCATGCTCCTTCCCCCCCGCTCCACTCGTGTGACCTCCACCTGCACACCACTGTTCCTCCTCTACGCGAGCCCCTCGCGCCGCGCTCGCAGCCAGGCAGGAGAAGGAGCGCGGGAGAGTGGCAGCCGGCAAAGCCAACCACAGCCTAGCCCTGGCAGCTCCAGACCAATGAGAGGAGACATCCTCCAGCCCATGACCTGCTGGATCTGCCCCCAGCCCCGTGACACGCGGCGATATGTCTGCTTTCCTCCCGCCGCCGCGAAAGCAGGGGGAGTGCGGGAGAAGTGCGGGTGGGGTCGCGGCTTCACCCCTGGGTGCTCAGCTGAAGCAGGATTTCCTCTAGAACTCCTCGGCACCCTGCTCTCTCTGGGCCACCATTTCCCAGGGAAGCCGCCCTGCCAGCTCATCGGGGGCCTTCCTCAGCTCTCCTTTGCCCTCCAGGCGACCAGTCTCAAGCCTTCCCCGTAGCATCTGCTCTGCCTTTGGTACATGGGGCTCCCACCAGAGGGGAACAGTCCCTGCTGCCCTTTTGCCGCTTAAAAGATGGGTTGTCTGCTCCAGCCAGCTATCTCCGCTAGTCACTGTGTGCACCTAATAATTAATGACACAAAAAAGGGGGAAAGCTAGGGCTGCCAACTCTGTTTCAATCTATTCCAGGAGGTTTCTGGAAAGCCAGCATGCCCATGACACAATGTGGATGTGCCCATGTGCTTGAATATATCCTACAGACTATGGTGTGTAGATTTTACATCAGGAAGTAAATACACATGACTATTACATTTTAAAATCCGACTGGAGTACTGTATAAATTGGGTTAAACATTTAATAGTCATGGGGAGCTCCTTTTTCAGTATAAGGTTTAATTTATGTGAATAAAGAAGAATCCGTTTACTCCTCCTGCACTCAGGTTGGGAATAGAGAGCCAGTTTGGATTGCATCTGAGTTTCAATTATAAACTAATCTTTGCATCATCTCTACCAAAGAGGGGGTTGAGGATTGGGGTATAGTTTGTGCCAAATGCTTCAAATGATTCAGATTAGGGATCTGTAACAGGGAACCCTAGCCCTGTTACTAAGAGACAGAGTGGTCCCTTTAAATCCAGAACCTTCCAGTCACGGCTGGCTGGCCAGGTAGGGGTTAAGGCTCAAGCCCTGGCAGCCAGTCAGGTGACAGGAAGAGGAAGGCCCAGACCCGACAAATGGCAAGTGGAGAAGGCCAGAGGGGCATTCTCAATGACCATGGTGTTGTGGCTACAGTCTCTGTTGGAAGACTATACCATTCTGTAAGCCATCTGCATGATCATCTAAAGTAAGCAGGAATGTTGCCTCTCTTGTTTCTGTATTATCACTTTTCCATTAGATGGCCATAGAAGCCTATGTTTTGTGTTGGATGTTAAGACCAGTGGTTTGGGTGAGGCTATTTGGGGAAGGAAGAGGCCTCATTGGGGGCCCAGTGCTAGAGGGGGTGCAGTATTTGGGGGTGAGCAGACCCCAGTGCCACAGAGGGTGCAGGAGCCTGAGTGAGGTTTTTTTGTTTTTGTTTTTTTGTTTGAGAGCTAGAGCCTGGAAGTGAAACCCTGATTAGTGTGT
>NW_017729005.1:7960558-7980182 GCF_001723915.1 Gavialis gangeticus
TGCACCTAATAATTAATGACACAAAAAAGGGGGAAAGCTAGGGCTGCCAACTCTGTTTCAATCTATTCCAGGAGGTTTCTGGAAAGCCAGCATGCCCATGACACAATGTGGATGTGCCCATGTGCTTGAATATATCCTACAGACTATGGTGTGTAGATTTTACATCAGGAAGTAAATACACATGACTATTACATTTTAAAATCCGACTGGAGTACTGTATAAATTGGGTTAAACATTTAATAGTCATGGGGAGCTCCTTTTTCAGTATAAGGTTTAATTTATGTGAATAAAGAAGAATCCGTTTACTCCTCCTGCACTCAGGTTGGGAATAGAGAGCCAGTTTGGATTGCATCTGAGTTTCAATTATAAACTAATCTTTGCATCATCTCTACCAAAGAGGGGGTTGAGGATTGGGGTATAGTTTGTGCCAAATGCTTCAAATGATTCAGATTAGGGATCTGTAACAGGGAACCCTAGCCCTGTTACTAAGAGACAGAGTGGTCCCTTTAAATCCAGAACCTTCCAGTCACGGCTGGCTGGCCAGGTAGGGGTTAAGGCTCAAGCCCTGGCAGCCAGTCAGGTGACAGGAAGAGGAAGGCCCAGACCCGACAAATGGCAAGTGGAGAAGGCCAGAGGGGCATTCTCAATGACCATGGTGTTGTGGCTACAGTCTCTGTTGGAAGACTATACCATTCTGTAAGCCATCTGCATGATCATCTAAAGTAAGCAGGAATGTTGCCTCTCTTGTTTCTGTATTATCACTTTTCCATTAGATGGCCATAGAAGCCTATGTTTTGTGTTGGATGTTAAGACCAGTGGTTTGGGTGAGGCTATTTGGGGAAGGAAGAGGCCTCATTGGGGGCCCAGTGCTAGAGAGGGTGCAGTATTTGGGGGTGAGCAGACCCCAGTGCCACAGAGGGTGCAGGAGCCTGAGTGAGGTTTTTTTGTTTTTGTTTTTTTGTTTGAGAGCTAGAGCCTGGAAGTGAAACCCTGATTAGTGTGTTTTTTGACTGACAGGCCTAGCTAGAGAGAGAAGGGGTAGGCCCACAGTGGCCGAGACTCTAACATAAAGAGGAATTTACAAATACCATCTGTGAGGCTTGGGCTGTGGTGCAGGGGAGGAATGGAGCTGCAGATAACGCCCCCTGACATTGGGGCATACAATGGGCAGCCTCCTGCTTAATTAACAACAAGGCATGGCAAGCGAGAAAGTGGGCGGTTGGCCCATAACAGGTGGGTGGGGCCACCAGTAGACGGACCCTGAGCAGGCCCCTCTTACAGGATCCTCTAGAACAGTGGTCACCAACCAGTCAGTCTCAATCTACTGGTTGATTGACGGAGCCTCTGACTGTCGTTCTCAGTCTGACAGAGGCTCCAAGATCGGGAGCAGCAAGACACATGTGACTGGGCTGGGTCACATCCCTGCCACCCGGGCTGGGCTGGGTCAGTGGGATCAGAGCCTGGGCAGCTTGTCTGGTAGGTGGGGGGAGTGGGGAAGAGGGCGGTAGCGGGGCAGGTGGGAGAGGTGGCACGGTAGATCCTGGGGTGCCAAAAAGTGATCTTCACCATAAAAAGGTTGGAGACCACTGCTGTAGAAAGAGAACCATGCAAACTGAGCAGGTTTCAGAGCTGCAAGTCTGCTCATACTTCCTTGCACACATTGGCTAGGTACAGATGTTATGCTCAAAGCTCATAGAAAGTGCTTTACAGCTATAACAGAACAGATGTCCATAGCACATAAAGTGCTTTAAAATGGTAGATCCTGCTCTAAGTTAACCCTTGATGGATGTGTATTAACCTAAAGTGCTTTCTGTTAGCATGTGTTATTGAATGTCTGTGCCAGATCCCACTGGGGGTTAATTTACAGAGCAATCACTGCCATCCCAGGCTGCATTGTGCAAGGCTGCTCTAGCCTTGGGCAGAGCTGGTTTGTTCTGCCTGAGGGCTGGGCTGGCCCTGCCCCCTTGGCTGCCACTTACCTGAGTCAGTGACAGCCTCTGATCCTAGCCCCATGCACACCCTGGCTGGATGGGGGGGCAGGAGGGAGTTTGTGTTTCTGTCCTTGCAGCTGCCCTGGCGCCACAGCACACTGCAGTCTGACAACAGGCTCTTCTGGCAGCCACTGCCATAGCAGCCCAGCCCCTCCCCCTCCCCCCTTCAGCTGGCAACTGTCAGCAGCAGCTGGGGGAGAAGGGATCTCCCCCTGCCATGAAGGTCCCCCCACAGCTTCCTGGCTTGGGGGTAGAGGGGTGCCTAGCTGGGTCCCCATAACATGAGGGCTCCCTTCTCCCATCCCAGCTGCAGTTATCAGTGTGGTGAAAAGCTGGAGCAGCTCTGTGCTACATGCTTCTGGTTATAGCTGCCAGGTCACAGGGCGGGAGGGGAAAGCCCCCCTGCTATGAGGGGGGCCCCCCCAAAGCTTGCTGGCTTGGGGCATGGGGGAGGGCTGGCCTGGTAAGGTGGGGAACACATGCAGCAGGGGGTGGTTTCTGTTCGAGAGTGACCTGGCAGCTGCAGCCAGAAGCTAAAGAGCAGGGCTATTCAGCTTTTTGCAACACCAGGAACTGCAAGGGCGGGAGGGGAGAAAAGGGAAGAGAGCCCCTCCTGCGGGAGGACCCCTCCACAGCTTGCCTGCTTGGGGGTCGTGGGGGTCGGCTTGGGTTCACACAGCATGGGGGCTCCCTTCTATCCCACTCCCACCCCCAGTTCCCTGCACAGCAGAACATGGGGCACAGCAGCTTTCCTGCAGCTGTTGGCTGTCACTGTCAAGATGATGAAGCAGGGAAAAGGGAGTCCCCCACCACTAGCCTCCACCTCCCCCACACACCCCCAGCTTGCTAGTTGGGATCTTTGGTGGGGCCAGGCCAGGTATCCAGGTCTGCACAGCAGTGAGGAGGGGGGGTCCCTCCTCCCTGGCCCCAGGTCCTGGCACGGGGAAACATGGGGCTGAGCTGCCCCTCCTGCAGCTACTGGCTGCCACTGTCAGGAGGCTTGAGTTGGGGGGAAGGGAACTGAAGTTACTAGCCTGAGCATTCTGGTAATATGAGAAGAAAACCAACAACAGCAGAACTTACGCATTTATAGACATTGGAAAAAATAGGTAAATTAAAGGAGCCATTTTTCCCCAAAATACCCTCTAGTCATATTTGAACTCTTAGCATTTTATAATAAATTTAACTCATTTTGTTTAAAATAATATCGCCTTTAGTACAGTTTGCCTTAATATAAATTAAGGCTTCCTACTTAATTTTATTTTGTATATGTTTCTCATTTCTTTGCCAAGCTAATCGCATTCTTTCCACACACAGTAAAGAAAAAAAGCTTTGTTAGACTCCAAAATACTTTAAACAAAAGTAAATAACCATGAAAGCTTTCACTGGAGTTGCACCACAGGACAAAAATGTTCTAATCTATTCAGCAATATATCTATATTCGTACCTAATAAGATTTTTTTTAATGAAAAATAAGAGTTTTTCATAAAGATTTATATATGATGATTTCTGAAACTGTTCAAGAGTTACAGTACAAATGTATAAATTAAATATTTATTATTTGTATAGATTAGTGCTACATATTGTAACATTTTGTTTTCCACATGTTAAATATTTGGGTGCGTCTACCATCTGTGTGTATGAAGTAGAAGTATTTTTAAAATAAAACGCTTTTTAAAATTAGAGTAGAACTTAAGAGCATCTCTATATAAAAATTCATTAGCGATTTCAAAATATCTGTAAGTGTTAAATAAGCTTTCCAGAAATCAGTGATTATGCTGCGAACATGTCACAAAGGGGAGCTGTTAACAAGTGTGACTGCCAGTGGTAGGAAGATTGCCAACATTTAATTGGCTTTAAAGTTTCTATTCCATCAATGGAGTATTGTAGCTTACGGGCAATAATACTAGCCTTATGATTTAGGCATAAAACGCTTTCAAAATATCTGACAGGATGTAGCACGAAGTAACTATTTTCTTCAACAAAATTGTTAACATGTTTGTTAAGCTTAATGCTTAATAAGTTTAATATTTGTTCTTATATTATTACCCAGATTTACACTCCAGTTATAACAACAAACAATAAATACGTAGTTTCTATACTGCAGTTTGTATTAGTAGATCTGCAAGTGCTTTAGTAATAGAAGAGAAGTAAATGTATCTTCAGCAAATTACTGGCAGATGAAGGAACAGAATGTAGGATTCCTGACCATCATCCCAGGACCACCGTATTCACTAGGCCAGGAGTCTTAAATTCCCTGGGGCCCCTTGGCTGGACCTGGACCCATCTCCAGTGGTAGGGTGAGCAATGGCAGTATAAGGAGCCATGGGGAGTAATACACCTGCCACTTACACCTCCATTGCCAACCTACATCTCCAATACGGCTCCCTATCCTGGAATTCAGCAGTGGGTCCTGCTCTATTTTCCAAGAGCCCCACAGACCATATCTTTGATACCCCTGCAGCAAATGATATGGTCTCCCTATATCCAGTGAATAACTAGTAATCATGACACTTTTTTTTTTCCTTTGTAAAATACTAATGGATCATTTCTACTGATCCCAAGTGATATATATTAGCTGTGAAGAGGTGCAGAAGCCTCTCTATTTTTTCCACCCTCATAATTTATAATGTCAACAAAAACTCTTCAATTTCTAACAGAATAATTAATTCCAGCTCATGTTTATTGACGGTCAGCATCATAAACTGGATTTGTCTCACATTGGTATCTGACAATCTTCTATGTGACACTTAAGACATCCCATAAGAGCATGGCATGGATGATCAGACATGAGACTAGCAAAGCTTTTAGATTTTATACATGAAATGTTCAAACACATGAAGATCATGAGGAGGCTCAGTTTTGTTTTTTTTTCAGTATGATTGATGAGGCAGCAGCTTTTAAAGCATTAGACAAGTTACTGCACTATAAGCTGATAACATTGCTAGAGTTCTCATAGTGCAGAAAGCATTTGTTTCTGATGAAAGCTATTTTTGTCACTAAGTAATGAGTAAAGTCTCAAATATGTTTCATATGAGGTTCCTTTACATAGGGGGAAAAAAGTGATTTTAATCCTTGTCCTTAATATGACATCTACCCTTTAATATGTGATCAGGGATTTAAGTGTTGATCTGTAAAGATCAAATACAAATAATAGAACAAATGCCATTTAATAATAAATAATACAAATATTTTATATTTGTATTTTATGTTCTTGACAATTTTAGCTGCATTAGAACTTAAGAGTAGTTTATTATTGAGGAAAAACAATCTCAAAAACAGATGGAGGTGCATATACTATGCCAAATTATGCTAAGAAGACTTTGATACAATTCATCACCATGCCACTGACTCATTTTGTGACCTGGTCTACTTGGGATTGGTCAGATTTTTTTCAAAAGTTTGTACTAATTTTGGATGAGTCAGTTAGGGGACTTAAGAAATTATTTTCAGAGGTGATAACTACTTAGTTGCCAACAGTAAATAAATCTAATATATAACCTCCACTGCTCATGTTTATTTATCTACCTTGTTTAACTTCCTTATGGGGGAACACAGTAAGACAGTGTTTACATTGAAGACTGTGTCAGATTCCTTCTCCCCCTACCCACCTATCACTTTGATTATGGCTTTGGGTGTAGCTTTGATTAAAGCTATGCTAAGCCATTGACAACAGTGTCAACTGGGGATACAACACAACCAATGAAGAGGGGGAACAGACTGAAGCACGGGCAGAGGTGCATCATTTGAGCCTCATCCATAGCCCAAAGCTTTCCAATTCTGTTACTAGCAGCCACTGGCACAGGGGCTACAACCCCAACCTAGCATTTGCTAATAACAACGTTTGGCTTTTATAACAAAGCCATTGTGGAACCTATTCCCCACTCATACCATAAACCAATCATTTTATAAATCAAAGCACCCATAACACCAGTCTTAGTTCCCCTTTGATGCTGTTTCAGCTTCAGGAAAACAAAGTGGGATGATTTCACTAAATGCCTTGGACCTATTACAATAAACATCAAACCAGTACCAGAAAACTATGAGCAATTTGTAAAAATGTTATGTAGTGTCTCAAACAGACATAGCCCAGAGGCTGCAGAGTGAACTATGTGCCCTATCTAAAACTAGAATCAGCTGATAGATATGCAAAATACAGCAGGCTGTACAAAGCAGATCTGTATGCAGAGGAAACTACTGCTACAGGAGAAGAACTGGTCACAGAAGAAAGAAGGAAGTCATGGCAGAACCTTATTGAGAATGTGGCTAAAACACGTATTAGTAAAAAAGCATGGATATATCCAGAAACTTACTAACTACCCAAAAAAGAAAGAATACTACTACAGTATCACTGCAACTCAGGTCGTATGTCAACTCACTGAAAATGGTAGGGCCCCAAATAAACAACTCTAGGTTTGAATCCAGAGAAAAGAAGACTAGCAGGTTCATCAGTTGAGACACATTTTATAATGGCTGAATTAAGTAGTGCAATAAATACTCTGAAAAATGGCAAAGTCACCATCCTTGCTGATATTCACACACAACAAACAAAACACTTTAGACCAACAACAATGGCCTGGCTACTCCAATTGTTCAATATGTATGTTACCATCATATACAACGTGTAAGTGTTGACGGGGGGGCACAACTCCGTGGTGCTGCCACCACCACCACCCCGCCCCTGCTGTTGCCAGGCACTGGGTCTGGCTGGACTGTGTCTCCATGCCCCATGCCCTGCTGTCAGCACAGAAGTTGCTGCTGGGCCTTGGCTCCAGCCCCATGCCCCACCATTGGCACAGAAATCTGGGGGGACACAGACTCCCCAATATCCCCCCCCCACACACACATTACCTATGGTAGCCATGTACAAAGCACCAAAGATATGGCATCAAACATGTATTGTAGCATCCTAAAAACAGAGAACAATCCCTCAGATCTAAACAACAGCAGACTTTATTCTTACTATGTCATCTTTTCAAAGGCTTCAAACCCCTTATCTTAAACCATTTGTCACTGAAAGAACACCTAGTCCATGAGCAAGCTGGCTTTCACTCAGAGAAGTCATGCAGTGGTCAAGGGTTAAACATCACATGGCAATTGAAGATGGCTTTGAAAAAAGGAATGGTCATTGATGCCATATTTGTAGACGTGTCAGCAGCTTATGATACTGTAAACCACTGAAGGCTCCTTACAAAAATCATAAAATCATAGGGCTGGAAGGGATCCCTGCTGGACACAGAGCTTGTCCGGACCTACATGTGAAATTTAAATAACTAAACTATATCAGTGCCTTTTTGCACAAGAATATAAACTTGTGACCGAGACCACCTGAAGCATAACAATACAGTTAATCTCATCTCTGGCTCTAGTATCAAATACAACCCATGACCGACTATTCTAATTTGGTTATGAACAAGCTCCCCTTTCAGAGTGATTACCTCTCCCTTGCTATCACATTCCTCACCAATCTAGGTGTCTCTGCCAGTTGGAAAATATTTGGGGTTCCGCCCTGCTATCACAATAATTTATACAGCGTCTTACAATTTAGGGTGTAAGGTGCTCAATTCAAGTAACCAGGTCCCACTGAAATTAAATCAAGTAGTGTGCCTCTGGTTTAGGGTGCTGGGCTTGAGCAATCAAACCATACTATAGTTAAGCAAATGATAAACCTCTGGAGCCATCAAGGGTTTTTGTGCATGCCAGTCTCACCCACAACAACCAGAGATGGATCCAAAAGGCTAACATTCACATCACAACCAAAGAACAATAACCCTCCACCCTACCAGCTTTGTCTGGACCCTGATCTTCAACCCATTAAGCGAAATATGCTTTGGACAAGGGGTATAAGAGAAGAAGGAAGCTGTCAGCAAGGAGCACTCATTCCAGAAGGGAAACACCACGCTGACCCATCATAACCTGCACCCAACTGACCACCCTCGGCGACAGATCCATGCCTGGTGAGAAGCTGCAAAGACCAGAACCGCTTCCTTGCCCGTGTTGGTGAGAAAACCACTATTATGGCTAATAGTACTGGACTTGAACATGGTGACAGGACATGAGAAGAGGGCAACTTCCCTAATTCTTGAGATCCTGGAGGAAATATGCTGTATTTTAAAATTCAGAAATTTTGTTAGGATTCCCAGAGCAGTTTTCGTTTTCCACATTGTGTGGAAAACAAAAACATATAAACAGTAAAGTTCTTGATTATTTGGCATCTACTATTATACACAGAGTGCAGTTCCTTTGCAAAGATGCATTTCTGGCTGAGTTGTATGATGTGTTGTCCATGATATGCTCCTAAATGTAATGCCTAAATATATGGAAGTAATGCTAAGGCAGTTATGGGAACCTTACTTCCTCCTGATTGATGTAAGATTAAAATCTCAATGGGCCTGTTACATCCATATAAGTACCTATCAAAATGATGATTCCATGGATTTTGCGGAAATTGTGAAATCCCACATTTTCCATGAAAGTGGGTTATGTCCATGAAATCTGCAAAAAAGAAAGAAAACTTACTGAAAGGTATGGGAGGGGCCACCACAACAGGCTGTGAATATGGCTGCTGGCCCTGCAGTCTCCCTGCAAAATCAGCTGGCCGCCTCCCCAAGTTAGGTAGACCCCTAGTTAGTTTCCTAGTTATTAGGGGCTGAAAGGGACCTTACAGATCATTGGGTCCAGCCCCCCACCCCACATTTGGGCAGGAAAGATGCGTGTCGAGATACTTTTTGAAGATCACCAGTGTGGATGACTCTATCACCTCTGGGGAGTTAGTATTAAAGTTTACCCTAGTTCTATTTTGTATAGATGTTTTTATATACTTTTGTTGTCCAGCTGGATATTGAAGAGATGCTGGAAGGTGCAGTATGTGGAAAAGTATTTTAGTGGGTCCACACCTGTGTTCATTTATATTAGGCTCAGTAAACCAATAGCTTTTACATCTTTTGTGTCTGTGATAAATTACATTAGTGTGCTTATCCTAGGTTCTGATGCTCTGTTTTTCAAAAAAAAAGCTGTAAGAAATTAAACATCCATCTCCCCAGTACAATTTAGTTGGTTTTCAGCATGTAAGTCCTTTAGGTTCCACTGAAAAATCCTATCCTGAAAAAAAAAAGTAAAAAAGGCATAAACCATGACAGACATTATTTAAGTAATGCTACGAAGTTGCCACAAGCTCTGCAGCCTGGGGGCATAGGGGACTAATCTTTAGCTCTGTTGGCCTCTGACAGTGGCCTCCGACAGAGTCTGTCAGTAAGCCAGACTGGCTCAATGATTACTTGTGATCAGCTGTTGCTGCTGTGGCAACAGCTGATCAAGACAAGAGACCACTGCAGAAGCTGCAGGATCCAGCAGTCTACATTTGGGGGCTGCCTGTCAACCAGGAAATTTCAAAAACTCCTACTGCTCAATGTTTTAAAGTTCTAACTACATTGCACACTTATTTAATTTCTGTATATCACCAAAATGTACCTGGTAGCATGCTCACCAGTGAATTATTTCTAATTCATTTTTTGCATCTGTATGCCAAGTTGGTGAAGTATCCTCTTGCAGAACACATCTATACTACTGCATAATGACATTTACTTAAAAATGTCTTCTGCAATGAAAAGTAATAATAAAGCCATGTAAGAGGCAACTGGGGAATAAAACATGCTGGGGACTCACTTTCATAGGCTTTGCAGCAGCTTCTGAGTTAATCATGCATGTTTCATTGCTGCCATCTGTGGTGTGACTGCTATGCTTTTGGGATATTGACAATTACTTCTGAAAGGGTAGTGTGAGTATTACTGTAAAAATGATGTGCTGTTGAACAAGAACAATGATTTGCTTTTTTGACAATCACTTGGAAAGGACAAAGGATTTATTTATAGCACCCCAATCTCACTGGAATAGTAGTTTTGACCTTTGTTTTCTGATGTGCCGATAAGTTAAGAACTTGTATTACATGAATAGACATGACTACACTTATTTATTTTGGATTTACACCAGTATATCACCAAAAACTTTGATGTAATTACTCTGGAATCACTAAGTACAACTAGTGAACCAAGCAAAATCTGAATTTGACCTGTTGCACCTACCTTTCAGTATCTATCCAACTCTAGTACCGGTCTTAGATGACATAGGAAAAAATAGATTAACACGTTTTGGATATCCAGAGTTTCTGACTATTTCTTATTTTGTAGGAGGATTGACTTTATATGTGTCTTCACATATGGAAAATTGAAGACCTGATTCTCATAATAGATCAAATAAGAAAGATGAGTTTGTTTGAAATGTATACACTTTCAGAACGTTTATTTTTGCCCCAGAACCATATCATTTACAGTGTACATTAAATCAAGGTTTGGTCTACTATTACAAGAATGGACACACATTTATCATTATTACTAATGTAATACAAACTTATAATCATTTTACTAGATAAGCAGTGACGTGTTTGTAACAGTCTACAGATGTATCATAAATCTAGGCAGAGAATGTCAGCCTTGTCCAAGACATTAAAAGTAGAGAATAAAAATATAATTCCCGGTACACAAACACTTTGCGGTCAGGAGATCATAGTTGCTCAGCTGTTCTTCATAAGCTGTACTGGAAATAAATTTTCATAACAAATACATTTAATGCTACTTAATACTACTATGGACTAAGTACAGTGCTGATATAAATGATTGTTTATGTTACATATTGGGTATTGGCTGATCAATAAAAATTAGGTGCAAGTGGCAAAATGAAAAAAGACTAGGCATGGAATGGGTATAATAGAGTTTGTAATGGGTGGCCCCTGTTGTTACAGTTGTTGCAGGGCTTTCTGAAATAACATGACTCCAACCACAAGTGTGGGAAAGAATGCTGTCAAGCTGGCAGTCACTAAATATATTGTGAGCATAAAGTAATGCATGCGTTGCCATTAGCAGAATCAACAAAAAGTAACTTTACATTCTCCTGTGCATATTAAGCACATTCACCTATCTTGTACCTCTACTGTCTGAAATAATAGAACATAATTAAAATATGTAGTCTTAAGTTATGTATAGGTGTTATGTTTCTACTGGAAGAGTCACTGTTCTCTCAGTAGAAGCTAGGAGAGTTTTAGTTCCTTCAGTTCTTCTGGGGGAAACAGGCCCCGTCTTGGAGAACAATCTACCAGAGTGACACCTAGAGAAAATCTGTTGCAAGAAAAAACATGTGTACGCTTCCCTTCAGGTTTGGTCCAGAAGGGGAGTGGAGTAGCAAGGCAAAGCCCAATGTCTGTTCCCCAGAGAGGGGATTGTTGGTTTGGGGAGCAGGCAGGGAGCTTTGATGGCTGTTCCAGTCCCATCCTTGCCACTCCTTGCCCCACCACACCTGCTTCCCAGACTAGACATCCCAGTCTGGGGAGTGCATGGGGGGTTTGCCCTGCTGCTTTAGTCCCCTCTTGGATTGGTCTGGTGTGAGGAGGTGTGAAGCCACCCTGCTTCCTGCCTCTTTCCCAAACTAGTCACTGCCTCACTTGGGGAATGGGCTAGAGGTCCTGCTGCTTTACTCCTGGAAACCAAGAATGTATTGGAGGAAACCAGGAACTGCTCCACACCCACTCCCAAACCATGGTATGGGGAAGATATAGGGAACCTTTCCCTACCACTCCACTCTCCCTAGGGACTGGAAGGAGTGGAATGGCCACTGCTCCCCATGCCTTCCCAAACCAGAGTCACCCTGGTCTGGTGAAGGTGTGGAGAGCAGGGAAGGGGAGTGGCTTTAGGCTGGACACTTGTACATTCCTGCTCCAGAAAGATTTCTATCAGTGGAAATTTCTAGAAATGAACACCTGTTTGTGGCCTTAACTTACACTTTCTTCTCAGTTATTTTTTGACTTTATACAACTTTACTGCCCATTCAGTTAAGCTTCTTTTTCATATCTGATGAATGCTAGATTAATTTTAGTTACATTGACTTAGCAGTTCTATCCATTGTCTGATCAATTTAATAATATTGTGTACCATAAAAATAAACTGCAATATTTTGTCACTGCTGAATGTTGCCAATGGAGTTTATATGAAAGTCTTCATTCTTATAACTCCATTGACCAAGTGACACACACTTAGTCCAAATTGCATATGCCTGCATTTGGCCCTAGATGCTCATGCATGAATACAATTAGCATTAAATGATGACTTAAAAATAACTGAATTCAGAAAAGAAAATATGTACCAATTAATTCTGTCTTGAAGGCCTTCAGTAATAGCTAGTCAATGGAGGTTGGGGAAGGAGATGGAACTGTTTATTGAGTCTGCCTTTGGCATTGCTTCTGAGAAAAAAAATCCTGACCTCTGGGGATTCTAAAAAAATATATACTGTGGTATTGTTATGATGGGTAACATTTTCTAAAGCACTTACTGACATAAAATGCACTTAGAGACCTGTGTTATTTTTGAAGATTTTACTCTGTACCAGTGTTAGTCTTCTCATGACTCTATTCCTGCAACCATTAGTTCTTCATCTGCTGCTGACAAACTCAAGTGGACTACACATGGTAGCAGATTTCAGGAAGGAAGTCCAAGCAGCCTTTACAACCATCTTTTAGCATAAATATTATGATGTATTATGTGCCAGATGATGGCGTCATTTTCATCTATACAAGCCCATTGAAGACAATAGGGTCATACAACTGTAGAGAGCAGATTCTGACCTTCTGTGTATATATAAGCGTAACTATGACAGGCCAAATAAATCCATTGCAATCTACTGAAATAAAGACATATTTAGTGTCTGTGATCTCCCAATTGGCTGCTTGGAGACATTAAAAAAAACAAAACAGAAATGGTGCTTTACTTTAAACTCAGTGTGCCCCACAAAAGAGGCAGTGTGTTACTTCAACCCGGTTTTGCAACATCTGTAAAGACTGGATGCTTTAGTGGTACTTTTTTGGCATTTTTATCTGATAGGTTATTGAATCAGCTTTGTGCTTTAAACCTATAAGAGCCTCTGTACAAATTAAGTAATGTAAGCAATTTGATTGATTCAATTTCCAAACAGCACTATTTTAAAATCAAACCTATGATTTAAAAAAAAAATCATGAAAAATATTCTACACACTGACAATGAAATCTGTAACAAATGTCTGATTGGATTAATCCCTATATATTTAATAATGTAAAACATTATAAGAGGATATAAGGATACTAAGATCTGTTTCTCCTTGAATGAAAGATGACCTATTCTCTAAGAAAAAAAAAGTAGTAGGAGTTGGCTTCTTTTGTATATCTAATTGAAACATTAAAATTGTCAAAAAGTGAAAGACTGAGTACAATTTTATAGCTAAGTGTATGGAAAATTTCATGAGAAATTAGTTTATATTTCTATAAAAACATTAATTAATAATATACAGTAATGTAAAGAATTGTTATGTTAAGGCCTTGGCACAAGACAAGCATTAAGACTGAGCTCTTAGTTTTAAGTGTTGCATTTCTTAATATTTGGTTGCCTGATTTTTCAATCCTAATATTACACAAATACTATTTTTCATGCCATTTAAAATCTAATATCCACCTGTGCAGTAAGAAAATGGGAAAACCCTGAATTCACAGGTTGCATATAAAAAGCCTTTCAATATTAAGGAAAAGGTTTAGCACGAAAAGAAATAAAGGAATTGCTACAACAGACCAGTGTGTCATCTAGCCTAGGGACAGATATTACACGTAAACTGGTTTAAGTGATCAGAAACTAGTTTAAACCTGTAACAGAACAGGTATTCAGTGCACATAAACCAGTTTGAAAATGGCCAAAACTCATTTGAGATAAACCTGGTTGAACTTAGTATCAGACTTAACTGATTTGGCTCAAACTGGTTTATGCAATGTTTGTCCCAGACCCCTTCCTGGTTTAAGTTGAACCAGAGTCCTCCAGCTCAGTATGCTCTTTGGGCTGGTCTCTCTGCTCCAGCTATGGGGCTGACCCCACCCCTCTGCTCTCTACCCCAAGCAGGGACCAACCCTAGCAGAGACACTGGCCAACATGGTCCCTTTAAGGCAAAGTGGGCAGGAAGGGGGTTAATTCTTCCCTCCTTCGCTTCCTCCCATACCGCAGCCAGGGTCTGCTGGGGTGCAGAGGGGAGAGGGCTGCGGCGGTGACCACTGGGGCTGGCAGACCCTGGCTACAGGACAGAAGGAATGGAGGGAAGAATTAACCCTTCTCCCTGCCACCTTAACAGGGCCATGCTGGGGCTCTGTTCTGTGCTGAGGGGGTAGCTCTTTCCCCTCCTTCCCCAGGGTGTGTGTAGGGGGGGCTCTGTACAGCACTGGAGAGGGACTCCTGCTCCTCCTCCCTCTCCCCCTAACCTCCCTGGGATGGGGAGGGAGACTCTGCAAGTCTGCCCAGCCTCAGAAGGGGGTTCTTCTCTCTCCTCCTCCCCCCATTGCTGTGGGGTGGGGTTAGGGGCTCTGTTCAGTGCTGGGGAGTGGGGGGCTGTTCCCCCTCCTCCCCCCACAGGGTAGGGAGGGGGACTCTTCCCTCTCCTCTTCCCCCTGCCTCCATGGGGTGGGGGGTGGGGGCTCTGTGCAGTGCTCCTTGGCTCAGCTTGGCTCAGCCAGGGCATGGGGAACAGCTGTAACAGAGCCACAGCTGCTGGCATGGCCCTGCCCCCATGGCCTAGACCGGCATTGCTCAGTGCAGGCTGAGGCAGTCACACGGTCTGGCAGAGCTGGGCTGTGGGGGTGGCCCCAACCCCATGTCCCAGCCAGACTGTGTGGCTACCTAAGCCAGACCAGGAAGCAGGGCCAGCAGCTGAGCCAGGCTGGCCCAGGGAGCACCACGCAGAGCCCTGCTTTCCGTCCTGTGGGGACAGTGTGGATGATGAGTCCCCCTCTAGGGCCAGACAGCCTTGCAGAGTCCCCTTCCCCACCCCAGGATGGCAGGGGGAGGAAGGAAGAGGGGAAATAACTCCCCCAGCACCAAACAGAGCCCCCCCGCGGCAGCAGTGGGGAAGAGTCCCACTCTGAAGCTGTGCAGCTTGGCATAGAGTCCCCTTCCCCACCCCGCAGCAGTGGTGGAGGAGCAGGGGAAGAGTCCCCCTCTGATGCTGGGAGCCCCACCCGACGGCAGCGGGGGGAGGAGGGGAAAGAGCCCCCCAACACCAAACAGGACCCCCTCCCCTCCCTGTGGCAGTGGGGGAGAGGGAGGAGGAGGAGGAACAGTTCCCCTCTGGGGCTGGGCAGTCCTGTGTGCTGGGATTGCTTCTGGCTGTCAGGGCACCACTGTGGCAGGCAGAGCTCTCCTCTTCTCCTCCCCTGCCAACAGTAGTCTGGCCAGGCTCCCTCTTCTCCCACCCTTGACATCCTGCAGGGGAGGGTCTGGCCACACCCCCACTTCAGCTCAGCTTCACTGTGGAAGGGAAGGGAGGGCTGCTCTAGTGCCCCCAGGCTTCTGGATTGAGCCACTGCAGGCATGTACCCAGGCATCCATCCACTTGCAAACCAGTTCACTCTCTGCAGGTTAGACTAGCCTGCAAAGATTGAATCAATTCAGGCTCCAGTTTTTTTAATGTCTGTCCCTAACCCTAGTCCTGAATGTTATAAATGTTGGCAGCCAGTACCAGATACTGCAGAAGGGGGTACAAGAAGTCCTGTTGTAGACTTATGGAAAGTTTCTTTTTAATCTCCATCTGTTTTATGCCCTGAAGTTTGCATCCCTACCAAAGAGTTGGTTTTAATGCCACATGTATCTGAAAATAAAATACTGGCCGTTTGGGAATGTAGCTTCCTATTACTTTTAGATAGCGTACAGGAAGATAAAAGGCGAGTGAAAATCGTAAATCTGCCAAATCTTATAAAGCGTACAGTAAAAAATCATTTACCTGTTTTATATTTGTGAAGATTTAAATAGCACCTAGTTCATGGTCATTTACATGCAGTTCTCTACATACCAGTAGGAGGTGTGCTAAAAGAAAAACAAATTAAAAACACTATAAATAAGAAATGAAACACTCCCCCAGACCTGGCTCTCCAGTGTGCACACATTAATTATGCACCAGAGAGCAGAGTCTCAATATGTGCAAGCATTTAATTAATTGTTTGCATTTATTAAAAACATTCCTTTTCACTTTAACAATACAGTAATCCAACTGTGAAATAACAGTGATTCAAATGTGGTCATTTACAGAAACATGGTTTCTTGTGCCCATTGTAGAGTGCAAAGCTGCCAAGTCTCACACCTTAGAAGTAATACCCTCCCTCTCTCTCTCTCTCTCTCTCTCACACACACACATGCACACACACACACGCACAAAATTAACATGTCTGCTCTCACCTACACCATTATTGTAAAAGTCACAAATTTCATCACACTCACTCATTCAGATTTAAAAATCCTGGCAGCTTTTGAATAGCTTTTCTTCATCAATCACAATTAAGTGTTGGAAAAGAAATCCAAAGTAGACATAGAGAAACTGGTCTCCTTAATAGGAAGTGTTAGCAGCATATGATTTCGAATATGTTCCAAAGGGGTACCTTTCCATATTTCTGGAACACAAAATCTGCATACACTGTGATTGACTTTTTTTTTAATGTGCAGAAAGAAAACAGTGGCAGCTACAATACAATACTTCAAACACTATGGCTGATTCAAGCACTGTAATTCTTATTTTTGTAATACAATATTAGGTTAAAAATTGATTATAAGGTACGATATACAACATGGCAAAAAGAACTCCTGTTTAGTAGCGATTTGTATCTTTTTCTATCATATTAGCCCTAATCCTTTAAAGTTTGTTGAAACAGGGATTGGATTAAAACTAACAGTAAGTTGAATTTTGGAACTTACTTACAGATACATCACTCTCCATCAGAGCCACTAGATCATGCCCTTATACTATCTATTTACAAAATCAAGTATGCTTTCTTGGGTACTAAAAATTAGAAGAGTATCATTTTTTTTTCATGTATAAGCAGATATGGCCCTGAGTGATGAAGTTCAGATCTAGATGCAAAATTCCTGTTTTGGTACAGTCCATGATAGAGATATTAATTTGCCATGATACTTGAATTTTTTCTGACACAAAGGAATGAGTCTTACAAATTTTAAACATTCTTATCACCATCATGGAATTTAAATTACTGTGGGAGCCCTCGTCACAAGCCAGGACTTCACTGTACTAGTTGTTGTGCAGACACCATACCTTAAGATGGTCCCTGCCCCAAAGGGCTTACTCTCTTCTGAAGAATTTTGAAGCAAAACCTACAAAATTAAAAATATATGTCAACATTGTTGTTAAAAGACTCCTTTCTCTTCCACTATTTACGTGTTTTTCTTCATCTTCTTCATCAGTCCTCCCTACTGCTTCTAGTTTCTCCTTCTCATCATTGTCTGCATGCAAAAATTGTTTCACTATAAAATAACTTTATTTTTCAGTATTATTATGACAGAAGCCATGTTAGAGTGGTTGACCATAACAACTATCCTTTATCCAGGATAAATTTAAGAAGTAGTAAATCTTATTCTTCTTTTTGGAATAAGATAGCTGAAACCACAGGAACAGTCACCCAAAAGAAAGACACTTGCAAGGCTGGTAAAAAAACTGGTCTCTGTGGACTTTACTGGGTACTGTTTAATTGAGATGCGTGTCTGGGAGCAAAAGCACCTGCCAAAAGCAAATAAAAGAACCACAAAATACTTGTAATGTGGCCAGGAGAGAGAATTTTTTTCTAATAGGATTAGTATGTAGGTCAGATACTTTTGCCTGACTAGTGACTCATAAGAAAATTTTAAGTATTCAGAAACGGGGAGGGAAGTAATAGCTTACATACTCAACAGTAAGCCTTCCAAAAGATTGTCTCACAAATTCTCTCAAAGAGAGAATGCTGTCTCTCTTTACCCTGAAATATGTCAACCATCATAGAAATGTACTGATTTCATAATTGAATGGCCAGCCCCAATCTCCCAGTGCACACAAGACACAGTTTACTCAAGTGGCTTTTACCCGTGCTTGACAGCTCTACCACGGTATATCACAACTTTCTTCATCTACACTTTCTTCATCTACACTGTCTCCTGCACCAAACAACCATACAGATGGTTAATCCTGCAATTAAAATTCACAGATTTTCAAGAAGAGGGACTAGGTATAGAGTGTCTCAAGTGAAAGTAGCAAAAAGAACAGAATATGTTCTGTTTGGGCCTTGACAGATATTCTCTTCATTGTGTGATATGAACTGTGGAATTTTGTTGTGGTATGGAAATGTTACATGCTGAACTATGTTAGACATTCATGGGCTTACTTCCCTGGATGGAAAAAAAATGGCAGGGGAGCTTGCATTGCCAGTACTTGCCAGCTGGGGTAGCTGGCAACATCACCCATCTCTGGGAGTTCCCAGGGACAGCTGAGCACAAAGCACAGTGGACTGAGCTGTCCAGCAAGGGCCTTTTTACCCCCCTCTCCTCTCCAATCTAACTTGTGATGAGACTGTAAAGCTCCAGTGTGGTTGGCCCTTTTTCTCCCAGGACCCTCTGTCTGTGTCCTGTGACCCCCATTACAGATCCAGCTGGAACTGCTATGCATGCTTTTATCTTCCAGGCAGAGCATTCAGGGTTAGGTGAGGACCTGGCCATGCAGTCACATTCTGTATAACTGGCCAGACATCAAAATTGTTGCTGGTTACTTCCGTGCCACAGAAGTAGCTGTTTCAGCCACTTCTTTGTGGTCAATGCCCATGTTATCTGGGATTAAGTTCCTTTAACATCTGGAAAGCTATGATTTGTTACACAAAAGTCTTATATAGCATGCAACAAACAACATCTGCCAAGCCCCTATGACTCCTAGAGCAATACTGGGAACTAAACTTGAAAAAGGTCACAAATATACAAGTAAAAACGTATCTATACAAACAGAGCCGACCCTAGAGGTGTGCGGGGCTTGGGGCATATCAGCCTATGTGGGGAGTGAGTGGGAGGCTGGTGGCAAGTGGCCAGAGTGCAGAGCCAGTGGTGCATGATGGCTGCGCAGTGGTGGCGCCCTCAGAATGTGCCTGTATGGCACTGTCCACTGGGCCCCCCAAAGCACAGGGCCCAGGGTGGTGATCCCGATTCCCTCCTGCTCCCAAGGGATGGCTCTGTATACAAATATACAAGTAAAAACAAATCCATATGTGCATGTACTGAGGTCAATTATGAATGCTCTTAACATAAATCATAGAAGAACTATGTCAAGATTTTCTACATGATTAAAGGAGAAGCAGCCAACTTGGGGGGGATGTTAGATTCATAATAGTTTCAACAAACACTCAAGATTACTAAAACTCAAATAAATTATCAAAAAAATTTCTCCTTTACTTGTTTACTTTATCCTCTTTGTCATATTGAACGTAATAGTTTGAATGCTTGTAATAAATACCCATTAGCCAGTTTAGAAAAAAGGCAAGGTTCATCTTCTTATCTAGGCTATTGCTTGTTTTGCCTGGCCTCGCAGCGAATGTGCTGAAAGTCTTGGTTCTTGGATTTTATTTTTAGAGGCCTTTAACAAAGTTAACCTAAAAACGACCCTTAAGCAAACATTCCAAGAGATCAAAACCTAGGGGTTTTTGAAAGGGCTTTGGGAAGAGAGGTCACTGTAGTGTTGTGGAAAATCTCCAAACTGCAAGAATACAAACTGACCACCCAGCAGA
>NW_017729005.1:7980455-7984098 GCF_001723915.1 Gavialis gangeticus
ACTGATCACCTGAACCACCCTCTCCGTGGACAAGAACTCCCATTCGCACTGAAGCCTAAGAGCACCTGAGTGGGACTGAAGGAAGGGGACTTGTTCCTATCACTGCTGAGACCAACCCTAAAACCATAACTAAAGAATGAAAGTATATCTGGGGATTTGGTTTCTCGGAATTCTAGGATTGTAAGTATACCATGAGAAATAACCTTTACTTGTAATTCTAGTTGTTTTTGTAATACTAATTCTTATAGCATTGTTTGGGAAGGATTTCTTAAAGCTAAGCAGGGTTATATGTGTAGCAAGGAATTTTAAAATAAAATTGTGTTGTATGAATTAAGTGTGCAATCATTGTGAAATCGTGCAATCAACCCAATACTCCCCCAGCCAGGCGCATCAAACAAATCAGTAAATTGTGTGAGATCTTTCTCTATTCCATAACCCACTTGAGACACTCTTGACAGCACCATGGGTATAACTGGTTTAATTTAGACATAATTAAAAATAAGAAACTTACTGAAAATCTACTGCCAGTAGATGATGAATTAAATGCAGAAAAATGTATAAAGAGTTCTAAAAAATTCAGGACTAATATCTGTTAAAACAGGGGTGGCCAACCTGTGCTACATGTGCCACAAGTGGCATGGGCAGCCTCTGTGTGTGGTATGGGGTAGATTAGGGAAGAAACAAGTAGCACAGTAGCACATAGGGCAGGAAGCATAAAACAGATCAGGCATGGAACAGGGAGCAAAAGGCAGGGCAGCTTATCGGGCAGGGGAAGGGAATCTGACACTGGCACTTTGGAATGGTGTGGGGCTAATTTCTGGCATGCGTACCAAAAAGTTTGGGCCCCCACTGCTTTAGAAAATGGGACTTTCAAATTAGTCATTAAAAAAAAATACAATGCAGTCTTGACTGAGAACATCTCATTGCATTCCCATAAATTAGTTCTGAATACAGCTATATAAAACGAAAGCAAAACTGATTGCTCTTCTCATCAGCATTTATATTTCCCAAAATGCTACTTTAAAACTTCCACTGAATCAGAGATCTCAAAACTACAAGAGAACAGTGAAAGGAAAATGACTAGTGATTCTTAACAGGCCATTGCATTATATGGCACAGAGATCAAAGAGCAGCGTCGGAGAGAAATGGAAGAAAAATATAAAACAAATATAGCTCTCCCCTCTTTCAAAGTATGTATTGCTGTTTTGACTGGCACACAAGCTAGCTTTATTTTCCATGATAACAAATTCACCACTTAAGAGGAAGAGATTACTACATACTCAGTTCCTTTGCCTTTTAAACTAGTTAGCAAGTAAAAGTTATGTTCATACTAAGTTAAGGAGCTTGTTTTATAACCTATTATCATTTATAAAATAAACACAAAAAAAATCAGTCATTTTGATAAGAGGCTAGAAATAAAGAAGTGTAAACAATATTTTAAAGTTGCTTTTGTGGAAAAAAACATAACAAATAGAAGAAATTACAGTGAATTGCTTTTTAATTGTTTGAAGTAAGGAATGTGAATGTAAAACACCAAGTCTGTGTGGGCTGCATGTGGTAAAGTGTGTTCTGGTTTCATGTTCCTGTACATCTTGTTTGTGCTGTATATTGTGCCTCCTCTAGGACTGAGAGAGAATCACCTCCCCTCCCCATCATTCTGTCCAGACGGTTGCCTTAAGATTCCTTCCAAGGGACCTGTGGAACCAGTTTGGTGACTCTGGCCACTTCACCAGGAGTGCTGACCACTTTGGAATTGATTGGTCTGCATTAGCAGTGTTCAAAGGATGCTGCTTCTGATTGGGATGACGTCACTAAAGTTATTTAAAGTTCAGGTCACCTGGGCTGGGGTCTCTTTTTATTTTGCTTTCAGGTTTCAGCAACCCCAGGAGAACTGGGAGCCAGGAAACCTGCTCCCCATTGCGGGTGGTCTCAAAATGTTACACTTCTGCTGAGCACCTGTTGGCAGCAACAAGGGCTAGCTCAGTTTTGGAGTACTAAATACATTTCACCTTGGCTTGAGCCCCCACCCAGACTACCTGGGAAACACTAAATGGATTACTAGGGTGTCCAATAAAACCAACAACCCTTTCCTAGCAAGCAGTGTAGACACAAAATCCAAATTTATTACCAAAAAAAAAGTAAACACCAACTATAGTTTATAGCATTTACAAAGTATAAAACAAGGTCTATAGGTGGCACTCTTGGGAAAGCTTTACCTATACCCAGGCAGTCTGGGACTTGAGGCTCCCCAATGGGTAGATTTGGGAGCCTGAACCCCTATACCTGCCCTTCAGCAGTGGGCTGGAGAGGGGGGCCCACAGTGGAGTCTCATGAGCTGCTCCATGGGTTTACTGTGCTGCAGGGAGCTGCTAGAGAGCGTAGATCCTTCTGCATTGCAAGGCCCCTCATTGCTCCCTGGGAAGCTGTTGCACTGAGCTCCACATCCATGTGGCAGCTTTTGTCAACATATTGCACGCTAAAGTTTCTAGTCCTAATCCCAGCTCTGCTGGAGCAGGAAACTGCAAGAGAATGCAAAGAAAAGCCAGCCAAACAGCAAAAGAGCCTGAACTCCAACCAGCACCAACCATGCTGCTTGGTCAGGACACAGCTACAAAAGCAACATGTGCTAGTATTTACCAAAATGTAAATCTGGTTCCAGGACTAATATGACCTCACTGTTTTATTATATCATCATGCTTCCTTCAAAATAACCCACAAAGGAAGAGAACATATATGAACACATTCAAAGTAAAGAGATAAAGTTCTGAGGAAAAGAGCTTTTCAGTAACAAATGTGCTGAACAAAGTCAATGAGGCCGATTGTTTTTCAGTGTTCCTAGCCACTCAGTCCCTCTGGCAGGGAGACCTAGTTGGAATTTATTACTGGTGTAGGGAAGACAGTATTTCCAGGGTCTACTTAGGTAAATAGATGCCTCTAGTTTTAATAAATGATCTAGTGACAAATGGTAGACTAGGATTATGAATCAGAATCTACTGGGATTGACTAGATTTAGATGGATTACAAGCCATAAAGAACATAGCCCCCAACAATAACTCTGCTTCTGTTTCCATCACACTCTCACTTTGTCCTTATACATGACTTATCTCCAGTAACAGATTACCTAAATCCTATTCTCACCAAGGCAACAGGCCCTGCAATGGACCCAGATGCCAGTTTTGCCCCCTCATCAACAGAAACCACATCATTACTGGACCAAACAAGGGGGATTATAACATCTGGGATTCATGCACCTGTTCTTCTACCAATGTCATCATGTGGTTACAGTGCCCCTCTGCTGTCTATATTAGACAAATGAGGCAAATTCTTTGTGAAACAATGAAAGAACACCCATTTGACATCAAGTCCAAAAAAGGATAAAAGTCTTTAATCTTCCTGGACTTTCCATTGCTAACCTCAGAATACCTGTTCTTATACAATGAAAATTTAAAAGTTGACTTGATCATAAACTTGCAGAACAAGAAATCATTCACAGATTGGATTGTGTTAAGTATGGTCTAAACAAGGACTATGGATTCTTAACCCATTACCTAAAGCGGATTGTATAACCCTATGGTTTTACTGCTTCATGTACACCTTTGCCTCTCTTAGCAGTGCTCCCTATTTTCTCCCTCCTCTTTGCATT
>NW_017729005.1:7989098-7990513 GCF_001723915.1 Gavialis gangeticus
AAAATAATTTGATAAATGGCTTGATAAATTCCCCATCTCTTTCCTTCATTGCTCTAACACTGTTTGTGGGAGCCTTTCAATTGGACGAGCGTGAACAAAAATGAAATTACCTAAGCTTATAAATCAAGTCATATTCTACATACAAATTCTGCTGCAAGGTTTCAGTTTAGTGCGCTCTCTCTCTCCTCTTTGCATTTACATGACAGCTTTCTATTTAGAACCCCTGCTTCCTTCAGGCATCTGAAAAAACTTTTTTACAAAACTCTGGGAATTGGTTAGTCTATAAGGTGCTACTCTGCCCTGCCTTATGATTGACTAGATACAGTGGGACAGCCTAGCTCAGGGGTGGCCAACGGGTTCCATGGGTACCAAAATTTGACAGCCTGTGTGTGTGGCACACAGCAGACTGGGGAGGGGACAAGCAGAATGGTGACAGATGGGGCAAGGAGCAAAAAACAGAGCAGCACATCAGGCAGGGAACTCAGGGCAGGCAGCGGAAAGCAGCAGCAAGTTGGGAAGGGAAAGGGATTGGGGTGGGTCTCGGAGAGGAAGCGTATCTAATTTGTGCCATGCCTGCCAAAAACAGTTGGCCCCCATGGATGATATGGAGATATGCCAATGTTATGGAGTATCTGGGCAAATGCATAATTTCTGCTCTTCCCTCACTACTGGGTAGGTTTGGAAGGATGTTTAGCAGAGAGGGTGGGATGACTATGGGTGAAGTATTGGTTGCAAGGCTGTGAGCATGTGATGAAGTCTTAGGGCTAAGTGAAGACCATCGGAACAAAGGTGCAGTGGTGTGGTCAGTGTATGCCATGGGCTATGCGTGTTTTACAGGGGTAGTGTAGTCGAGAGGTCAACTTCTCACGCATGGTGAACTTCAGCACAGTGTTTACAAACAGGAGCTGTCCCTCACATTCAGGGAAGGGCTGAGTTAGGGGGTGGCTCACCAAGGTTACTGTATTTGTTTGCACCTGGTTGGAGGCAAAGGGTGTTAGGGGTTTCAGGCATGCAGCAGAGGTCTAGCTCCCCATAGCCTGCGTGTTTGTGTCGGGGGATCCCTAGGGTCCCCCATCTGTGCTTTTAGGAAGGGGCGCTAAGTCTGGCTCCCTGGGGCTAGAGGCCCTGCCAGAGGGGGACCCTTTATGTAAAGTTTAGATGACTGTTTGTATCGGATGGTTTGGATAGGAACGATCCATTGTCAGGCAACGGGTTGGACTAGTCACTAGATGACCTCCAGAGGCCCCTTCCAGCCCGGCCTCCCTATGACTATGCCCATGCCCAGGCTCCACGCATGCGCGGTGCTCTAAGCCTGAGCACTCGCTCACAGGACGCCACGCACATGGGAGCCGGGAGGGGGAAGCAGGGGAAAAAACAGGTCCCGCTTGCACATACTCAATGCCCTCTCTATCCCG
>NW_017729005.1:7990542-7991120 GCF_001723915.1 Gavialis gangeticus
GGGGGGGGGGGGGGAAGGGGAAATGACGAAATACGGGTTCACGGTGAGCCCAAATTCCCTACGGCGGAGTGCGCATGCGCCCGTTTTGTCATCGAGGCCACGCAGCTGCTGTGGTGGCGGCGGCGCCGGGCGAGGGGGGCGGGGCACCTGCGCAGAGCAGACTCCGCCTCCGGGCTCCGCGGGGGCGGGGCTGGAAGTGACGCAGCGGGGTGGGGCGTGAGGCGCCGATGGCGACGGTCCGGTGTTGACGTCCACGCAGGTGAGGTTCCGCGCTGCCCTGGCCCTCGGCGGCCTCCCTTCCCCGCCCCCCGTCAGCCCCAGCGGGCCCAGGGGCAGGTGGTAGCCACTGGGCGCGGGGGTTGGGGTCACCGCCTCACGGGCATTGGGCGGGGGCGTCCTCAGGCGCTTCCTGCCTAACCGGGCGGGGGCGAGGAGCCGCCGTTGTTCCGGCTTGTGGTGGCGCCGGCCCGACCGGCTGCTCCGGTGACATTGACCGCGCCGTGACTGCCCCGCCCCCCTGGAGCCGCCGGCTGTGGCAGTGACGCTGCGGGCGCCGCAATGCCCGTGGCCCCCCCCCC
>NW_017729005.1:7991211-8002038 GCF_001723915.1 Gavialis gangeticus
CCCCCCCCCCCGAAGCCACGAGCTCTGTGTCGTTGTCATACGAAACCCTGTGGGAGCCGATTTGTTGTTTCAGAGCTTCCCTGTCAGAGCTTTTAGCAGGTCTGGCTTATCTCTGGCCGCCTGCTGCTGAGTACAGGGTTGGGGGGGCTGCACAGTTGAGCGCTTCTGAAGCTGGCAGGAAGGACCCAAGTTCCTGCCAATCTCTGGGTGCTGGGGGGTCAACCTAAGCTGTCTCTTCCTTCCTAGTGTCTTTAGCACTGTCCCAGAGTCTTCCTTTCTGTTCAGTTTGCTGTTTGCGCAAGTCCCTATTCATTTGTGTCCAGTGAAGTTTTGGTTGCACCTTAGGCTGGGAGGATTATTGTAAGGCTATAAACAGACAGCTCTTAATGCTCTGCTGATTGGTCCAGGGTATAAGTGCTATCAAAACAGATGCTGACAGGTGCAGCTTAAACGGTAATTTATTCTTTATTCTAAGGCAAAGTGTTAATTTAGGTATTTCAGAGGTACTTGATGTTCAGCAGTGGGCTTGTCCCTCTGTAGGGCCTGTCGTTCCCTCTAAGATGCGGTGCTTGCATTGGAATCAAGCTGGTTGTCTGTTTTAGCCTTGTCAGTTCCAGGTTTTATTTCACGCTTGTGTTGGTGAAAGCGCAAAACTGCTGCTTGTTTCATGCCTAATCTACCAAAAGAACTTGCCCTTGTTTTTTAGCACTTGCTTGTGTTAATACTAAATTAGATGGTAAGAAGCTTAAGATACTTGGGAGCTGAGGGCTAGAAATCCTTGCATGGCTTGACAAAACAATGTCTGTTAATCCAGTTGTGGGTGTTGTCTGGGGAAAAACAAGCTATCTTCTTTTGCCTGGTTTTAAGAATGAATTCCAGCAAGCCGGCAGGAATATTCTAGGAGGTGATTCTAAGTCTTTGTACTTTAGTGGGGACTAGACTGGGTCCTCTTGGATGGTATTTCCATTGATTGTGGGGCTATGGATTTTGAAACTATGGATGAATAAGATTTAAAAAAAACCCAAACATTACTCAAGGCATGTGCCAGGGTGGGTTTGATTTAAATCAGTGGTCAGGAAGCCTCAGTTTAATCATAGTTTTCTACAAAATGTGCATTCTTGTTGCTGATATTCTCTATTCATTTGACTTCTTGATACTTTGCACATTTAGGGAGAGGTAAGGGCTTGACTCTGTGTACACATACATGCAGAGACAAGAGGGCTGATGGGTAGATGCTCAAGTCTGTTATCTCTCATCTCCATATAGTGCTGTTAACAAGGATGTTATCTCTGGAGATAGGCAGGCCAGGTTCTTTGGGTAGATGCGATATCTTTTATTAGACCAATTGAGTAGTTGGAAAAAAGTTTGTAGCATTTGTATAATTTGGCAATTTGTGTAACAAGTTCTTTGCAAGCTTTCCGGTGCAATCACCCTTCTTCAGGCATAGGGAGACTCCAGAATCTCTTGTTTAGTTGAGATAAGGAGAGAGCTGTTTGATACACCCCATTTAGATGCATGTTAGTAAGCACTGTTTTATGTTAATAATCTCTTAAATGAAACTAGTACTTTTACCAAGGTAAATAAAATATAATTATACTGTTTCAGCTACACCAAGGACTACACCTTCCCGTCTGTTTTCTCTGCCATGACATAGTGAGGACATCAGCCCTACTAGTCTCCCTTCCAGATACAGAAGAGCAACAACCAGAAGGAGTTTTATGGTGAGAAGATTATGGGAATCTCTCATCTATTTTGCATTCTTTTCTTAGATATCTAGCATAATTTAATGTCAAGTGTGTGTTTGAGCCCTCTTATTTTCTTCTTTTTTTCACATAGGGTGATGGTCTTTTCCTTTCTTGCTGCCCAAATGACCATATTTTGTTGCCTGATGGTGTCTAAGTTCCAAAAATGCCACATGCAGGCTGGCATTCTATTTTTGGCATACGTGGCTATTCATACATGTAGGGCTGCACATGCAGAACCGGAGTGCCAACCTGCGAGTAAGTGGCACTTTTGCCTGGCATTCAGAAATAGATGCTAAGGATGGCATTCCAGTTCTTTTCTGGATTCAGAGGTGCCTGTCTGGAGCACTTGTTCGAATGGCTCTTTCTGTATGGGTCTCTCTCTTCCATTTGTGTTTCATTTGGTATGCAAGATTAAACTATAATTTCATTTCCAGAAATGGTTACTCTGGGTGTAGGCTAAGCCAAAGAGCGTGTTTTGAAGTGGTCTCTGTGCTATCTGTAGATGATGTTCTGTGATTGAAGGAATTCATTTTTAGGGTTTACCTTAAGAAATTAAGTTATGCCTCTTTCCACTAAGCTAATGTTTAACTTCTTGTAGGAAAAATATTCTTCTAATAAATCGCTTCTCAAATAATAACTTTGTTATGTTACAGATCAGTCATGTCATCCTTTCAAGAAGTCCCATCTTCAAGTAATACTTTGCAGACTTCCAACTTTGCACATGTAATCTTTCAAAATGTGGCAAAGAGTTATCTTCCTAATGCACACCTTGAATGCCATTATACTCTGACACAATATATCCATCCTCACCAGAAAGATTGGGTTGGTATTTTCAAGGTAAGCAATTGGTACTCTTTCTCCCCTCTCTGCCCCCCTCCAGTATGTTAGTTATGTTGCATATTTTTGATTACATGCAGGAGGTTTTCTGGCAGTTTTTAAAGTAACTGTTCAGTGGTCCTGGTCCAAATTGTGTATTGTAACTGATTTCTGCTGTGACTTATTTCATTAGCTCAATGGGTGGGTGTTTATGCAGTGGAACTAACCTGCTGATTCAGGGTTTCCAACCCTGCTGACTCAAGTGGGTGCCAGTATGAGGTTGTGTGATTTTTAAATTCCTGGTTTGTGTTATTAAAAACAATCCATAGGGAATTATGCACAAGCATAAAACTACACCAGCAAGTTGTTACTAATGTTGTAAAGTCCAGCACTCAAATTTAGGAAAATTCTGCTTAACAGCTCCAAGATGTAGTTTGATACAGTTGTTAATTGATCACATACAGGTCTTTCTACAAGACTTCTGCCTTGTTCTGTGCACAGGATGGATGGGGATTATGTAGTGGGCAGATGCTCAATATTTTGTTTAATTCTCACTGATCATGTGTAACACATGCTTTATTTACTGCATGTTATTCAGACCTTGCCCAGAATCCAGAATTATTAATTTTCTATGATGCTTATCTCTTGTGTTATCTAAGTGCTTCATAAACGTGAGTGGTTTTATTTTTATAACCCCTCCCAGAGGTAAGGATGCTGATTATCCCTGGAGAACTGAAGCAGAGAGAGATTCAAGTAAAAACTGTATTTTAATTCTGGGTGCTCAAGTTGACAGTTTTCCAGCTTGCTAGCATAAATAGCACTTCATATGTTCAAAGCATAGTTCCCATTGTCTTCAGTTGCAGCTGTGAGTGCGCAGCAGTTCTACAAATCAGACCCTAGTTGGATATCCAGAAAATGAGGAACATAATTAGGGATGGGTTGTGGAGGACATTGGTTCAGTAATTTGCCTTTTATCATGCTGGACATCTTTATCAAGGGTAGAGATAAAATCCAGTTTTTTAGGGCAGCAGTCACTTACCTGAATTGCAAAGCCACCTTTTCTTTTATGTAAACTCTTGCCTCTTCCGTTATGTAACTTTCATCTTCTGCATCAAAAGAAGCAGGGGTTCTACAGACAATAGCCACCTTTGCTACTTAACCATGATTCATTTCCATAGCTTATCTGTTCTGTGTTGGATGAAGTTTGGATGCTGTGGAAAAATATATAATCATGTAACTAAAATGTCAATAAGTATGCCCAATGGGCTGAATTAAGTTTGCACAGAAAATGCAAATGGATATTTGCATTTTTAGAGTTCTTTTAGCATTTTTGCTTATATTATTAGAGAGAAAACTAGGAGGGGTGGTTTATTTCATATTCCCCTTCAAAAATATAGTCTCCTTTTGTTTTTTAAACATAGCTAAAATTATGAATACACTTTTTATATTAGTATCTATCTTAGAAGAAATTTTCTGTGCACCTGCATAATTGATGACAATGAGGACATAGGAGAGCGTTGGCTTTTGTATCTTTCCTTCTTGCCAATAGGTCCATATCAAAGGTAGCAGTAGAAGGAAATATGGAGCTTAGAGTTTGGAGTTAGTTACCTTATAGCTGATTCACCTGCAGCGTTCGTTCTGTCTCTCTCAGACTACTGGCAGATGTTCATTTAATGACATGATGTCATTTCATTCCTGATCCCAACAGTCATGCCTCTTGCCTTACCAAACATTTATGGCAGGATGCATGGGATTGGGATCAGGGATCAGATCCCAGCTGCACCCTTTCTATTTGTCAGTGCAAGTGGAGCCCAGGATCATCATTCTAGGCATTACCTGCACCGGTAAGTTCAAAGCTGTGTTTCATGGCTCTGCAAGGGCACATGGGAAGCTGCTCAGGTCCTCCTACATGGCAAGTTCAAAACTGATGAGCTTCCCCCGTGTGGCACTTCCCTGCATGTACAGTTGCAAGTGCATGGCTTTGAACTTGCTGTGTGGGGGAGTAACTGATTGTTGGAATGGGGATAGGACAGCCTGGGTCTTCAGCTGCACCGGTGTTGCACTTCTCCTGATGTTGACAGCTAATTGATAGTACGGTGTGTTGGGATGGTATTTGGGAGCATGGGGTGCTTCACCTTCAGTTCAGGGCAATAGGCAAACCAGCCATGAAGATGTTCTACGTTATAGGTGGAACATCTCTGTGGCTTCTTTCTCATTTTATCACACCATTAATTGCTTAAATGTGTGTCAGGGTTACTACTTATGGCACCATAAACACATTAATAGTACCACAAAGGTAACATCTGCCAGATCCCTTAGATGACTGTCTTTTGGGTGTCCTATTTTCTGTTCTGGTTGACAGTGTCTTTGTATCTGTGTGTTGGGGAAGTAGTTGTAAAGTATTCCTTGTGTGCTTATACATGGGCAGGCGTTCTTTCTCTCAAATACATGTTTACATACATGTATGTCATACATATGTATATGGATTTTTGTACACTAGAAACCTTTTATTTAGCTGTTTTGTCCAAAATGACTTCCTCTTCACCCCCACCATCCCAAGTATGAATGTAGTTACATTGCTATGAATGTGCTTGTATCAGTATTGTTTATTTAGGAGGTGAAAAGTCATACTAGTGTAATCTTTACCACATCTTTTATAAAAGTATAACTGCATCCACTCTAAGGCTTATACTGGTATGTCTGTAGTAATGAAAATATTATGATTATATCAGTGGTTAGAGGTACTGTGAGAATTTTTGCTGTGTGGAACGGGCATTAAGCTGACATTTTAACGAAGTGGGGAAGCCTCTGCTGATCTTTATTCCTTTTAATATAGTTGGCTTTCTTTTTAGGAATGGAGGAGAAGTTGGGTGTTTCTTCACATTAGGAAAATTATTCAAATGAGAAGTTTGCTTGTCCTTTTTAAAAGCTTCTGATTTCATGCTGGATTACTGTAATAGGAAACTGACTGGAAGGAGGGAGACTGAGAATGAAATGTCTGCTTTGTGTGATTCAAGTCAGGGCTTGAACCTCTGTCTCATTGCTTGGGTGCCTATCCCAACCACTGGGCTGTTGGCTGTTCTTGAGCGTATAATCTCTGTCTCCAACTAGAAATTTCAGTTTTTTTAAACTGATGTGCTCATTCTCATTAACAGTCCTGACTTCAGTGAATCAACCAAATGAGTCAAAATTTTCTAATGTAGAGTTTTCTGGATATTTTCTGTCAGAGGTGCTCAATGCTAGGTATAAATAAGCCATTAAATCTTGACATTATATCTCCAGATTAGTTAATAACTTAAGCTTTTAGGTCAGTCAAATTACTTTACTTTTCCTACAGATAGGTACAGTAGATTCCCAATATACCCACTGGATATACGGGAGTAACATTTCAGTGTTGTAGCCAATGGACCCTGCAGAAGTATTTTCTTTTTTGATAAAGTGGAGAGGACTGTCTTCTTACATAGATGCTTTTAAATAGTTTAATAAGCTTGGACAGAAATTGGAAAAAGTACCTGAGTTTATTCAGTTGAGTGCAACTGAGTAAATCCAGTCCTTGAAGTAAAATATATATAAGTTTGAAGAATGGAGGTTCCAGTAGGAACCCTCAAAGGGATGCAATTTTTATAAATTGCAATTTTTTTTTAAAGTTTAGTAAAAGTTGCAAGAAATGTTGCAGTAACTACCATTTGAATACGCTTGAGAGAATACTTGACGTATATTATTTTAAAATTATAACAAGGGGCTAGTACGCACAAAACAACAAGATGGGGAAGTAGTGGATAGTGGGTATATATTGTTAATTTAGTGAATTTTAATTTTGGAAAATCTGTGCATTTTGAATATAAATAATGATGTTTTAAAAAACTTCTAACAAGTAACATATTCCATATCTGAAGCAATTTAAATGCTAACTTCAACTGTGTGTATCTTGTATTTAGGAAGCTATTAGTATACGTTCTAGTGTTTCTGTCAAAACACTTTTTTTTTTTACACAAAACAAAAAAAATCCCGGTTCCCCCTCCCCCACCCTCCCCCAAGCATTGCATATTTCCCTTTTAAACATTTTGTGGTCACACAGTGGTACTGATACAGGTCATGTTAAACAGGATGCCTAAAATATCTTGACCACAGCTCTAAATCAAACATTTAACTAGCTTTAAAAAGGCTTATTAGGATAGAACTAACACCTGAGTAGTTAATGATCTTGTTCTGTATTATGGAGTAGTTCATAAATCATAGTCCAAATATCTGCATATAGTTTATTTTGATAATAGTTACAGAAGAAAATAATAACTTTTATGTAGGATCGAAACATTCACATGAATAGAAATAGCAGATAAGTCTACTATTCTAGTATAATTTACATAATGAAGCCAGCTGACACTGTGTGTGTGTATGTATGTTAAAATATGATAATTGCTTAGAATGAAGCAGTATCTCTAGTCAAGAAACTCTGTCATCTTATTGACCTCAGTTGTTGATTCAGGATGAAACTGTACTGTGGTCAAAGTATACTATTAAAGATTGCTTTAGGATTGTTTAGTAAATTGATTAAATGCATTCCTGTTATGGACTTTAGGTTGGTGAGTGATAAGAGTTTGAAGAGTATGACGTGTGCCTAGTGAAGTTATGAATATCAAGCATTTTAACAAGGGAATCATTAAATAACAAGAATGACTTATGCCCTTTTGTTGGGTTGTGATAATGTGGATAAGGAGAAGTAGGCTTGCTGTTTTTGAAGGTAGAAGCACTTTGTGCAGAATTAATTGCTCTCTTAGAGGACAGTTCTGTGTAAGCCGACATGCACTGTTGTATAAGCTTCCCTGGAACCTGAGAGGATGTCATTGCTATTGCAGCTCAGATAGTTGGGGTGGGGGTAACAAGTCTCTCCTCTCTGTATTTACAAAGATCTACAGAAATATTTTCTTTCCTCCACCCCCCTAACATGAATATAGGTGTCTGTAGGGATAACAAGGAACTGATCCCTAGTACTTTAGGGTACATCTTTTTTGCATCCAAATAAAATTAACATATATTGCATCTTGCTGTGTTTTAAATGCATTCACTTGTGCTTTGCTGCCTTACGTCATTTATAAAATATTTACTTAGCACAGTGAACATTTTCTTAACTACCTTTAGGTTGTCTTCATTTTAAGGCCTGCCTTTATTTATTATTTTTTACATTCTCTTTAGGTTTCTCTCCCTAAAGGTAACTTTTATTCCGTTTTTTCTAAAGTGATCCTAGAAACAACAGTGGCTTGTTTTTTCTGCTTTCAAGCCGCATGCTTGCGTGCAGGCTTGCGAGCATACTGAATTTACCGTGAAATTCAGTATGCTTCTTGTATAGTTAGTGTTCCAGGTAATGGGTTTCTGAGGTTGGATCCCTCCTGTTGTATCCCATCCCCTCCCTCCTCTTCCAGAAATGCAAGATTTTCCTTTGGCAGAAGCCACCAGCCACATCTTTCTCTGAACATTTGACAATCCAATTACAGCTTTTGTGCCCAAAATGACCTCAGTTGTTCAGTGTTTCCCCTGCAACTCTGCTCCCCAAATGCCTGGCACCCAATAACCTTTCAGGGGAGCAAAATTTAAAATGGTATTTGGGGAAGAATTAGATCCACTAGGCAGTTATAAGCATTAGATGCACATTTAAACTATAATACTGAACACGCAATTAAGTTAGATAGACAACATTTCAAACTTGTTGCTTTCATCATCAACTCTGGGACATGAAGTACTTATTTAATATCTCTTTGCCCAGCTACTGTCTGTGTAAACTGGGGAGAGAGGATTACAAGAACAATGAAGTCATCCTGACACAGACTGCCTCTGTCAAAGTCTGTGTGTGTCCACAATACAAAACAAAAGATCATCTGAAACGAAGCAAAATATTCAGGAAGTGATCTGACTGCTCTCAAAGTGAAATAAAGTACATGCAGATTCTTGAAAGAAGGGGAGGAGGAACTGAGAGAGTAGTGGGAAATAGTACTGGGGCAGGGATTTGGGACTGGTGAGAAGATTATGGTGGGAAATGGGATGAGTGGGAAGGAAGAGGGTGGGTTGGTTCAGGTCGGGGAAGAAAGTAGAGATTAAAGAGAGAGAGGTGACGGTGAGTGGCAGGATGAATGTGGGAAGTGGTATTATGGAGTAGTGCCAGTTGTGCTGCCAGTGATATTGGCACAGCCAGTTGCCTGCTACAGCAGTGGCTATTTTTTTGTATCTCCTTCTCTGCTGGTTACGCTGTTGGTGAAGGTATTAGGACGGGTGTGCAAGTCAGCTTCCTATTTTTCTTCCATGTGTGTCTATATATGTGTGCTTGGGTTGAGTTGGGAGACTCCCTTGGGGAAGGCTGGCCTCTCCTGCTTCCTGTTCAGAGTTCTATTCCACTTTGGGTGTTTCAGACCCCCTTTTCCCCTCCCCCCACCCTGCCAGTTAAAGTAGGATGAGGGAGGTACCCTCTCTTTCCCTGCCCCTCTTCTGGGAGCTGCTCTCTGTATGTCCATGTAGGTCTATATCATTCTCCCTGCTCCTTTAGGTGAGTTGGGCTAAGTATAGCTGTCAAAAAGCCCAAGGCTGAATTGATTTCACCTTCACAGGTTAGTCTAAGCTACATAGATTGAACCAGTAAGCAAGTGAACAGACATTTGCTCTTAAATCTGGAAATGCAGCCACACGCCTGCAGTGGCTCAGTCCAGAAGCTAGAGGGCACCAGAGCAGACCTCCTTGCTTAGCTGGAACAGACAGCTTGGGTCAAGGCTAGCCCACCCACCATGTGAGGTGGGGATTGCTGGGGAGACGCAAAGCATCCTGGGATATTGTGGGACTGTGAGCTAACATGAATCTGGAGGAGATCTGGGACAGGAGTTCAATAAACCAATTTAACCTAATGCAGTTAAGTCTCATACTACGTCCATCCATTTATCTTAACCCAGTTTCAGACATTTTGAAAGTGGTTTATGTACACTAAGTTTCTGTTGTGTTACAGATTTGAACTGGTTTTTGATCACCTGTACTGGTTACTGTGTAATTTCTGTCCCTCACCTTGGAGCGCATAAGACTTTCCTGATCAAGGTGATTTTTGCCCCTTTTCTGGTTCTGAGCTAGCAAGTGGTAGGGGCTTACTGTTGTGGGGAAGCAGGGAGACAATCAGAGACATCCTTTTGTGAATTGGGGCCAAGGTATGAGAGTAACTCTATGCTGTATGTGGGCTTTCTGTTCCTGTCATGTCTGAGATATGGCTTCTGGCCTTTTGTGGGTGTCCAAACTTCTCTATGCTATCTGAATGAGCTAGTGTTTGGCAAAACCCTGCCTCTCTCTGTGGGGAGCTAAAAGGAGAAATGCTGGGAGCATGCACCAACACTTGCTACTGAGGTTGGGGTAAAGAGTTGAGAATAGGTGCTTGATGCATATCACAAACACTGGTTTTGAGAGAGGGGGGTCCTGAGAATATTCACGGAGTGAGAAGAGCAGTATATACCTTTCAGAGCTATTGTTTCACCTGGTATTCATCTACTTTAGGTATACGTACTCAGCTAGAATATCACACCGAAATGAGTGGGATGGTTTACATCTGTAGTTTATAAGAGCTGAATGTGGCTTATAGTCATGCATTTAAACATTTAGAATTTGCAGTCACTAACAAGGCCAGTCAAGAGAAATTGCATATGTGATCTTTTATCACAAAATCATAAAATAAAGATTTATGTTTCTTGACTGCATATAGGTCAAAACCATATATAAAATCAGGTATCTTTTAGAAATATTAATGACTATGAGAATTGAGTACCTATAGCAGTACAATTCATTTAATCTATGGTATGAGCCCTGTACAGATACTCAGTGTGCGCCAAGAGAAAATCCTTTTTCCTGGTACAAAAAGAGAGCTGTACAGATGTTCAGGAGGCATTTTGCAGAAGAGAACTGACTTTTGATCAAAAAGTTATACCAGTTACCTATGACGATAATTTTTTCCCCCTTTTCTCCTGATTCAACTCGAATACCTGTGTACTGCTTTTGTGGGAAGAGATGGAGCCAGTAGCCTATGGTTCTCTGTTCTCCCTCCCTCCCTCCCTCCCTCTGGGGACCCTGCCCCCTGTCCTGCCGATCAGCTGGTTGACAAGAGGAGGTAGGGCCCCAGCTTGGTGCACTCCTTCAATTCAACCAAGAGGAGTGCAGTGGAAATCAGGTGCAGGGTTGCAAGCCTCCCAGAGTCCTGGGATTGTTACAGCCTTAGGAGAATTTACCTCTACGTACATCCCCCCCCCCC
>NW_017729005.1:8002345-8004123 GCF_001723915.1 Gavialis gangeticus
CCCCCCCCCCCCAACTCGGGCAGCCTTGCCAGTTGTGGGAAAATTCTCCCGCCCCTTTTATATCTCCTGGTGGAACTAGTAGCAGCAAGTGGAAAGGACGGACTGTCAAGTAATGGGCTTTATAGGGTAGTGGATAGCCAAGGGAGCAGCCCTCTACTTCCCTGTGGCTGGAAATTAATGTCTGTACCTGGCCATGGTTTCCCAAGTCATTCCTAAGTTACTAGCATTTTTCCCCTGGCATTCTATCACATCTTTATATCAGTCCTGGCAAGTGTCCTGTATAGAGTTTCTTGTGCTTTTATCTGTTCTGTGATGCCCTCTGTACAGTAATCAGATGTTGCTATTTGGCATCAGTACAATAGATCAAGCTTTGTCTAAGTAGACCTGTCCAAATAGATGTTTTACTAGCACAGAACTTCAAAGATATGTGAAGTTGTCAAATTCATGTCAGTGCCAAAAGTCAGCCTATCTATTTTTCTTTCAAAGATCTGTATATTGTGTACAAAGGACTGTTGCTTTAACTCAAGGTCATGTCACAATTTCATTTTGTCATATCACTGTTCAGAAAACTCTTTGCAGGATAACCAATCCAGTTGCCTTTTTCTTAAATGTTTATATTTTCTAATTTTTGTCAAAGAAGGGATATTACTCTGTTGTGTAAAATGTTTAAAAAGCTTCTGTTTTTCTTGTTTTTATTAGCAATGCTTCTGGTACGATGTCTGAAGCCTTGCCAGCTGTCTAACAGTTTTTCTGCTTATGTTGGACTGTTCATGTGCTAAAGAGCTTTGTTAGATTGTATTTACAATACAGTTATCCCCTTTAAAGAAAACTACCTATAATTCTTGTTCTTAAGGCTTTAAATCATTTCAGCAACTCTAGTTAACTGCAGAAATGGGTCATGTAGAGGATTATAAAATAGTTTCCCTCCTACTAACATTGGTTCAGTTAAACCAGTGTTTACACTGTATATATTGGTGGAGGGGGAGGGGAGCTTTTGCACTGTAGTTGAGGCCTCTTAAGGACATTGTATTTAGCATGGCAGCTGCAAAATTGTTGCCCTTCGAAACATCACTTCTCGGCTAAGGGGGGGGTGGGGGGAGTGCAAGTCAGCTCTTTTTAAGTTATTTCTTGATTGAATGCTTTCATGAGATTTAGTGAATCAACTATAAATAAGCATTTACAAAAGGCAAAGAACCTTAAAAATAGAAAAATATTTTATTTAATCTTTGTTTTACAAGATGAAAATATTTAATGTGTTAGCTGCTCAGCTGAATTTTTTTTTTTGACTTGCCTCAAGGCATACAGAAAACAGTTATGGAAGCACTTTCACCTGAAAGTTAAGAGGTCACACTTAAGTAAAACAGTATTATTTATTACTAGCAAATTGCCTGTCAAGCATGATGGGTTGGGGGGTAGGTGGGGACAGAGGCCTGTATCACCCCCAGCTGCCTTGGTTTGGAGTCCAGCTCCTCCCCTGGATGGGTTGGGGAGGAACTTGCACACGGTGGCAGTGCCCTGCTGGCTGTTGTTAGTGGGGAGGGAGCCACTCTGGCTCCAAGGAGCAGGGCGGGGGGTGAGGCCAGCTGGCCTCGCCTCCCTGCTCCAGGCCCTTAGTTCCTGCTGTCATGATGGTGCTCCACCTTGTCGGGGGGCCAGGCCAGCATTGCGCCACCAGCACCACCGCCGCCTCCAAGGAGCAGGGCTGGTGGCGGGGGAGGGGCCAAGGTAAGCAGTGCTGGCCTTGCCCCCCCCTCCCCCCCCCCATTATGGTGGCGCTC
>NW_017729005.1:8004212-8011922 GCF_001723915.1 Gavialis gangeticus
TGCCCCCCCCTCCCCCCCCCCATCATGGTGGCGCTCTGGTCCCTGCTGCCCCCCTCTGCCTCCAAGGAGCAGGACTGGCAAGACCAGCACCACTGGCCTCACCTCCCAGCTGTGGCCCCTTAGTCCCTGGCTGTCATGGCAGTGCTCCACTGCGTGTCTGTCTGTGCAGAGCACTCTGGCTGCTGAGACGATCAGAGTGTTAATAAAGCGTTATGGACAGTCGGGCAGACAGACAGACTATAGAATTTGAGTCTGGTAGTATCTACAACATAAAAGCATGAACTCAGACTTGTTTTTAAAGTGTTTATATTCTAAATACCATGCCCCCCAAATAGATTAATAATAAAGGAAGTAGCTATAACAGACATAAAGCAAACAAGGAAATGATTACCCATATAAAGCGGAATTCTGGTTCCCTTTTTGCATCTAAGTGGTAGTCTTCTAGGTGCATAAGTGGCATTTTTGTCACTTGCATTCTGATAACTAACAATTCATCACCTTCAATGTGGATGTGTAAATGTAGGCTAATCACTGACTAAGAAGTTACATGGATATTGTGAGCGCCTGTCTATGTCTAACTCAGAGAAACTTAACTAGTCAAACCTCACTCAGAGGCATTGGACTCAGGAGGAGTAGAGCTGCCCTCTTTTATATTCTGGCCCCAGTGGCAAGTGCCCTAATGACTTAGCTTAGGAAGCCAGAGACCCAGGTTTTAGGCCCTCCTTGGCCAGCGGGGGCTTGGTTCTGCATGTGTCTGACTTGTCAGCACAGTGCTTATAACCTGTGGTGTCGTAGTTAGCAATATTCAGAAATCCTCCAGTCTCTCTACAGCATTCCTTTGGTTAGCTTTAAAGCGGAAGATACTTGCGATCAGGAGGAAGAGAGCAAGGCAGAGTGTGTGAGACTCAGTGAAATGCATGCCGTTCTGGAAGAGAGTAGGCCTTCACTACTGGCCTTAACCTTTGCTCCCAGTGGGGTAGAAACTTCCTCACTACAGTGGTCTCCACTTTATCCAGCAGCTATTAAATATAAGGCTCAGTGGCAGTAGTTCAGCTTCAAAAGGAGTACTGGAGGGGACTGGATTAATGCTTAACCTGCAATGTCATGAGTAGACCATTACTCTTAGAAGTCCAGAAAGATTCTCCCCTCTATACAAGGGGGGAGAGGCTAAACCCTGGTCTTTGGCTTCCTGGGTGAGCCCCAGTAGCTGAGTGGTTTGTGTAGTAAAACATGGGAACTGTCCCCTGCCCACCTTCCTACTCTTCCCTCCTCTCCCATCACTTTTCCAGGACCTATGTTCAGGTATGCACTTACTAGCCAGGTGTGCATGTAGCTATGTGTGTAGCCCAATTGAGCATGCTCACTTCATGCATACATACTTCTTTGTCCACAGTGTAAGCTTAAGGCCAAAAGCATCAGGTACATGGATAGGAAACTGCCCTTTAGATGCACAAATAGACATTTAAATTTACCTTGCTGCACTTCAGAACTGTTACTACTTGTGCTACCTTCTTCAAGCAAAATAAATAGTCTGTGGCAGTGGTGCTAGGACCAGATGAGTGGGGTGGGGCTGGTCCATGGGCCAGATCGAGCCCCATACTCCAAGGCTGGGCTCTGGAGCCTGGCACTGCCCAATCCTGGTCCCTTACTCCAGGACTGGATTCTGGGGCCTGGCACTGCCCTCTCCTGCCCTCATGCTCTGAGACTGGTCTCCAGGGGCCTAGCACTACCCTCTTCCCATCCAGTGCACTGGGATTGGCCCCTACAGGCCCTGCACCACTCTTGCAGCTCCCTGCATGTTGAGATTGGGCTCTGGGCCCCGGTGCTTTTCTAGTCTGGCCCTGCTTGCTGTAATTGGGTGGCCAATCCAGGGCATGGGCTCGGCAGCTCCCCACTGGTCCAGCAATTTGGCAGTGGAGGAGAAGTGCCACTGTTGTCCCGCTGTCAGATTTCCAGGTCCATGGAAATTATGGGCCAGATAACATGCTCTTTGTAACTGTGCTTTGGGTATTTGAAGATTGTTATCAAATCTCCTTTTAGTCTTCTCTAGCCTAAATAATCCCTGCTCTTCCACCTTTTCTGATAAGTCTTGTTTCCTAGACCTCTTTTTTGTTTTCTTCATCTGCTGCACTCCTTTTAAATTCCCAATTCTTGGAGCATGATGCCCAAACTGGACATAGTATTCCAAGTGAAGCCTCACTACTGCTGAATAGAGCAAAAGAACCACTTCCCTTTATTTGCAAGTGACAATCCTGTATACTCCCTACTACGCTATTGGCCTTTTTTGCAACAAGAGCGTACTTGTTAAGAATGCATGTGTCAGTGACTGTAATCTAGAAGTCAGGAGTCCCATGCACTAGATCATTTGTGTCCAACCTTTCTGGTTGTGCCACTAGTTAAGACCTGTCCCTTCCCCTTATGCTGCTCTGATACTTACCACCCCAAAGGTATGCCTGATGGAGTTTACACCATGGGGTGCCAGAATGGCAGCAGGTGGGCTTGAGAAAAGCAGGGGCAAAAATCAGGGGCAGGATATACCTGGAAGAAAAGTGTCACCACCAACAGCCAGATTTAACTCTGAAAAAAGTCAGTTGAACCACCTGAAATTTCTTATGGATTTTGCCTGTAAAACTTGGAGTGTACACAGGTGATTTTGCTAACCAAGCTGTGTTGTTCACTGTTTTTCTTGTGTAAGTGATGTGGCACTATCAGCGAAAAATTGAGTTTGTGTCAGTGAGACAAGGCACAAGTAAAGGTTTCAGTATCATTTGATTTAATTCTGAAGTAAAAGTGTTTTTTTGGGTGGAAAGATGTCTTCAAAAACCAAAGCAATGTTGAAATGGAAAATCATGACAAAAATTGAGTGTAAGTATAGTTCTTAGCTGGAATTTCTGTTGGTCTTTAATGGTATAACACTTTTTCCCCCTGTTGCATACGATACTTCCAGTAAAGCAGTTCCAGTTAAGTTCTTACACAGGAATTAAATCTGTAGTTTTATCAGACATGGGTACCATCTGTTTCATGTGTTACTGCTACAGAAACAAAAATCCAAAAACTGTTCTCTGAATTTTTGCAGTAATCTTTTTCTTTTCTTTCTTTTCCCTTTAAGTGAAATATTTCTGTATTACCTGACACAATTCAGAAATACTAAAAACAATTTACTACTAATGGTAAACCTTGAAAAGCATTATTTCAAAAGTACTTTTATCCCTGTGTTGCTTCAAATGCTGCCATTGTAAGGCATTATTCTTATAAAAGCTACCATATTTCATGGTGTATAAGTTGAGTTTTGAAGCCAAATTTTTAACTCTTAACATTCAGCCTTGACTTTTATACACCATCCCCTGCGAACTGGACCCCCCCTCTGGGAACGCCCTGGAAACTCAGCTGGCCAGCCCTGGAAGGTTGCTACCACTGCAGAGGGAAGGATCTCTTACAGCTCAGGGACTGTTCATCCTGCTGGGAGCTTGCCTCTCAGCCCCGACGCAGGCAGGAAGGAAGGATCGGGCCCCTTGCTGCTTCTGCTTTAAAGCAGGGTCCTGAGGCCAGCAGGATGTCTGGCGCTGCCAGGGAAGGGGCTGGCATGCCCCCATGGGCTGGGCAGGGTAAGGGGGGAGGCTGATCCTGCTTTTGGTGAAGCCTGCCCTGGGGTCGGGGGCAAGCTGCTAGTGGACTGTGCAGCCCCCTAGCTTCAGGGGGGCCTCGGTGGCGGCACCCCCTGGAGACAGCTGGCCGGGCTGCCAGCAGGCTGTGTGCTGCCGGAGCACCCAGGGGCCCGATCCAACTTCCCGGGAGCCTGCCAGCACACCACCTCTGTCATGAGCCTGCCTGTGGGGTTGACTTGTACAACAGATCTACAAAAATCCTAACTTTTTTGTACAGAAACATGGGGTCGACTCGTATCCTTTGTTGACCTATACGCTGTAAAATACGGTACTTAATCTTTTACCTTTTGATTTTAGAACTGATTATGTTAGGAGTGAATGAAATATTGTAAATAGAATTTTCATTGTATGTAGAACAAAACCAGGATACAACACTTTTTATCCCTGTTTTTTAGGGGATTTGTTGGGCCCAAGTTGTACAGGCAGCATAAGTGGTGGAAGGCTGGGGCTAAGGGGGCTTAACCCCCCCAAAATGCGGGGCAGCAGGTAGGACCGGACTGCAAGGCAGTGTGGCCGCAGGCTCTGGGCAGCTACAGCAGGGATGGGGAGGAGCACACACGCAGCCATAGATTCATAGATTCATAGATTAAGGGTTGGAAGGGACCTAGTAGATCTTCTAGCCCGACCCCCCGCCAGGGCGGGAGAACAACAAAAAACCCCAAAAAGAGAAATGGGACTCAAACGAGTCCAGCCAGGTAGGCATCCAGCCTCTTCTTAAAGACCCCCAGGGTAGGGGCCAGCACCACTTCCCTTGGAAGTTGGTTCCAGCTCCTAGCCGCCCTAACCGTGAAGTAGTTTTTGCGGATGTCCAATCTATACCTCCTCTCCATCAGCTTGTGCCCATTACTCCTTGTTATGCCAGCGGGCGCTAGGGGAAACAGCGTCTCCCCCAAACCCTTCTGGTCCCCCCTAGTGAGTTTATAGATGGTCACCAGGTCCCCCCTCAGCCTTCTCTTGTGGAGGCTGAATAGGTTCAGGTCCCGCAGTCTCTCACTGTAGAGTCTGCCCTGTTGTCCCCGGATCATGCGGGTGGCCCTCCTCTGGACCCTCTCCATGTTGTCCACATCCCTCTTGAAATGGGGCGCACAGAATTTGTATCATGAACTTACCTGGTGGGTGGGGGGAAGGGGCAGAGCCCCCAGCAAATAATTTTTTTCTCCTTCCGCCTATGACAGACACATGAATGGTTTTTACATTTGTGGGGAGTCAAGACAATGAATAAGTTTTTTGTACGATGAGGACATTAGTAAAACAAATGAAGGGAAATAAAACAGTATGATGTAGTCCAGGGGTGGGCAAAGTCTGGCTTGCGGGCCCAGTCTGGCTGGCAGTGGACTCTGTTTTCCAGCAGCCCCTGCCCGTGTGGCTGGGGCCGTTTTTCATGGAGTTGTCACAGCGCAGCTGCTTCTGGGGTCCCATGGAAACTGGCCCCAGCCACGTGGGCAGGGGCTGCTCGGAAATGGAGTCTCACCATCAGCCTGATCCTCCATTTTGTCCACCCCGATATAGCTGGAGAATTGTTCCTAAATAAGATCCTTTCATGAATATTGGGAAAACAGTGTTCAATCATTGACAGAAATAATTATTAAAATACAAATATGGAAACAAATGTGGGGGGTATAAGTCCTTCCAGCTTTTTTTTGCAGTGATTAGAACCTCTGCACATTGTGACTAATTAGCACACAATTCTTACGGCTTTAAATTTATTTTTTATGTTAGCCATTAAATAAATGTCATGCTTAGATAATTGGGCATGTGTTTTAGTTCCTTCAGATCCAGAGCAGTGGTGCTAGCCTCCATGGAGGGAGTGGAACATGAGTAGGTGCCATAAGGTGTACAATTATGGTTGTTGTCAACTTCACTTTTTATTGTAGGCTTTTGTTAGTCATGGGGTATGCCATTCTTGGTGTTGTGACCATTTTGTGATAAGTACTTACTGTACAGTGCTATTGTATTTGCATTTTTTTCTTCTGCCTCCATTGGGAACAGTCTGCCAGATGCTAACTAGCTTTTAACTTTTGTTAAAGAAGCAGAGGTATAGACTTCTGAAGGATGGTTCTCCAATTCTGTGTATAATTCTGTTCAGAGCCTTCATTAACTTTTTAACATATACCACATCTTTTCCAGTGTAGCAGAATATGTGAAGGAGTACAGTTTCTGTTGACAGGTGAGAGTAGATTCTGTTTCCTTCAGCACTCCTGAAATGAGGGTCCTCAATTATGGTAGAACTACTGTTATTCCATTGGGTAAAATAACATGAACAGTGCATGCATCTTTGCATCTCGTGTGTGCTCCTGGGACCTCTGTTGCACATGTACAGAGTTTGACAACTGGGCGATTAGTTTTCTTAGCCACTACTTTTTCACCGATGTCATGCAGGAAATGTACAAGTTAGGATGTTCCAGGAAATGGAGCAGTCAGCTACTTGGTAGACTGAATATTGCCTTGTTGTATGGTACTTTAAGAAATAATTACAAGTGAGAGTAGCTACTTAAAGCAGGGAAATAGATTCAAATAGAATGCTGGTGTAAAGTGAGTTGAAGTAGAACAAGGACGATAGCTTCCGTTCTTTACTGTTTTTACTGGAAACTGGTTAAGAAGTTAGAAGTGGCTTCGTGTTTTATGAAAATGCTTATGTCATGCTATATGCTCAGTGGCTGTTTAATCTCTAAATTCTAAAATTAGACTCTTCTCCAGTTTGATATATTTGTTTTTTAATCTAGTTCATTATTCTGTCTTCAAAAACCAAAGCAATGTTGAAATAGTATGTGTAAGAACAAAAAGAAGCTTCAGCAAAACAGTGCATTAAAAGAGGATAGGATTTGAAATCCCACAAAAGCAAAAATGTATTTTATAAATGGTCAGAATGTAGGTCTTATACATTGCTAAGAAGTAAGGTAAAAATAGATGCGTTCTTGGGAACTGGGAATGTCATAGTGAACCTGTTACTCCTAAAGCATATCATCGTGTTTTGTTACATAGAGTATTAACCCTAGGGCATTAGGTTTTAAACAAGCCTATGTAAGATTCCAGGCTGGAAATACCCTGCAAATCTTTCTTTACAGTTTTGATTAATATTAGGCCCAGAATGAAGTATTTGGTTCCATTTTGGAGTTTGGATTTTCTTCCAATTTCTTTTGGAGACGTCAACTTTGTGTCACTTAACTTTTCTTTGTAATTGTTCCTCTTCCTTGGGCACGTCTACGCATGGCCGTATGGTGCCTTTTGTTACTATGCCATCATTCAGTACTTCCTTCCTTATGGAACTGTTAAATGATGGTCAGGTTACAGCCTGTACCGTGTCATGATGGCCTTGCACGATTATTTTTGGCAGCTTTATCCCCGTAGCAATGTGCTATAATGATGGAGTGTGTTGCTATGGCACTGTAGCAGCAGTGTCACGGTTTTTGCCAATGGATGCTACAGTGCTGTAGCGTCTTGTGTAGATATACCCTTGTGTTGTAGTGGAGATGGGAAATGCCATTTATGATCAGCCTGATTCAGTATCATGTCTTTAACATCAGCCAATGCAGATGCTTCAGTAGTATAAAAAATATTGAAAGAATCCTGTAGTGGACAACTAGATAATAGCATATCCAGAAATCTCTTGCTAAACTTGTCAGCTGTCAGTTGTCACAATAGCTGAAGTATACTGATATGTATTCCTTAGTTTAATTTCTAAAATACTCTTGCTGTTCTTTCTTTTTTGTATCAGTTCCCATTTTTAAAAAGGGGTAACTTTTTAAAACTAATTCTTCCTTCCAAATTTATTAAATGAATTTGATCATGTTTTCTTTATAAGGTGGGTTTTGCTGTATGCTGAATGTAGTTAATACTCTCAATCTACAGAAACACGGAACTCTGATTGTTAAATTTATCCAGTCCCTAGAAAAGCCCTTTTCACATGCATTTTGATTAAATAATATTTTTTTAAGTTCACAGCATGATAAAATGGAGCACGTGTTCTTTCTGATTTTTTTTTCCATTATGCTCATTGCTTTGTGATAATGGCTTTGAATTTATCTACTTTTAGATTAATATATTT
>NW_017729005.1:8016922-8024199 GCF_001723915.1 Gavialis gangeticus
TAAAGGTGCTCAAGGCTAGATTTTGTTTTATGCATCTCAAGTGAGATATACAATTGATTCTAATTACTACGGAAGTAATGAAACAATATATTTTGATTATTTTAGGTTTTTTAGTTCATTCAAGACCTGACTTTTTCCATATAGTTGTTATGATGTGATAATTATTTTTCTCGTTTAAAGTGCAATAACAAATGAGTGTGTAATTGGGGGTTCTATTTAAATGAATGGCAAAACTCAAGTGACTCAAGTGGGTTACAATTTTCATCTAAAGTTTTTTTTCTTCATATTCTTAGCATATAGCTAATAGAAAGATTAAGTAAAATGTTAGTCTTCCTTACTACCCTTTTTGTAGTCACTAGATGGAAGCTCCTTTAAAAATAAAAAAATATCCCAAATCATACAAACTATAAGAAAGAAGCAGGTTGTAAATGAACCCAAAATATTTTGATTTTAAAAATGATAGTGCTAGACTGATGTTAAGTAATGTTTATTCAGGAAATACATATGAACGAAGTATTTTTGTGGCTGATATCTTTTATTGGACTAACTGTATGGTTAGGGGAGAGGTTAATACAAGCTTTTGAATGCAATGAATTCTTCTCACACCTGAAAAAGAACGTATAACATTCAAAAGTTTGTCTGTCTTATACTAGTGATGTGAAAGGGTAAGTATATTTATACTGGTAATACATTACTGGCTAACATTTATCATGGGGCACAGTTTGGTGGGTAAGGGAAGTAGTGTAGTGCCTCAGGAAGAGGAAGGCAGCAGGGCAGGTAGGAGGGAGGCAGGCGGAGGGGAGGTAAACGTGTGGGGGAGGGGACCTAGTGCCCATAGCCCATGATCGGGGGGGACCTAGTACCCATAGCCCAAAGAGGAAACAGTATGCAGCCTAATGACTTGTCAGTTAAGAAATTAGCTGCTGGTTCACAGTTGATCCCTCCCAGCACACTAGTGGCTGCAGCGGGTTGAGAGCGCTTCATCTGCTGCTGCTGCTCCTTGTAGCTTCATGTGGGCTGCATTGTCTGGTGGGGCTTGCCACCACTGCCTCTCGCCATTAAAGGCCCTGGGGAGTGGCTCCTTACAGCAGGTATCTGAGCTGCTGTGTTATTGGTTAAAAGTTTAAACAATATAATTAGAGGAGGTTAAATGAATAATTTTTAAACAATATTTAAGTCCCTAGTCTATTACAGTGGGTCCAGTAAAATTTATTATTCCCCAAAGTCCTCACCTCCATATTGATTTGAAAACACAGATGTTCAAAGCTACTATTCTTCTGAAATGTATTGTGCTGCACTGATTGGCAGAAGGACTTGAGACTACCTTTAGTCTTAGTTCTCTATTTATTTCTGCTTTTTCAGTGGAAAATATAGTGCCTCTTGCTCTGTGAAGCTCATTTCTTTTATTTTGGTTGGGAAGGAGAGAGGATGATTGTGGGAAAGACGCAGTTAATATTGGTGTAGGTTGTTTCCTATCTAAAAAGGTTTAAGGAAGTCTTAGTACAAACTTGAAATATCTTTCTAGTTTTTGCATTTACTAATGTCTGGGGAGAAGAGTCTAAATATATGTTATCAAATTGCATTTTAATGTATAGTGGAAAGTGTTTGCTGTTTAATTTATATAGATTTATTAATATTTATCTAATTTATTGTATTAGAACTTTTTATTACCTTGGGTAACAGCATAATAAAATTTATACTAAATCTTTGGCATGCTTGTTAAAATATTCGTGATTTGTAAACATTTTTAAATATATTTTTATTGCATGTTGTTGCTAAAATATGTACGTTTTATAGTTTATTGTAAAGATCAGATCATACTATCTTAACTGCATTCAACAAATTAGTTTTCTTATGTTTTCTTGTTCTGTTGTTATTTTAGGTTGGTTGGAGTACTGCACGAGATTATTACACATTTCTGTGGTCACCAATGCCAGAAAATTATGTGCAAGGGTCAACTGTTAACTGTGTGCTGACTTTTCAAGGTGAGCAGGCATGTATTTGGTAACAGAGGGTCAACCTAGATGTGATATTACTTTTACTTTTTAACACCGGTGATCAATTACACTGAAGTCCTGGGAGATGTGTTCTTTTTCTAGGTGTAACAGATAACTGTATTAGATTAGATGAGACCATGTACCGATTAAGTTCTCATTTGTTCTTTCTTAGTCTTGTAAAGTTTTGCTAATTGTTGAAGATAAACATAATAGAGTGAAACTTGTTCTTTTCAGGCTAACTTTTCTCTCCTTCAAACTTCAAAGAAATTATAATAACGGGTTTGTGACTTGGAATATTTTATGTAATGGCCCACTGCATTTATAAAAAACAGAACGGGGCAGAAGCTACATTGTCGGAAAGCTTTATACAATAAGAGGAAAAGGAATTCAGATATTTGTTTGTTTAATTGTTTTTGCTGTATGCCAGTATTTTAAAAAATTGCTCTGATGATCCTTTTTAAATTGAGATGGATTCAAATCCTGACAAGGAATTATTGTCAAATTTTCAACTTTTTCTTGCATGCTCCCTGAAGCATCATTTTCTGCTTCAGTCTGTTCTTTGTAATATATTTGTTTGTTATATTTTATGTTGGGGGAAGCACATCTTCAAAATGCCAAAGTTCCATTCAAAATAATAGTGAGTAAAGTGCCATAGAAAATGAGATGTTTGCAGTAAATTGTCAGCTAGTTCAAAGAGGTTTGATTTCTAAAAATTGAATTTCAAAATTCATTGCTCTTCTTTTATGAAAAATGATTTTGGGTAATAAGATATTGTTAATATTATTCTTTGGCTGTGATTAGGTCTAGTTTTTCCTTGGACAAAAACTCAAGACTTCAGTAAGGAATTGGAGATAAGGAATTCTTTGGTTACTTGTTGAAAGAGGACTCCATATACCTACTGTTTTTGAGTTAATGTCAGATTTGATTCTATACTCATCATGGAGAAAGAACAATAAATTGATAACGTCATTGCATGCTGCTTTAAAGACAAATACCCATGGTTGTTATTGCAAAATCAAATTGCAAATCAAATAGAAAAATGCTCTAGTGATTGCTAATCTTAAATTGCCTACATTTCCAAATCTTATATTATTTCAGTGTTTATAGTGTATGTTCACTATTTTTCTTCAAGAAGATTTTTGAAGCTAAAGATGACAAAACACCAGATAAACCAAATGGATTGATATTTGGAGGCATAATATCTTTAAGATTTTGCTTACCCAACATAAAGATCCAGATCAGATGCATTATCTTTTCTGTTGCTTTATATAGGTGATCACAAGGAAGATGATGAGCTGCCTTAATTTGGCTTGCTGTTGCTAAGAGGTTGCCAACCCCTGGTTTAGATGGATTTTATAATGTACAACCAGTGTTTAGCCACTTCCAGAGGATCTGACCAGTTGCTGAAGATATTGCTTGTTTCTTGCATATCATTAGCTTTGTTTTAGTTTACTAAGAACCAAGTTATGTCTAACAGGGATGAAATCAGGGAGTTTGCAAATACTGTATTTACTTAAATACAAGACAAGGTTTTTTCCTTGATCAGCATGGGGGGAAAAGCCCCGCATTTTATATTTGCAGACAAGAAAACCTCATTAAATACATTGTCCATCATTATACTGCTTCCAGAAGCAGTCTGTGCTCAGTAATGGAAATGAACTATGAAGTTGATTTAACTGCAGCCAGCACTGACCATAACTACAAAACACCTGGTCTAAATTGGGTAAACCTGCTGATGGGTAAACCTTGTGTACATGTCTGTGGCCCTTAAAAAATGGTCTGGTGTTTCCTCCAAAGGGAACTGGCACTGGGTCTGCAATACCAGGCTGACACCAGGATGGCAACTAGCCATGATATCCTCCTGTTGGTGTAAAAGAATTAAATTTATTAGAAATTGTTTAAGTTCAAATGGCAAAGTTCAAAGCACAAGGAAATACAAAAAGAGCCAAGCGGGGGGGTGGGGCTACATAGTAGAGGATGGGGGTAAGGGTGGAAACGCAACTCAGTTACATATGAAACATGTAGCCAACTAAGCCTGTAGGTGGGGAGGTGGGAAGGGGGAAAAGGAAAGAGGGAGCATGACACTTAAAAGGCAGATGATATACAGGAGACCCCAAACAACAATACCTCTTTGTAATAGGGAGATGGTTCGGGAAACATACAGTTACAAATAACATGCAGGATACAATTGTGGGGGTGGGAAAGAGTCCAGGATTAAAAGTCCTTAGAAGCGATTTGGTGGAGCAGGGGGGTGTAGTTAGGTGGATCCCTTTGTGTCATTTCCAGCCGGTGGTCTGGTGGAGATTCACATACTGGCTGTCACGTGATGTGTTCTACGTAGATGTCCCTTGACCATTGGGTGGTGTTGGGCACCATGAGGCACCATGTTAACCTGGTGTAGTGGCAGGATATGCAGCAGGTGCGCAGGACACTGCTTGCTGGGGTCCCATCCTCTGAGCACCCTGACGATCAGTGCCTTGACCATCATGTCGTATCCCCAGCTTCTCAAGGTGTCTGCCAGTGAATGGTACTTTTGCTTCTGTTTTCAAGGCTTGATGAAAGCTTTCTGCTAGTTCTTGAACAAGATGGTGACATCTACTATCACAGCACACTTGCTGTCCTCTCTGGTCACCACGATGTCTGGGTGCAGCTAGCTCTCACAGCCTGGGATGGTGCAGTTGATAGACACAGTCCCTGCTGAGGCCAGGATGGCCTTGGCCAGTTGGTCCTGGATGGCATGTGTAAGGAAGAATCTCTGTCTCGTAGCCACAGTATGTTGGCACCTCCTATCATGGTTTCTGTACCAGATGGCACCATTGAGCAGCAGGCCATTGAGGCAGGCATGGTGCATGAAGGACCAGTCTGCAAACTGTGAAGCTCCCACTAGGTATGAAGTGGTTCCTTGCATCCCACTTTGAGGTGAGGTTGAAGATCATGCCCTGGTCAGGTTTCACCCTCAGGATGCGGGTATACTTGGCTCAGAAAGCGTCCTTTAGGAACCTCTTCAGGAGGGTCCTCATGTAGGGGGTCACAGTGACGCAGCTGGTGCCAGGGACTGGGAGCATTGAGACTCCCAGTTCCTGGTGCTTCTTGGTCTAAGTCCAGTTGCAGCCGATGTGCTTCATGAGGCAGTGTGTGGTGAGCTCGGCTCCACAGCAAGGTGAAGTCCCGCCATCTCAGCCAAACTGTCCTTCTAGTGCGCTCTCAGGAAGGTGGCCAGGTGATGTCCAATGGGCTGCTTCATGATGCTCTTGTGGGCAGTCTCCTTCAGGGTGCTGGTGACAATGCTGCTTACAGTCTCATCCAAGAAGGTCAAGAAGTGGATGGTGCAGGTGATCACTGATGTTGCAGAGGTCGCACATGCTGGGCACGTTGGCACCGCTCTGCAAGTAGGCGACATACAGGATCTCATTCTTGGCCTGCAGCAGCAGGTGCTAGATCTCATTGCTGGCCACTTCTTCAGCAGCTGCTGGATCTTAGTGTCCACTTTCTTGAGTGGGGTTTTGGAAATCAGTGAGCCCCTCAGGACAAATGTGATGCAGGGAATGAGCAAAGTGTCCACTGCATCTGTCTTCTGCCAGTGGGCCAGCAGGGACAAGTCCAGTTTATGGCTGTCACTAGGTGGGTGAAGGTCTCACCATCTCTCAGGCACCTCATCTGCTTGTCCTGGATGGTGACAGCGGAGTCCAGGATGGTGTTCTTCTGGCAGCATTGAAGTGGAGCCCCTCCTCTCAGCTGAATCAGAGCTGATGTCCAACACAGTGAGGAGGACCAGGTCATCTGTGTAGGGGAGGATGTTCAACTTATACCTGTAGAGGTAGTGTGCGCTGGGGTCTCCCTCCACTACTTGGAGAAGCAGTTCCATCACCAGGTTGAAGATGAAGGGGCTGAGCAGGCAGCCCTGCTTCACTCCAAACCAGATGGGGATGGGCGATGTCATGCCTCTCACCCTCCAATGACCGGATGGTGATGGTGCAGCTGTTGTAGAGCTCCTGCACGAGATTGATGGTCTTGTCCAGCATCCTGAGCTCCCAGAGGGTGTCAAAGATTGAGAGGTGGGGCATGGAGCTGAAGTCATTGGAAATGTCTAGCCATGCCACCGTGCACTACCTTCTGCCCTGTGAGCATCATCCAGTGTCATCTAGAGTGCAAAGTTGTGTTCATTAGTAGCAGGGTTGCCAGAAGATTGAGGGAAGTAATTGTTCCCCTCTATTCCGCACTGGTGAGTTTTGCCCCTGCCCCCCAATTTTAGAAAGGACAGGTTGGAAAGAATCCAGCGAAGGGCATTGAAATTGGTGTGGAAACTAGGCTTATTTAGTCTAGAGAAGAGAAGACTGAGGGGGGATTTGATAGCAGCCTTCAACTACCTGAAGGGTGGTTAAACAGAAGATAGAGCTAGACTGTTCTCAGTGGTGACAGATGACAGGCCAAGGAGCAATGGCCTCAGGTTGCAGCAAGGGATTTTTAAGTTGGATATTGGGAAAAACCTTCTCACTAGTGGGGTGGTGAAGCACTGGAACAGGTTACCTAGAGAGGTGCTGGACTCTCCATCTTTGGAGGTTTTTAAGGCCTGGTTTGATAAAGCCCTGGCTGGAATGATCTAGTTGGGGATGCTCCTGCTTTGACCAGGGGTGTTGGACAAGATGATCTCCTGAGGTTCCTTCCAACCTTAATTTTCTATGATTCTGTGATTCATAGCAGCTCTCGTTTGACAGAAAATCCTTCTGGCTCAGGCTGATGGTCTTCCTGTTCATTGCCTAGTTGCTGACAGGCTGCCAAACAGCTGGTGTAGAGCTGGTAGCTTGTAGATTTTGAGCAACTGTTCAGTTTGCCAGACATTTAAGGCTGGTGAAGAAACAGGAATCATTGGAAATGAGAGAGAAAGAAAGGTTCAGCTCAGGCGTGGGAGTGAAGAGGAAGTGGAAAAGTGTTCAATGTAGTGGCTCATCATGACTTGAAAAAATTGGCGCTGAGGGGAATGCATGCAATGGACACTACCATATATCTTATTCAGGTGGATTGCACTAACATATCCTTGTGGTAGATTCCCATCAGTATCTCAGCCTTTTTGGCCAAGATCAAATATACCAGGTTGCCCTGCACCTGATCTGCATGTAAATCTTCGGAGCATAATAGATCTTGTGACAAGAACACCTAGTTCCAGTCATAGGTTGGGGATGTAATTAGCACATGGATCCCTTGTGAGGTGCGAGGGTGTTACAGGATGTGTCTGGATCAGGCAACTGCTCACTCTCAGGTTCCAATTCTTCCCCCGCTGCC